>NC_086242.1:29701500-30030500 GCF_036321145.2 Pelmatolapia mariae | reverse complement strand
TCTCAAAGTACAACCCTTGAGGACCTTGAGAAGTCAAAAGAACCTCTGCTTGATTACTTGGCCAATGCAGGATGCCTGAGGCCTATGCGTTCACTAAGAGACAGGGATCTGCTGGTACATGACATTGTCATGTTTCAGGTCATCCACAGGGTTCAAGGTCCATTTCAAAGGTATTTGGGTATTCTGTGTTTTTCAGATTAATTAATGATGATAAAAATCTTACCTATTAATCAAAGTGGTCAGTCAACAACCTAGTATAATTGATTGTGCCAAATGGATAATATACAATTAACTTAGAAGCATGAAATTGCAGAATTATTGAATAAAATTTCTTTGTGCTGTTTATCCAGATTTTGTGAAGGTCTGAAAACTCTTGGGGTTCTCGAGAAAATCAGAAGGCATCCAGACAGCTTTCGCCCTCTGTTCTGCTATGAGCCACATATGCTGACTGCTGACCAGGTGGATGATCTTTTCAACATTCATCTATCTCCAGAAGGAAGCAACAGAAGAGCTGCTGAGGAGATGGTTGTTACCTTCTGGAGAGACTATCTCCAAGATGCAGAAGGTAATTGCACTTTAGTGCACAATAAATAGATGTAACGAATTATAGGTTAGCATTTCTGAAATCTTTATTTTAAATAACATACTCGTATAACAATAACACCACATTACCCTCTTGGTTGTAGTAACATTTTTACATAGTTCTTTGAAACTATTGAAAGATGAAAAGCATGCTCTATAGTCATTGCAATAACAGTCATTAAGATTCTTGCTTTAGATTAATACTCACTGACAATTTATGTTGGCCAAATGAAATAACCTTTTAACACTTTTTTTCCTTCTCTGTTTTATGCAGAAGAAGGACCTTCCAAATTACAGAAGATATTGGCCTTTGCAACTGGAGCAACTGCGGTGCCACCTGTTGGCTTTTCCCCAGCACCCTCGATTGAGTTCATTCATAGAGGAGACGACGACTTCTCTTCTACACCAATTTTCCCTCTTGCCAACACGTGTGTTAACTACATTAGGCTGCCACTGCATGTTTCATACCAGCTGTTCAAGGAGAAGTTTGATTTTGCATTAGGTAACACTTACGGCTTTGGCAGGGTATGAACACATTATGCTGGAGGAGTTTGCGTGTTTCTCTTTTGTATTGGTCTCTCTACTGATTCAAAGTGAGTATTAAGTATTAACTTGTTAAGGTTTTAATATTTCAAAATTTACCTGCCTCAGTCAAATTGATGTTTTAAGACATCAATTTGACAAGAAGTGATTGTTCTTCAGGATTCAAACAGGTAGATACCAATTGTTTAACAGCACTTCAGAAGTTTATTTAGATTGTTGAGTTTGAATATACAAAATTTGTCTCACTTTACTCATTTCATGTGTATGTGCATCTGTTTTTGATATGGTTGTCTTTGTGTCTGTTTATTCTTCTGCCTGTGTCAGTTTCTGTTTGACAACAGAGCTGTCATTTTATCATTTTAAAGAAAATGGTTTCAATATGTTAGTTTCGATCAGATATGTTTTCTGAAATGTTTTATATATATATTTTTTTTTTATTTTTTGAAAAATATTTGATTCAATGTAGAAGGTGTAAAAGTGAAGAAAACACATCTATTCCATGATTTCCATCATTTTCTAATGGATTCACTTGTTGAATTATGTTCATTGCAGTCTCATTTATGTTGATGTCAATATCTGGAATTATGACATTATTGTTTGTTTGAAGTTCTGGTAATGGCCCTTCTTCATCAATGCCATAATAGTTATCAACATGAAAAATGTCATTTATAAACGACTGGATTCTCACATTGTTTGTGACACCTCTATGCCACAGCTGAAGAGGGGTCTGTCCTCCTTGTGTAGAGAGACCATGGTTGTTCCACTGATTGACAAATTCTGTTAATGCTCTTTCAATCCTTGGCAAATAAACATAATGCAGACAAAAAAGATGTAGCTCATTCAGTGAATCCAACATACCCTGTTCTTCCATAAAGTTAAAGATATTTATAAAGTGTCTTGATACAACTCTGTTGAGTTCTGCTCACAGTCTTTCAATTCTTTGGTTATGTACTGAAACACCTGTAATAACACTGCCTACTCCTCTTCTCTGTAACATAAAACGAGCAACCTGTATATTTTCCATACCATGATCACATCTGACCCTTAAGGGCAAACCAAAGTTTTGTATTCCTTCCAAAAATAATGACAAGACACTTGAGGCTCTGTTATTGGATAAGCAACGTAAGTATATAATAGTTCGGCTGAAGCCATCAACACAGCCATGCAGGACCAAGCGCCATCTAATCAACTTGTGGTTGCCGTCAAAATGCCTGTTGAGAGATCAGAAAGCATTACTACAGTTCCACGTTTGTTCATATTATTTAGTAGTGAATTCCTGACCCTGCACTTAAACAAAAACTAGAGGTACCATTTTGTACATTTACTTCAACAACACCACACCTCTCACACACACACACACACACACACACACACACACACGTGCTTACACGTGCACACACATACACACAGTGGCATAAAATGTCTTTTTCCACACTACATTTACCTGGCACAATCGATGTTAGAGATGAAAATTGTGATGTGAAATAAAGGATTAAACAACTCAGCAGTATATACATTATACGACATCTAAATTGATGCACAATAGATCCTTCGCCTTATCGCATGACGACGTCTAAATGCACGTCCAATAGGATCCACTTCCTGTAGACTTTGTCTGACCCTCCAACGTTGAACTCTTAAGCCACGAGATCTCAGACTTCCAAGAATATATACTTCCCCTGCATTTGGAGTGTTCTGTAGGATATCCGTCACAAGGCCATTCAGTTCTTGATTTGAAATATCCACATAGCTTAATGGCTCAACTCCCAAAGTTTGTCTGTGTCTGTACAGGGTTCTTCGACTTATTCCAAAGCATGATGCAATTCTCTGCCATGTCATACCAATGGAAACAAAGTGAGAAATCTGTTCAGCAGAGATAGTGTATCGTGGCCGACCTGGATGACCACTCAAGGTGGTTGGGGGTAACAATCTGTGGGTCACATAAGCTGATCTCTGTCTAGCATCATATTCATGTAGCAAGCTGCAAAAGCATCTATACAAGGATCCTAGTAGGTTGGTGGCAACCCTATTATTGGGATCGTATCGAGATACAGCAGCAAGAAATTCTGATAGAGTTCGTGTATGATCATCTAGCTCTCTATAAAGCCGCTCTTGTCTGATATTGTCCGAATTTTCATTTTGGAGCGCCTCAATACATTGCAGAGCACAAGTAAAAAATCTTTCAACATCTTCTTCATTGGTTCTCACCTCAAACAACAAAGAATGTATGTAAAAAATGACAAGGATCTGATGTAATTTCATTGTAGATGAGGTACTGTCAGACACAGTCTTTCCAGATTATACGGGCAGCTAGCATAGCCAGGATTCCCCGATTTGTTGCAATAGGCTGCTACCCTACAACAATGTTTGGATAGTCACTGGTGAAGGCAAAAGATTTTTCAATTATACCTCTAACAGACTGTTGTAGACGTCACCGCGGTGTTAGCTGTGCATTAATGTGTTGTTTGTTTTTCCTCACCTTCCTGTGCAGCTAAAATACCTTCTTGTTCAATTGAAATCTTCTTGGTTTTCACTAGTGTGTGTGAGAGCTAAAATTTCAGTAGTGTGTGTGAGAGCGTTTCACTAGTGTGTGTGAGAGCTTAAATTTCAGTAGTGTGTGTGAGAGCGTTTCAGTAGTGTGTGTGTGAGAGCGTTTCACTAATGTGTGTGAGAGCGTTTCACTAGTGTGTGTGAGAGCGTTTCACTAGTGTGTGTGAGAGCTAAAATTTCAGTAGTGTGTGTGAGAGCGTTTCACTAGTGTGTGTGAGAGCGTTTCACTAGTGTGTGTGAGAGCTAAAATTTCAGTAGTGTGTGTGAGAGCTTAAAATTTCAGTAGTGTGTGTGAGAGCGTTTCAGTAGTGTGTGTGAGAGCTACAATTTCAGTAGTGTGTGTGAGAGCGTTTCAGTAGTGTGTGTGAGAGCGTTTCAGTAGTGTGTGTGAGAGCGTTTCACTAGTGTGTGTGAGAGCGTTTCAGTAGTGTGTGTGAGAGCGTTTCAGTTGTGTGTGTGAGAACTAAAATTTCAGTAGTGTGTGTGAGAGCGTTTCAGTAGTGTGTGTGAGAGCGTTTGAGTAGTGTGTGTGAGAGCTAAAATTTCAGTAGTGTGTGTGAGAGCGTTTCAGTAGTGTGTGTGAGAGCGTTTCAGTTGTGTGTGTGAGAGCTAAAATTTCAGTAGTGTGTGTGAGAGCGTTTCAGTAGTGTGTGTGAGAGCGTTTCAGTAGTGTGTGTGAGAGCGTTTCACTAGTGTGTGTGAGAGCGTTTCACTAGTGTGGGTGAGAGCTAAAATTTCACTAGTGTGTGTGAGAGCGTTTCAGTAGTGTGTGTGAGAGCGTTTCACTAGTGTGTGTGAGAGCGTTTCACTAGTGTGTGTGAGAGCGTTTCACTAGTGTGGGTGAGAGCTAAAATTTCAGTAGTGTGTGTGAGAGCGTTTCACTAGTGTGGGTGAGAGCTAAAATTTCACTAGTGTGTGTGAGAGCGTTTCAGTAGTGTGTGTGAGAGCGTTTCAGTAGTGTGTGTGAGAGCGTTTCACTAGTGTGTGTGAGAGCTAAAATTTCACTAGTGTGTGTGAGAGCGTTTCAGTAGTGTGTGTGAGAGCGTTTCACTAGTGTGTGTGAGAGCGTTTCAGTAGTGTGTGTGAGAGCGTTTCAGTAGTGTGTGTGAGAGCGTTTCACTAGTGTGTGTGAGAGCGTTTCACTAGTGTGTGTGAGAGCGTTTCACTAGTGTGGGTGAGAGCTAAAATTTCAGTAGTGTGTGTGAGAGCGTTTCACTAGTGTGTGTGAGAGCTAAAATTTCAGTAGTGTGTGAGAGCGTTTCAGTAGTGTGTGTGAGAGCTAAAATTTCAGTAGTGTGTGTGAGAGCATTTCACTAGTGTGTGTGAGAGCTTTTCAGTAGTGTGTGTGAGAGCTTAAATTTCAGTAGTGTGTGTGAGAGCGTTTCAGTAGTGTGTGTGAGAACTAAAATTTCAGTAGTGTGTGTGAGAGCGTTTCAGTAGTGTGTGTGAGAACTAAAATTTCAGTAGTGTGTGTGAGAGCGTTTCAGTAGTGTGTGTGAGAGCGTTTCACTAGTGTGTGTGAGAGCTTAAATTTCAGTAGTGTGTGTGAGAGCGTTTCAGTAGTGTGTGTGAGAGCTAAAATTTCAGTAGTGTGTGTGAGAGCGTTTCAGTAGTGTGTGTGAGAGCTAAAATTTCAGTAGTGTGTGTGAGAGCTAAAATTTCAGTAGTGTGTGTGAGAGCGTTTCAGTAGTGTGTGTGAGAGCTTAAATTTCAGTAGTGTGTGTGAGAGCTAAAATTTCAGTAGTGTGTGTGAGAGCGTTTCAGTAGTGTGTGTGAGAGCGTTTCAGTAGTGTGTGTGAGAACTAAAATTTCAGTAGTGTGTGTGAGAGCGTTTCAGTAGTGTGTGTGAGAGCGTTTCAGTAGTGTGTGTGAGAGCTAAAATTTCAGTAGTGTGTGTGAGAGCGTTTCAGTAGTGTGTGTGAGAGCGTTTCAGTAGTGTGTGTGAGAGCGTTTCACTAGTGTGTGTGAGAGCGTTTCACTAGTGTGGGTGAGAGCTAAAATTTCAGTAGTGTGTGTGAGAGCGTTTCACTAGTGTGTGTGAGAGCGTTTCAGTAGTGTGTGTGAGAGCGTTTCACTAATGTGTGTGAGAGCGTTTCACTAGTGTGTGTGAGAGCGTTTCAGTAGTGTGTGTGAGAGCTAAAATTTCAGTAGTGTGTGTGAGAGCGTTTCAGTAGTGTGTGTGAGAGCGTTTAACTAGTGTGTGTGAGAGCTAAAATTTCACTAGTGTGTGTGAGAGCGTTTCACTAGTGTGTGTGAGAGCTTAAATTTCAGTAGTGTGTGTGAGAGCGTTTCAGTAGTGTGTGTGAGAGCGTTTCAGTAGTGTGTGTGAGAGCTAAAATTTCAGTAGTGTGTGTGAGAGCGTTTCAGTAGTGTGTGTGAGAGCGTTTCAGTAGTGTGTGTGAGAGCTTAAATTTCAGTAGTGTGTGTGAGAGCGTTTCATTAGTGTGTGTGAGAGCGTTTCAGTAGTGTGTGTGAGAGCTAAAATTTCAGTAGTGTGTGAGAGCGTTTCAGTAGTGTGTGTGAGAGCGTTTCAGTAGTGTGTGTGAGAGCTAAAATTTCAGTAGTGTGTGTGAGAGCGTTTCACTAGTGTGTGTGAGAGCGTTTCAGTAGTGTGTGTGAGAGCGTTTCAGTAGTGTGTGTGAGAGCGTTTCAGTAGTGTGTGTGAGAGCTAAAATTTCAGTAGTGTGTGTGAGAGCGTTTCAGTAGTGTGTGTGAGAGCGTTTCAGTAGTGTGTGTGAGAGCTAAAATTTCAGTAGTGTGTGTGAGAGCGTTTCAGTAGTGTGTGTGAGAGCTAAAATTTCAGTAGTGTGTGTGAGAGCGTTTCAGTAGTGTAAGTGAGAACTAAAATTTCAGTAGTGTGTGTGAGAGCGTTTCAGTAGTGTGTGTGACAACTAAAATTTCAGTAGTGTGTGTGAGAGCGTTTCAGTAGTGTGTGTGAGAGCGTTTCAGTAGTGTGTGTGAGAGCGTTTCAGTAGTGTGTGTGAGAGCGTTTCACTAGTGTGTGTGAGAGCTAAAATTTCAGTAGTGTGTGTGAGAGCGTTTCACTAGTGTGTGTGAGAGCGTTTCAGTAGTGTGTGTGAGAGCGTTTCACTAGTGTGTGTGAGAACTAAAATTTCAGTAGTGTGTGTGAGAGCGTTTCACTAGTGTGTGTGAGAGCGTTTCAGTAGTGTGTGTGAGAGCGTTTCAGTAGTGTGTGTGAGAGCGTTTCAGTAGTGTGTGTGAGAGCGTTTCACTAGTGTGTGTGAGAGCTAAAATTTCAGTAGTGTGTGAGAGCGTTTCAGTAGTGTGTGTGAGAGCGTTTCAGTAGTGTGTGTGAGAGCTAAAATTTTAGTAGTGTGTGTGAGAGCGTTTCAGTAGTGTGTGTGAGAGCTAAAATTTCAGTAGTGTGTGTGAGAGCGTTTCACTAGTGTGTGTGAGAGCGTTTCAGTAGTGTGTGTGAGAGCTTAAATTTCAGTAGTGTGTGTGAGAGCGTTTCAGTAGTGTGTGTGAGAGCGTTTCAGTAGTGTGTGTGAGAGCTAAAATTTCAGTAGTGTGTGTGAGAGCGTTTCAGTAGTGTGTGTGAGAACTAAAATTTCAGTAGTGTGTGTGAGAGCTTTTCAGTAGTGTGTGTGAGAGCTAAAATTTCAGTAGTGTGTGAGAGCGTTTCAGTAGTGTGTGTGAGAGCGTTTCACTAGTGTGTGTGAGAGCGTTTCAGTAGTGTGTGTGAGAGCGTTTCAGTAGTGTGTGTGAGAGCGTTTCACTAGTGTGTGTGAGAGCGTTTCAGTAGTGTGTGTGAGAGCTAAAATTTCAGTAGTGTGTGAGAGCGTTTCAGTAGTGTGTGTGAGAGCTAAAATTTCAGTAGTGTGTGTGAGAGCGTTTCAGTAGTGTGTGTGAGAACTAAAATTTCAGTAGTGTGTGTGAGAGCCTTTCAGTAGTGTGTGTGAGAGCTAAAATTTCAGTAGTGTGTGTGAGAGCGTTTCAGTAGTGTGTGTGAGAGCTTTTCAGTAGTGTGTGTGAGAGCTAAAATTTCAGTAGTGTGTGTGAGAGCATTTCAGTAGTGTGTGTGAGAGCTTTTCAGTAGTGTGTGTGAGAGCTAAAATTTCAGTAGTGTGTGTGAGAGCGTTTCACTAGTGTGTGTGAGAGCTAAAATTTCAGTAGTGTGTGTGAGAGCGTTTCAGTAGTGTGTGTGAGAGCTTTTCAGTAGTGTGTGTGAGAGCTAAAATTTCAGTAGTGTGTGTGAGAGCATTTCAGTAGTGTGTGTGAGAGCTTTTCAGTAGTGTGTGTGAGAGCGTTTCAGTAGTGTGTGTGAGAGCGTTTCAGTAGTGTGTGTGAGAGCTTTTCACTAGTGTGTGTGAGAGCTAAAATTTCAGTAGTGTGTGTGAGAGCGTTTCAGTAGTGTGTGTGAGAGCGTTTCAGTTGTGTGTGTGAGAGCTAAAATTTCAGTAGTGTGTGTGAGAGCGTTTCAGTAGTGTGTGTGAGAGCGTTTCAGTAGTGTGTGTGAGACCTAAAATTTCAGTAGTGTGTGTGAGAGCGTTTCACTAGTGTGTGTGAGAGCTAAAATTTCAGTAGTGTGTGAGAGCGTTTCAGTAGTGTGTGTGAGAGCTTAAATTTCAGTAGTGTGTGTGAGAGCGTTTCAGTAGTGTGTGTGAGAGCTTAAATTTCAGTAGTGTGTGTGAGAGCGTTTCAGTAGTGTGTGTGAGAGCTAAAATTTCAGTAGTGTGTGAGAGCGTTTCAGTAGTGTGTGTGAGAGCGTTTCACTAGTGTGTGTGAGAGCTAAAATTTCAGTAGTGTGTGTGAGAGCGTTTCAGTAGTGTGTGTGAGAGCTAAAATTTCAGTAGTGTGTGTGAGAGCGTTTCAGTAGTGTGTGTGAGAACTAAAATTTCCGTAGTGTGTGTGAGAGCGTTTCAGTAGTGTGTGTGAGAACTAAAATTTCAGTAGTGTGTGTGAGAGCTTTTCAGTAGTGTGTGTGAGAGCTAAAATTTCAGTAGTGTGTGAGAGCGTTTCAGCAGTGTGTGTGAGAGCGTTTCACTAGTGTGTGTGAGAGCGTTTCAGTAGTGTGTGTGAGAGCGTTTCAGTAGTGTGTGTGAGAGCGTTTCACTAGTGTGTGTGAGAGTGTTTCAGTAGTGTGTGTGAGAGCTAAAATTTCAGTAGTGTGTGAGAGCGTTTCAGTAGTGTGTGTGAGAGCGTTTCAGTAGTGTGTGTGAGAGCTAAAATTTCAGTAGTGTGTGTGAGAGCGTTTCACTAGTGTGTGTGAGAGCGTTTCAGTTGTGTGTGTGAGAGCTAAAATTTCAGTAGTGTGTGTGAGAGCGTTTCAGTAGTGTGTGTGAGACCTAAAATTTCAGTAGTGTGTGAGAGCGTTTCAGTAGTGTGTGTGAGAGCGTTTCAGTAGTGTGTGTGAGACCTAAAATTTCAGTAGTGTGTGTGAGAGCGTTTCAGTAGTGTGTGTGAGAGCTAAAATTTCAGTAGTGTGTGTGAGAGCGTTTCAGTAGTGTGTGTGAGAACTAAAATTTCAGTAGTGTGTGTGAGAGCGTTTCAGTAGTGTGTGTGAGAGCTAAAATTTCAGTAGTGTGTGTGAGAGCGTTTCAGTAGTGTGTGTGAGAGCGTTTCAGTAGTGTGTGTGAGAGCTAAAATTTCAGTAGTGTGTGTGAGAGCATTTCAGTAGTGTGTGTGAGAGCGTTTCAGTAGTGTGTGTGAGAGCGTTTCAGTAGTGTGTGTGAGAGCGTTTCAGTAGTGTGTGTGAGAGCGTTTCAGTAGTGTGTGTGAGAGCGTTTCACTAGTGTGTGTGAGAGCGTTTCAGTTGTGTGTGTGAGAGCTAAAATTTCAGTAGTGTGTGTGAGAGCGTTTCAGTAGTGTGTGTGAGACCTAAAATTTCAGTAGTGTGTGTGAGAGCTAAAATTTCAGTAGTGTGTGAGAGCGTTTCACTAGTGTGTGTGAGAGCTAAAATTTCACTAGTGTGTGTGAGAGCTAAAATTTCAGTAGTGTGTGAGAGCGTTTCACTAGTGTGTGTGAGAGCTAAAATTTCAGTAGTGTGTGTGAGAGCTTAAATTTCAGTAGTGTGTGTGAGAGGTAAAATTTCAGTAGTGTGTGTGAGAGCGTTTCAGTAGTGTGTGTGAGAGGTAAAATTTCAGTAGTGTGTGTGAGAGCGTTTCAGTAGTGTGTGTGAGAGCTAAAATTTCAGTAGTGTGTGTGAGAGCGTTTCACTAGTGTGTGTGAGAGCGTTTCACTAGTGTGAGTGAGAGCTAAAATTTCAGTAGTGTGTGTGAGAGCGTTTCAGTAGTGTTTCAGTAGTGTGTGTGAGAGCGTTTCAGTAGTGTGTGTGAGAGCTAAAATTTCAGTAGTGTGTGTGAGAGCGTTTCAGTAGTGTGTGTGAGAGCTAAAATTTCAGTAGTGTGTGTGAGAGCGTTTCAGTAGTGTGTGTGAGAGCTTAAATTTCAGTAGTGTGTGTGAGAGGTAAAATTTCAGTAGTGTGTGTGAGAGCGTTTCAGTAGTGTGTGTGAGAGGTAAAATTTCAGTAGTGTGTGTGAGAGCGTTTCAGTAGTGTGTGTGAGAGCTAAAATTTCAGTAGTGTGTGTGAGAGCGTTTCACTAGTGTGTGTGAGAGCGTTTCACTAGTGTGAGTGAGAGCTAAAATTTCAGTAGTGTGTGTGAGAGCGTTTCAGTAGTGTTTCAGTAGTGTGTGTGAGAGCGTTTCAGTAGTGTGTGTGAGAGCTAAAATTTCAGTAGTGTGTGTGAGAGCGTTTCAGTAGTGTATGTGAGAGCGTTTCAGTAGTGTGTGTGAGAGCGTTTCAGGAGTGTGTGTGAGAGCGTTTCAGTAGTGTGTGTGAGAGCGTTTCAGTAGTGTGTGTGAGAGCTAAAATTTCAGTAGTGTGTGTGAGGGCGTTTCAGTAGTGTGTGTGAGAGCTAAAATTTCAGTAGTGTGTGTGAGAGCGTTTCAGTAGTGTGTGTGAGAACTAAAATTTCAGTAGTGTGTGTGAGAGCTTTTCAGTAGTGTGTGTGAGAGCTAAAATTTCAGTAGTGTGTGTGAGAGCGTTTCAGTAGTGTGTGTGAGAGCTTAAATTTCAGTAGTGTGTGTGAGAGCGTTTCAGTAGTGTGTGTGAGAGCTAAAATTTCAGTAGTGTGTGTGAGAGCGTTTCAGTAGTGTGTGTGAGAGCTAAAATTTCAGTAGTGTGTGTGAGAGCGTTTCAGTAGTGTGTGTGAGAGCGTTTCAGTAGTGTGTGTGACAGCGTTTCACTAGTGTGTGTGAGAGCTTAAATTTCAGTAGTGTGTGTGAGAGCGTTTCAGTAGTGTGTGTGACAGCGTTTCACTAGTGTGGGTGAGAGCTAAAATTTCAGTAGTGTGTGTGAGAGCGTTTCACTAGTGTGGGTGAGAACTAAAATTTCAGTAGTGTGTGTGAGAGCGTTTCACTAGTGTGTGTGAGAGCTAAAATTTCAGTAGTGTGTGTGAGAGCGTTTCACTAGTGTGTGTGAGAGCTTTTCAGTAGTGTGTGTCAGAGCTAAAATTTCAGTAGTGTGTGTGAGAGCGTTTCAGTAGTGTGTGTGAGAACTAAAATTTCAGTAGTGTGTGTGAGAGCGTTTCAGTAGTGTGTGTGAGAGCGTTTCACTAGTGTGTGTGAGAGCTAAAATTTCAGTAGTGTGTGTGAGAGCGTTTCACTAGTGTGTGTGAGAGCTTAAATTTCAGTAGTGTGTGTGAGAGCGTTTCACTAGTGTGTGTGAGAGCGTTTCAGTAGTGTGTGTGAGAGCGTTTCAGTAGTGTGTGTGAGAGCGTTTCACTAGTGTGTGTGAGAGCGTTTCAGTAATGTGTGTGAGAGCGTTTCAGTAGTGTGTGTGAGAGCGTTTCACTAGTGTGTGTGAGAGCGTTTCACTAGTGTGTGTGAGAGCGTTTCAGTAGTGTGTGTTAGAGCTAAAATTTCAGTAGTGTGTGAGAGCGTTTCAGTAGTGTGTGTGAGAGCGTTTCAGTAGTGTGTGTGAGAGGTAAAATTTCAGTAGTGTGTGTGAGAGCGTTTCAGTAGTGTGTGTGAGAGGTAAAATTTCAGTAGTGTGTGTGAGAGCGTTTCAGTAGTGTGTGTGAGAGCTAAAATTTCAGTAGTGTGTGTGAGAGCGTTTCACTAGTGTGTGTGAGAGCATTTCACTAGTGTGAGTGAGAGCTAAAATTTCAGTAGTGTGTGTGAGAGCGTTTCACTAGTGTGTGTGAGAGCGTTTCAGTAGTGTGTGTGAGAGCTAAAATTTCAGTAGTGTGTGTGAGAGCGTTTCAGTAGTGTATGTGAGAGCGTTTCAGTAGTGTGTGTGAGAGCGTTTCAGGAGTGTGTGTGAGAGCGTTTCACTAGTGTGTGTGAGAGTGTTTCAGTAGTGTGTGTGAGAGCGTTTCACTAGTGTGTGTGAGAGCGTTTCACTAGTGTGTGTGAGAGCTTAAATTTCAGTAGTGTGTGTGAGAGCGTTTCAGTAGTGTGTGTGAGAGCGTTTCAGTAGTGTGTGTGAGAGCTAAAATTTCAGTAGTGTGTGTGAGAGCGTTTCAGTAGTGTGTGTGAGAGCGTTTCAGTAGTGTGTGTGAGAGCGTTTCAGTAGTGTGTGTGAGAGCTAAAATTTCAGTAGTGTGTGTGAGAGCGTTTCAGTAGTGTGTGTGAGAGCGTTTCAGTAGTGTGTGTGAGAGCTAAAATTTCAGTAGTGTGTGTGAGAGCGTTTCAGTAGTGTGTGTGAGAGCTAAAATTTCAGTAGTGTGTGTGAGAGCGTTTCAGTAGTGTAAGTGAGAACTAAAATTTCAGTAGTGTGTGTGAGAGCGTTTCAGTAGTGTGTGTGACAACTAAAATTTCAGTAGTGTGTGTGAGAGCGTTTCAGTAGTGTGTGTGAGAACTAAAATTTCAGTAGTGTGTGTGAGAGCGTTTCACTAGTGTGTGTGAGAGCGTTTCACTAGTGTGTGTGAGAGCGTTTCACTAGTGTGTGTGAGAGCGTTTCAGTAGTGTGTGTGAGAGCGTTTCAGTAGTGTGTGTGAGAGCGTTTCACTAGTGTGTGTGAGAGCTAAAATTTCAGTAGTGTGTGAGAGCGTTTCAGTAGTGTGTGTGAGAGCGTTTCAGTAGTGTGTGTGAGAGCTAAAATTTTAGTAGTGTGTGTGAGAGCGTTTCAGTAGTGTGTGTGAGAGCTAAAATTTCAGTAGTGTGTGTGAGAGCGTTTCACTAGTGTGTGTGAGAGCGTTTCAGTAGTGTGTGTGAGAGCTTAAATTTCAGTAGTGTGTGTGAGAGCGTTTCAGTAGTGTGTGTGAGAGCGTTTCAGTAGTGTGTGTGAGAGCTAAAATTTCAGTAGTGTGTGTGAGAGCGTTTCAGTAGTGTGTGTGAGAACTAAAATTTCAGTAGTGTGTGTGAGAGCTTTTCAGTAGTGTGTGTGAGAGCTAAAATTTCAGTAGTGTGTGAGAGCGTTTCAGTAGTGTGTGTGAGAGCGTTTCACTAGTGTGTGTGAGAGCGTTTCAGTAGTGTGTGTGAGAGCGTTTCAGTAGTGTGTGTGAGAGCGTTTCACTAGTGTGTGTGAGAGCGTTTCAGTAGTGTGTGTGAGAGCTAAAATTTCAGTAGTGTGTGAGAGCGTTTCAGTAGTGTGTGTGAGAGCTAAAATTTCAGTAGTGTGTGTGAGAGCGTTTCAGTAGTGTGTGTGAGAACTAAAATTTCAGTAGTGTGTGTGAGAGCCTTTCAGTAGTGTGTGTGAGAGCTAAAATTTCAGTAGTGTGTGTGAGAGCGTTTCAGTAGTGTGTGTGAGAGCTTTTCAGTAGTGTGTGTGAGAGCTAAAATTTCAGTAGTGTGTGTGAGAGCATTTCAGTAGTGTGTGTGAGAGCGTTTCAGTAGTGTGTGTGAGAGCGTTTCAGTAGTGTGTGTGAGAGCTAAAATTTCAGTAGTGTGTGTGAGAGCGTTTCAGTAGTGTGTGTGAGAACTAAAATTTCAGTAGTGTGTGTGAGAGCTTTTCAGTAGTGTGTGTGAGAGCTAAAATTTCAGTAGTGTGTGAGAGCGTTTCAGTAGTGTGTGTGAGAGCGTTTCACTAGTGTGTGTGAGAGCGTTTCAGTAGTGTGTGTGAGAGCGTTTCAGTAGTGTGTGTGAGAGCGTTTCACTAGTGTGTGTGAGAGCGTTTCAGTAGTGTGTGTGAGAGCTAAAATTTCAGTAGTGTGTGAGAGCGTTTCAGTAGTGTGTGTGAGAGCTAAAATTTCAGTAGTGTGTGTGAGAGCGTTTCAGTAGTGTGTGTGAGAACTAAAATTTCAGTAGTGTGTGTGAGAGCCTTTCAGTAGTGTGTGTGAGAGCTAAAATTTCAGTAGTGTGTGTGAGAGCGTTTCAGTAGTGTGTGTGAGAGCTTTTCAGTAGTGTGTGTGAGAGCTAAAATTTCAGTAGTGTGTGTGAGAGCATTTCAGTAGTGTGTGTGAGAGCGTTTCAGTAGTGTGTGTGAGAGCGTTTCAGTAGTGTGTGTGAGAGCGTTTCAGTAGTGTGTGTGAGAGCTTTTCACTAGTGTGTGTGAGAGCTAAAATTTCAGTAGTGTGTGTGAGAGCGTTTCAGTAGTGTGTGTGAGAGCGTTTCAGTTGTGTGTGTGAGAGCTAAAATTTCAGTAGTGTGTGTGAGAGCGTTTCAGTAGTGTGTGTGAGAGCGTTTCAGTAGTGTGTGTGAGACCTAAAATTTCAGTAGTGTGTGTGAGAGCGTTTCACTAGTGTGTGTGAGAGCTAAAATTTCAGTAGTGTGTGAGAGCGTTTCAGTAGTGTGTGTGAGAGCTTAAATTTCAGTAGTGTGTGTGAGAGCGTTTCAGTAGTGTGTGTGAGAGCTTAAATTTCAGTAGTGTGTGTGAGAGCGTTTCAGTAGTGTGTGTGAGAGCTAAAATTTCAGTAGTGTGTGAGAGCGTTTCAGTAGTGTGTGTGAGAGCGTTTCAGTAGTGTGTGTGAGAGCTAAAATTTCAGTAGTGTGTGTGAGAGCGTTTCAGTAGTGTGTGTGAGAGCTAAAATTTCAGTAGTGTGTGTGAGAGCGTTTCAGTAGTGTGTGTGAGAACTAAAATTTCAGTAGTGTGTGTGAGAGCTTTTCAGTAGTGTGTGTGAGAGCTAAAATTTCAGTAGTGTGTGAGAGCGTTTCAGTAGTGTGTGTGAGAGCGTTTCACTAGTGTGTGTGAGAGCGTTTCAGTAGTGTGTGTGAGAGCGTTTCAGTAGTGTGTGTGAGAGCGTTTCACTAGTGTGTGTGAGAGTGTTTCAGTAGTGTGTGTGAGAGCTAAAATTTCAGTAGTGTGTGAGAGCGTTTCAGTAGTGTGTGTGAGAGCGTTTCAGTAGTGTGTGTGAGAGCTAAAATTTCAGTAGTGTGTGTGAGAGCGTTTCACTAGTGTGTGTGAGAGCGTTTCAGTTGTGTGTGTGAGAGCTAAAATTTCAGTAGTGTGTGTGAGAGCGTTTCAGTAGTGTGTGTGAGACCTAAAATTTCAGTAGTGTGTGAGAGCGTTTCAGTAGTGTGTGTGAGAGCTAAAATTTCAGTAGTGTGTGTGAGAGCGTTTCAGTAGTGTGTGTGAGAGCTAAAATTTCAGTAGTGTGTGTGAGAGCGTTTCAGTAGTGTGTGTGAGAACTAAAATTTCAGTAGTGTGTGTGAGAGCGTTTCAGTAGTGTGTGTGAGAGCGTTTCAGTAGTGTGTGTGAGAGCTAAAATTTCAGTAGTGTGTGTGAGAGCGTTTCAGTAGTGTGTGTGAGAGCGTTTCAGTAGTGTGTGTGAGAGCTAAAATTTCAGTAGTGTGTGTGAGAGCATTTCAGTAGTGTGTGTGAGAGCGTTTCAGTAGTGTGTGTGAGAGCTAAAATTTCAGTAGTGTGTGTGTGAGCGTTTCAGTAGTGTGTGTGAGAGCTAAAATTTCAGTAGTGTGTGTGAGAGCGTTTCAGTAGTGTGTGTGAGAGCGTTTCAGTAGTGTGTGTGAGAGCTAAAATTTCAGTAGTGTGTGTGAGAGCATTTCAGTAGTGTGTGTGAGAGCGTTTCAGTAGTGTGTGTGAGAGCGTTTCAGTAGTGTGTGTGAGAGCGTTTCAGTAGTGTGTGTGAGAGCGTTTCACTAGTGTGTGTGAGAGCGTTTCAGTAGTGTGTGTGAGAGCGTTTCAGTAGTGTGTGTGAGAGCGTTTCACTAGTGTGTGTGAGAGCGTTTCAGTTGTGTGTGTGAGAGCTAAAATTTCAGTAGTGTGTGTGAGAGCGTTTCAGTAGTGTGTGTGAGACCTAAAATTTCAGTAGTGTGTGTGAGAGCTAAAATTTCAGTAGTGTGTGAGAGCGTTTCACTAGTGTGTGTGAGAGCGTTTCAGTAGTGTGTGTGAGAGCTAAAATTTCAGTAGTGTGTGTGAGAGCGTTTCAGTAGTGTGTGTGAGAGCTTAAATTTCAGTAGTGTGTGTGAGAGGTAAAATTTCAGTAGTGTGTGTGAGAGCGTTTCAGTAGTGTGTGTGAGAGGTAAAATTTCAGTAGTGTGTGTGAGAGCGTTTCAGTAGTGTGTGTGAGAGCTAAAATTTCAGTAGTGTGTGTGAGAGCGTTTCACTAGTGTGTGTGAGAGCGTTTCACTAGTGTGAGTGAGAGCTAAAATTTCAGTAGTGTGTGTGAGAGCGTTTCAGTAGTGTTTCAGTAGTGTGTGTGAGAGCGTTTCAGTAGTGTGTGTGAGAGCTAAAATTTCAGTAGTGTGTGTGAGAGCGTTTCAGTAGTGTATGTGAGAGCGTTTCAGTAGTGTGTGTGAGAGCGTTTCAGGAGTGTGTGTGAGAGCGTTTCAGTAGTGTGTGTGAGAGCTAAAATTTCAGTAGTGTGTGTGAGGGCGTTTCAGTAGTGTGTGTGAGAGCTAAAATTTCAGTAGTGTGTGTGAGAGCGTTTCAGTAGTGTGTGTGAGAACTAAAATTTCAGTAGTGTGTGTGAGAGCTTTTCAGTAGTGTGTGTGAGAGCTAAAATTTCAGTAGTGTGTGTGAGAGCGTTTCAGTAGTGTGTGTGAGAGCTTAAATTTCAGTAGTGTGTGTGAGAGCGTTTCAGTAGTGTGTGTGAGAGCTAAAATTTCAGTAGTGTGTGTGAGAGCGTTTCAGTAGTGTGTGTGAGAGCTAAAATTTCAGTAGTGTGTGTGAGAGCGTTTCAGTAGTGTGTGTGAGAGCGTTTCAGTAGTGTGTGTGACAGCGTTTCACTAGTGTGTGTGAGAGCTTAAATTTCAGTAGTGTGTGTGAGAGCGTTTCAGTAGTGTGTGTGACAGCGTTTCACTAGTGTGTGTGAGAGCTTAAATTTCAGTAGTGTGTGTGAGAGCGTTTCAGTAGTGTGTGTGAGAACTAAAATTTCAGTAGTGTGTGTGAGAGCGTTTCACTAGTGTGTGTGAGAGCTAAAATTTCAGTAGTGTGTGTGAGAGCCTTTCACTAGTGTGTGTGAGAGCTTTTCAGTAGTGTGTGTCAGAGCTAAAATTTCAGTAGTGTGTGTGAGAGCGTTTCAGTAGTGTGTGTGAGAACTAAAATTTCAGTAGTGTGTGTGAGAGCGTTTCAGTAGTGTGTGTGAGAGCGTTTCACTAGTGTGTGTGAGAGCTTAAATTTCAGTAGTGTGTGTGAGAGCGTTTCACTAGTGTGTGTGAGAGCTTAAATTTCAGTAGTGTGTGTGAGAGCGTTTCACTAGTGTGTGTGAGAGCGTTTCAGTAGTGTGTGTGAGAGCGTTTCAGTAGTGTGTGTGAGAGCGTTTCACTAGTGTGTGTGAGAGCGTTTCAGTAGTGTGTGTGAGAGCGTTTCAGTAGTGTGTGTGAGAGCGTTTCACTAGTGTGTGTGAGAGCGTTTCACTAGTGTGTGTGAGAGCGTTTCAGTAGTGTGTGTTAGAGCTAAAATTTCAGTAGTGTGTGAGAGCGTTTCAGTAGTGTGTGTGAGAGCGTTTCAGTAGTGTGTGTGAGAGGTAAAATTTCAGTAGTGTGTGTGAGAGCGTTTCAGTAGTGTGTGTGAGAGGTAAAATTTCAGTAGTGTGTGTGAGAGCGTTTCAGTAGTGTGTGTGAGAGCTAAAATTTCAGTAGTGTGTGTGAGAGCGTTTCACTAGTGTGTGTGAGAGCATTTCACTAGTGTGAGTGAGAGCTAAAATTTCAGTAGTGTGTGTGAGAGCGTTTCACTAGTGTGTGTGAGAGCGTTTCAGTAGTGTGTGTGAGAGCTAAAATTTCAGTAGTGTGTGTGAGAGCGTTTCAGTAGTGTATGTGAGAGCGTTTCAGTAGTGTGTGTGAGAGCGTTTCAGGAGTGTGTGTGAGAGCGTTTCACTAGTGTGTGTGAGAGTGTTTCAGTAGTGTGTGTGAGAGCGTTTCACTAGTGTGTGTGAGAGCGTTTCACTAGTGTGTGTGAGAGCTTAAATTTCAGTAGTGTGTGTGAGAGCGTTTCAGTAGTGTGTGTGAGAGCGTTTCAGTAGTGTGTGTGAGAGCTAAAATTTCAGTAGTGTGTGTGAGAGCGTTTCAGTAGTGTGTGTGAGAGCGTTTCAGTAGTGTGTGTGAGAGCTAAAATTTCAGTAGTGTGTGTGAGAGCGTTTCAGTAGTGTGTGTGAGAGCGTTTCAGTAGTGTGTGTGAGAGCTAAAATTTCAGTAGTGTGTGTGAGAGCGTTTCAGTAGTGTGTGTGAGAGCTAAAATTTCAGTAGTGTGTGTGAGAGCGTTTCAGTAGTGTAAGTGAGAACTAAAATTTCAGTAGTGTGTGTGAGAGCGTTTCAGTAGTGTGTGTGACAACTAAAATTTCAGTAGTGTGTGTGAGAGCGTTTCAGTAGTGTGTGTGAGAACTAAAATTTCAGTAGTGTGTGTGAGAGCGTTTCACTAGTGTGTGTGAGAGCGTTTCACTAGTGTGTGTGAGAGCGTTTCAGTAGTGTGTGTGAGAGCGTTTCAGTAGTGTGTGTGAGAGCTAAAATTTCAGTAGTGTGTGAGAGCGTTTCAGTAGTGTGTGTGAGAGCTAAAATTTCAGTAGTGTGTGAGAGCGTTTCAGTAGTGTGTGTGAGAGCGTTTCACTAGTGTGTGTGAGAGCGTTTCACTAGTGTGTGTGAGAGCGTTTCAGTAGTGTGTGTGAGAGCGTTTCAGTAGTGTGTGTGAGAGCTAAAATTTCAGTAGTGTGTGAGAGCGTTTCAGTAGTGTGTGTGAGAGCTAAAATTTCAGTAGTGTGTGAGAGCGTTTCACTAGTGTGTGTGAGAGCTAAAATTTCAGTAGTGTGTGAGAGCGTTTCAGTAGTGTGTGTGAGAGCTAAAATTTTAGTAGTGTGTGTGAGAGCGTTTCAGTAGTGTGTGTGAGAGCTAAAATTTCAGTAGTGTGTGTGAGAGCGTTTCACTAGTGTGTGTGAGAGCGTTTCAGTAGTGTGTGTGAGAGCTTAAATTTCAGTAGTGTGTGTGAGAGCGTTTCAGTAGTGTGTGTGAGAGCGTTTCAGTAGTGTGTGTGAGAGCTAAAATTTCAGTAGTGTGTGTGAGAGCGTTTCAGTAGTGTGTGTGAGAACTAAAATTTCAGTAGTGTGTGTGAGAGCTTTTCAGTAGTGTGTGTGAGAGCTAAAATTTCAGTAGTGTGTGAGAGCGTTTCAGTAGTGTGTGTGAGAGCGTTTCACTAGTGTGTGTGAGAGCGTTTCAGTAGTGTGTGTGAGAGCGTTTCAGTAGTGTGTGTGAGAGCGTTTCACTAGTGTGTGTGAGAGCGTTTCAGTAGTGTGTGTGAGAGCTAAAATTTCAGTAGTGTGTGAGAGCGTTTCAGTAGTGTGTGTGAGAGCTAAAATTTCAGTAGTGTGTGTGAGAGCGTTTCAGTAGTGTGTGTGAGAACTAAAATTTCAGTAGTGTGTGTGAGAGCCTTTCAGTAGTGTGTGTGAGAGCTAAAATTTCAGTAGTGTGTGTGAGAGCGTTTCAGTAGTGTGTGTGAGAGCTTTTCAGTAGTGTGTGTGAGAGCTAAAATTTCAGTAGTGTGTGTGAGAGCATTTCAGTAGTGTGTGTGAGAGCGTTTCAGTAGTGTGTGTGAGAGCGTTTCAGTAGTGTGTGTGAGAGCGTTTCACTAGTGTGTGTGAGAGCTAAAATTTCAGTAGTGTGTGTGAGAGCGTTTCAGTAGTGTGTGTGAGAGCGTTTCAGTTGTGTGTGTGAGAGCTAAAATTTCAGTAGTGTGTGTGAGAGCGTTTCAGTAGTGTGTGTGAGAGCGTTTCAGTAGTGTGTGTGAGACCTAAAATTTCAGTAGTGTGTGTGAGAGCGTTTCACTAGTGTGTGTGAGAGCTAAAATTTCAGTAGTGTGTGAGAGCGTTTCAGTAGTGTGTGTGAGAGCTTAAATTTCAGTAGTGTGTGTGAGAGCGTTTCAGTAGTGTGTGTGAGAGCTTAAATTTCAGTAGTGTGTGTGAGAGCGTTTCACTAGTGTGTGTGAGAGCTAAAATTTCAGTAGTGTGTGAGAGCGTTTCAGTAGTGTGTGTGAGAGCGTTTCAGTAGTGTGTGTGAGAGCTAAAATTTCAGTAGTGTGTGTGAGAGCGTTTCAGTAGTGTGTGTGAGAGCTAAAATTTCAGTAGTGTGTGTGAGAGCGTTTCAGTAGTGTGTGTGAGAACTAAAATTTCCGTAGTGTGTGTGAGAGCGTTTCAGTAGTGTGTGTGAGAACTAAAATTTCAGTAGTATGTGTGAGAGCTTTTCAGTAGTGTGTGTGAGAGCTTAAATTTCAGTAGTGTGTGAGAGCGTTTCAGTAGTGTGTGTGAGAGCGTTTCACTAGTGTGTGTGAGAGCGTTTCAGTAGTGTGTGTGAGAGCGTTTCAGTAGTGTGTGTGAGAGCGTTTCACTAGTGTGTGTGAGAGCGTTTCAGTAGTGTGTGTGAGAGCTAAAATTTCAGTAGTGTGTGAGAGCGTTTCAGTAGTGTGTGTGAGAGCGTTTCAGTAGTGTGTGTGAGAGCTAAAATTTCAGTAGTGTGTGTGAGAGCGTTTCACTAGTGTGTGTGAGAGCGTTTCAGTTGTGTGTGTGAGAGCTAAAATTTCAGTAGTGTGTGTGAGAGCGTTTCAGTAGTGTGTGTGAGACCTAAAATTTCAGTAGTGTGTGAGAGCGTTTCAGTAGTGTGTGTGAGAGCGTTTCAGTAGTGTGTGTGAGAGCTAAAATTTCAGTAGTGTGTGTGAGAGCGTTTCAGTAGTGTGTGTGAGAGCTAAAATTTCAGTAGTGTGTGTGAGAGCGTTTCAGTAGTGTGTGTGAGAACTAAAATTTCAGTAGTGTGTGTGAGAGCGTTTCAGTAGTGTGTGTGAGAGCTAAAATTTCAGTAGTGTGTGTGAGAGCGTTTCAGTAGTGTGTGTGAGAGCGTTTCAGTAGTGTGTGTGAGAGCTAAAATTTCAGTAGTGTGTGTGAGAGCATTTCAGTAGTGTGTGTGAGAGCGTTTCAGTAGTGTGTGTGAGAGCGTTTCAGTAGTGTGTGTGAGAGCGTTTCAGTAGTGTGTGTGAGAGCGTTTCACTAGTGTGTGTGAGAGCGTTTCAGTAGTGTGTGTGAGAGCGTTTCACTAGTGTGTGTGAGAGCGTTTCACTAGTGTGTGTGAGAGCGTTTCAGTTGTGTGTGTGAGAGCTAAAATTTCAGTAGTGTGTGTGAGAGCGTTTCAGTAGTGTGTGTGAGACCTAAAATTTCAGTAGTGTGTGTGAGAGCTTAAATTTCAGTAGTGTGTGTGAGAGCGTTTCACTAGTGTGTGTGAGAGCTAAAATTTCAGTAGTGTGTGAGAGCGTTTCACTAGTGTGTGTGAGAGCGTTTCAGTTGTGTGTGTGAGAGCTAAAATTTCAGTAGTGTGTGTGAGAGCGTTTCAGTAGTGTGTGTGAGAGCTTAAATTTCAGTAGTGTGTGTGAGAGGTAAAATTTCAGTAGTGTGTGTGAGAGCGTTTCAGTAGTGTGTGTGAGAGGTAAAATTTCAGTAGTGTGTGTGAGAGCGTTTCAGTAGTGTGTGTGAGAGCTAAAATTTCAGTAGTGTGTGTGAGAGCGTTTCACTAGTGTGTGTGAGAGCGTTTCACTAGTGTGAGTGAGAGCTAAAATTTCAGTAGTGTGTGTGAGAGCGTTTCAGTAGTGTTTCAGTAGTGTGTGTGAGAGCGTTTCAGTAGTGTGTGTGAGAGCTAAAATTTCAGTAGTGTGTGTGAGAGCGTTTCAGTAGTGTATGTGAGAGCGTTTCAGTAGTGTGTGTGAGAGCGTTTCAGGAGTGTGTGTGAGAGCGTTTCAGTAGTGTGTGTGAGAGCGTTTCAGTAGTGTGTGTGAGAGCTAAAATTTCAGTAGTGTGTGTGAGGGAGTTTCAGTAGTGTGTGTGAGAGCTAAAATTTCAGTAGTGTGTGTGAGAGCGTTTCAGTAGTGTGTGTGAGAACTAAAATTTCAGTAGTGTGTGTGAGAGCTTTTCAGTAGTGTGTGTGAGAGCTAAAATTTCAGTAGTGTGTGTGAGAGCGTTTCAGTAGTGTGTGTGAGAGCTTAAATTTCAGTAGTGTGTGTGAGAGCGTTTCAGTAGTGTGTGTGAGAGCTAAAATTTCAGTAGTGTGTGTGAGAGCGTTTCAGTAGTGTGTGTGAGAGCTAAAATTTCAGTAGTGTGTGTGAGAGCGTTTCATTAGTGTGTGTGAGAGCGTTTCAGTAGTGTGTGTGACAGCTTTTCACTAGTGTGTGTGAGAGCTTAAATTTCAGTAGTGTGTGTGAGAGCGTTTCAGTAGTGTGTGTGACAGCGTTTCACTAGTGTGTGTGAGAGCTTAAATTTCAGTAGTGTGTGTGAGAGCGTTTCAGTAGTGTGTGTGAGAACTAAAATTTCAGTAGTGTGTGTGAGAGCGTTTCACTAGTGTGTGTGAGAGCTAAAATTTCAGTAGTGTGTGTGAGAGCGTTTCACTAGTGTGTGTGAGAGCTTTTCAGTAGTGTGTGTGAGAGCTAAAATTTCAGTTGTGTGTGTGAGAGCGTTTCAGTAGTGTGTGTGAGAACTAAAATTTCAGTAGTGTGTGTGAGAGCGTTTCAGTAGTGTGTGTGAGAGCTTAAATTTCAGTAGTGTGTGTGAGAGCGTTTCACTAGTGTGTGTGACAGCTTAAATTTCAGTAGTGTGTGTGAGAGCGTTTCAGTAGTGTGTGTGAGAGCGTTTCAGTAGTGTGTGTGAGAGCGTTTCACTAGTGTGTGTGAGAGCGTTTCAGTAGTGTGTGTGAGAGCGTTTCAGTAGTGTGTGTGAGAGCGTTTCACTAGTGTGTGTGAGAGCGTTTCAGTAGTGTGTGTTAGAGCTAAAATTTCAGTAGTGTGTGAGAGCGTTTCAGTAGTGTGTGTGAGAGCGTTTCAGTAGTGTGTGTGAGAGGTAAAATTTCAGTAGTGTGTGTGAGAGCGTTTCAGTAGTGTGTGTGAGAGGTAAAATTTCAGTAGTGTGTGTGAGAGCGTTTCAGTAGTGTGTGTGAGAGCTAAAATTTCAGTAGTGTGTGTGAGAGCGTTTCACTAGTGTGTGTGAGAGCGTTTCACTAGTGTGAGTGAGAGCTAAAATTTCAGTAGTGTGTGTGAGAGCGTTTCAGTAGTGTTTCAGTAGTGTGTGTGAGAGCGTTTCAGTAGTGTGTGTGAGAGCTAAAATTTCAGTAGTGTGTGTGAGAGCGTTTCAGTAGTGTATGTGAGAGCGTTTCAGTAGTGTGTGTGAGAGCGTTTCAGGAGTGTGTGTGAGAGCGTTTCACTAGTGTGTGTGAGAGTGTTTCAGTAGTGTGTGTGAGAGCGTTTCACTAGTGTGTGTGAGAGCGTTTCAGTAGTGTGTGTGAGAGCTAAAATTTCAGTAGTGTGTGAGAGCGTTTCAGTAGTGTGTGTGAGAGGTAAAATTTCAGTAGTGTGTGTGAGAGCGTTTCACTAGTGTGTGTGAGAGCTAAAATTTCAGTAGTGTGTGTGAGAGCGTTTCACTAGTGTGTGTGAGAGCTAAAATTTCAGTAGTGTGTGTGAGAGCGTTTCAGTAGTGTGTGTGAGAGCTAAAATTTCAGTAGTGTGTGTGAGAGCGTTTCAGTAGTGTGTGTGAGAGCGTTTCACTAGTGTGTGTGAGAGCTAAAATTTCAGTAGTGTGTGTGAGAGCGTTTCAGTAGTGTGTGTGAGAGCGTTTCAGTAGTGTGTGTGAGAGCTAAAATTTCAGTAGTGTGTGTGAGAGCGTTTCAGTTGTGTGTGTGAGAGCTAAAATTTCAGTAGTGTGTGTGAGAGCGTTTCAGTTGTGTGTGTGAGAGCTAAAATTTCAGTAGTGTGTGTGAGAGCGTTTCAGTTGTGTGTGTGAGAGCTAAAATTTCAGTAGTGTGTGTGAGAGCGTTTCAGTTGTGTGTGTGAGAGCTAAAATTTCAGTAGTGTGTGTGAGAGCGTTTCAGTAGTGTGTGTGAGACCTAAAATTTCAGTAGTGTGTGTGAGAGCTTAAATTTCAGTAGTGTGTGAGAGCGTTTCAGTAGTGTGTGTGAGAGCGTTTCAGTTGTGTGTGTGAGAGCTAAAATTTCAGTAGTGTGTGTGAGAGCGTTTCAGTAGTGTGTGTGAGAGCTAAAATTTCAGTAGTGTGTGTGAGAGCGTTTCAGTAGTGTGTGTGAGAGCTAAAATTTCAGTAGTGTGTGTGAGAGCTAAAATTTCAGTAGTGTGTGTGAGAGCGTTTCAGTAGTGTGTGTGAGAGCTAAAATTTCAGTAGTGTGTGTGAGAGCGTTTCAGTAGTGTATGTGAGAGCGTTTCAGTAGTGTATGTGAGAGCGTTTCAGTAGTGTGTGTGAGAGCGTTTCAGTAGTGTGTGTGAGAGCGTTTCAGGAGTGTGTGTGAGAGCGTTTCACTAGTGTGTGTGAGAGTGTTTCAGTAGTGTGTGTGAGAGCTTTTCAGTAGTGTGTGTGAGAGCGTTTCAGTAGTGTATGTGAGAGCGTTTCAGTAGTGTGTGTGAGAGCGTTTCAGGAGTGTGTGTGAGAGCGTTTCACTAGTGTGTGTGAGAGTGTTTCAGTAGTGTGTGTGAGAGCTTTTCAGTAGTGTGTGTGAGAGCTAAAATTTCAGTAGTGTGTGAGAGCGTTTCAGTAGTGTGTGTGAGAGGTAAAATTTCAGTAGTGTGTGTGAGAGCGTTTCACTAGTGTGTGTGAGAGCTAAAATTTCAGTAGTGTGTGTGAGAGCGTTTCACTAGTGTGTGTGAGAGCTAAAATTTCAGTAGTGTGTGTGAGAGCGTTTCAGTAGTGTGTGTGAGAGGTAAAATTTCAGTAGTGTGTGTGAGAGCGTTTCAGTAGTGTGTGTGAGAGCGTTTCAGTAGTGTGTGTGAGAGCGTTTCAGTTGTGTGTGTGAGAGCTAAAATTTCAGTAGTGTGTGTGAGAGCGTTTCAGTAGTGTGTGTGAGACCTAAAATTTCAGTAGTGTGTGTGAGAGCTTAAATTTCAGTAGTGTGTGAGAGCGTTTCAGTAGTGTGTGTGAGAGCGTTTCAGTTGTGTGTGTGAGAGCTTAAATTTCAGTAGTGTGTGTGAGAGCGTTTCAGTAGTGTGTGTGAGAGCTAAAATTTCAGTAGTGTGTGTGAGAGCGTTTCAGTAGTGTGTGTGAGACCTAAAATTTCAGTAGTGTGTGTGAGAGCTAAAATTTCAGTAGTGTGTGAGAGCGTTTCAGTAGTGTGTGTGAGAGCGTTTCAGTAGTGTGTGTGAGACCTAAAATTTCAGTAGTGTGTGTGAGAGCTTAATTTCAGTAGTGTGTGTGAGCGTTTCAGTAGTGTGTGTGAGAGCGTTTCAGTTGTGTGTGTGAGAGCTAAAATTTCAGTAGTGTGTGTGAGAGCTAAAATTTCAGTAGTGTGTGTGAGAGCTAAAATTTCAGTAGTGTGTGAGAGCGTTTCAGTAGTGTGTGTGAGAGCGTTTCAGTTGTGTGTGTGAGAGCTAAAATTTCAGTAGTGTGTGTGAGAGCTTAAATTTCAGTAGTGTGTGTGAGAGCGTTTCACTAGTGTGTGTGAGAGCGTTTCACTAGTGTGTGTGAGAGCGTTTCAGTAGTGTGTGTGAGAGCGTTTCAGTAGTGTGTGTGAGAGCTAAAATTTCAGTAGTGTGTGTGAGAGCGTTTCAGTAGTGTGTGTGAGAGTGTTACAGTAGTGTGTGTGAGAGCTAAAATTTCAGTAGTGTGTGTGAGAGTGTTACAGTGGTGTGTGTGAGAGCTAAAATTTCAGTAGTGTGTGTGAGAGCGTTTCAGTAATAATGTCCCTTACGGCACCTCATAGGCTTTCGCCCTTGACTTTTTGGATTTTAAATGTCACTTTATGCTATCTTTGCTGTCCTATTCGATATTTATGACTCTCGGATTAAAGTAGAGGAATCCCAAGAAAACAAATGAAAAAATAACCCCTTGAAAAAATAACCACATGAACACCTTTAGCTAATCCCTTAATAAAAAAAAAAAAAACAATAAAAATGTTTCTTACACATTCCACAAAATAAGCATGTTAACATGTCAGCAGTTAATATAGTTGTTTGCAATACAAACAACACAAAACACTGGAAACCACAACACAATAAAATAAAGATTAAAATATGCAAAACAAAAAGAATAAAGTGAACACCCAGATCTTTAATTAAGGTAATGGTTGGCATTTAGATGCATGATGCTGTAGATATTGCAAAAGAAGCAGCAGCAGCAGCAGCTGCAGTAGACACACTGGCACCTTCATTAATATCAAACTCAACTGACTGTGTTTTATCTTCCCATTGCACTGATGGGTGGACAGTTCTCAGGTGCCTGTGCAGGTTGTTTGTGGGGCCCGCTCTATATGATATTCTTTTCTTGCAGACTCTACACTCTGCCTTTCTATTGTCAATAAAATTGAAATGGTTCCAGATTTTGCGTCACTCATTTTCTTTACTATACCTTTCTAATGTGTCAATATTGTTTCTTGTTGTTGCCCCTGGCTCTCTTTCTCTCTCTCCCTCTTGCTCTGTTCATGTGCTACTGCTGCTGTGAGTGTAACTATCGCCCCTCCCCCCTCTGCTCAGCACAAACAAAAAGAACAAACACATTCTGACCAGTCACGTGTGGCATGAAGCGAAAAAAAGTGTGTGAGAGAGGGTGAGAGAAAGAAAAAAAAAAAAAAGCGGCTCCCAATAAGTAGCCGGCTCCAAAAGCTGTTTTGTTCGCGACCAACTCATCACTAGTAAGATAAAGTAAAACGAACTCGAGGCGGGCCTAGCTATTTCAGGGGCACCGCATTAGGATGATTGGTTTTTGCTCTAGATTAAAGAATGGCAGTTGGTCAAATTAATTTTCATCAATAATGCTTTTACCTCATAATTTGCATCACACATTTGTTTTATCATTTACTGAACATAGTTATGTGCATTGTAGTGTAGTTTTGGATTTAGACTGCTACCCTCAGCCACTAACAGACGTAAACAGAGAGAAGCCTTCTCTTCTGAGGAATGTGTGAGGAGCAAGGTCTGCCTGGACTGGTGATGGCACCAGAAGGTACAAAACCTTGAGGCCCACTCTGCTAGAGGAAGCAGGGCTGTCAATTTCTGGGATTAGAGAAGCTCTTTCCCCCCCTTTTCTTTTCCTTTCCCCCTTCCCAATCTCTTTATGCAGGCCTGACCGGAAGACAAGAGGTGGTTGTCATGGTAACCACCTCTGCCAGGGAGCGTTGCCTGCAAGAGGGTTATCTCTATGTAAGGAGATCCACAGCGGTGCAAAAGAAGAAACATGAGCTGATATCAGACCACCCTCAAATGATCCTTTCTTATGTTTAGTTTTCTAAAGAATTAATGAGGATAAAGGCAAAGCCTCTGTATAAATTGTAGAATATTTAAGTAAGACTTTGAATTGGAAAACAATTTGCACTGTTTAGATTCTATTTGGTGTAGCCCCACATCAAGGTTTTTTTTTTTTTTTTTTTTTTTTTAAACCTGTCCCGTTTGGTTCTTTTGCCATCAGAATTATTGTCTAAAGGTGAAGAAAGATGCCCAACGGATTTACTTTACCAAATGGACCATCCCAGCCTTGCCGTAATGGTCCATTTGATTTACCTTTTATTGTTTATTTTATTTATTTTTTTTTTTTTTACTTGCTAGATACGGGACAGGGGAAAAGAAAAGGGAGAAAGAAAGAGGGGGGAAAAAACAAAACAAACAAACAAAACAAACAAACAAAAAAAACAGCGGAGAAGAGGGACGGGGATAAAGGGCAAAAAACAAAAACCAACAAAATAAGCAGACAAAAAATACATATATCGATCACCTGGATCACCTGTTGAGAAAGAAAAAAGAAAACAAGCAGAAGAAAACGAGAGTAATAGAATAAACAACATCACAATGATATATGGGAATATAACACTACATACTTAATATTAAACATTATTGTGCAGCACGTAAGATCGACAGCGCACAGTGTGCTTTGAGGTAGGAGCCAAAAAGGGTGTAGTTTGTGTGTGTGATCACCTGTGTGTACACCTGTGAGCATGAGCGCGCTTGTATTTAAAAGGTTCCTTAATGTAATGATCTGCTAGAGGGTGTGGGGGGCCACAGTCCCATCCTCCAGGGCATGAAGCAGGTATGGAGGAGATCAAAACTCCAGACATCCAGAGGCCCCCAGAACACAAGAGACCAAGGAAGACCAACAGAGGGGCAGCCGCGCCACTGTCCCAGAAAGAGCTGAGGAGAGTCCCAGATGAGGGATCACTCAGCAGCCGCGGAGCAGAAGCCAGGGGGGGTTGCAGTGACGTGCCCGTGAGCTCCGCCGGCAGCCAGCTGTGCCTGAGTGACCGAGCCCCAGGCCGAGAGGCCGAGGGCACCCCACCCCCGAAGTGGCCCGAGCGAGCCCCAGGTTCCAGGCCCCGATAAGCAGCCACCAAGGAGTGAGCCGGTGTGTACCCGGACGCCCACCCCCAGACACAAAGAACCACCAACGCATCGATGTCTGAGGGCGTCTGCCACCGGCAGGGGAAGTGGTGGGGGGAGATAGGCCTCCAAACCTTGGAGGGCCTGAGATGTCCCCAGAGAGGTGGCGTCTGATACCCAACCTGACATATAGACACAGACATACAGGCACACTCAAATACAAACATCCATTCCCACCCTCATGCTCTCATAGGCAATTACTCCACACTCAACCAACGTGGAGACAGACATAAAGAGACGCTGTACACACAATCACACTCCCCAAGCGTACTCTAAGAACCGGGTCTAGGTACCCTTGCCCCTGGAGGGGGAAACTGCACCCAGACCCAGGTGGTGTTACCCTTTTCCCTGCAGTGGGGAGAAGCAGACTGCCCCGACTCCGCAGCAGCAGGGAGGCCCCACACCCCAGACCCCAGTCGGACGGCCAACTCCTCCTCCTAGCCCCCCCGCTCCAGCAGGCCGCAGAGAACGGGGGTGTGAGAAGACTCCAAACCTCCCTCTACCCGCTCATATGTAGTGTTGATGTATATGTGTTCTAAGGTGCAATTAAAACCCAGGAGGGCATGGAGCTACCTGCCAGAGAGCAGCAGGTAAGCGCATAGCCCCTCCTGATAGCCCTCAATGTCTACGTGTATTTAAAATTGAGAGGTGGGCAACGACGCCAGGGATGAGGTGTACACCCTGATGGTAATTTGGAGTCCGTGTTGTGAGCCCACCCCCAAGATCCTATATGTATGTGTTATGAGAGTGTGAGTAATGTGAATGTCTAAGTTGTGAGATAAAATTGAGGCAGAGGCAGCCAGAAGGGGACAGAGGGGGGGGATGCCTCCTCTGCACCCTGGTGACACACCCCTACCCCAAGGCCCTGCATGTGTGGGTGATTGTGGTGGAGCGGGAAGAGGGAGGCAGCTGGAGATGGGGAGGGAAGAAAGGGAGGGGCAAGTGACCCCTCCCTGGGGCCAGCTCCCCCGCTGACCCCAGTAGGCACCCCCATGCTCTGCAACCCGCCAGGGAAAGGGGGCCCAGGCCCATCCGGACCAGGGCCCAGTGCAGCAGCGCCGCCCGGCCCCACAGAGCCCGGGACAGCCCACCCGACCCCACTACAGAGAAAACTACACCCACCCCATCATCCACTCATCTTCCAGACTACACAAGACAATAGACGCCCAGGCTGAGATCTTCCTCCACCTCTCCTATATCTCCCCCTCCTGCAGAGAGAATTCCTGAGGAGAGGAAAGCTCCTGCAAGATGTGACAACCTCCCCCACCAGTTGAAGAGTCCCCCAGGTGGCTCGATGCACTGGCGGCGCCCTGCGACAGGGCTGGGCCCCCATACACCCACCCGCCCACAACCCCGGCAACACACCAACCAGGACCCGAGCCCCCGAGGCCCGGCCAGGGCCCCAGCCCAGAGACGGAGCGCCCCCAGAACCTCACGCCCGTCCCGGACCCACCCAGGGGCAGCCAGGCTACCAGGTCAGTAACCCACGTCCGTCAGCACAGACCCTCCCCTAGCCCCGCTGCACGCAGCCACGAGGAAACCGTCACCTAAGAGCCAACAGAGCCCTTAATTGGCCATGACCGCTACCCCGGGTTGAGCCCCCCAAGGAAGATGCTCCTGGGGAACCCCCCGACGCCCTAAGCCTGTCCCTACCCCCACACCAATCACAACAGTAAAGGTGGGACCAAACTATGACCCCCCACCCCCACTAGGTGATGGAGCTGATCAAAGGAGCCCAGAGCAATTGATCTGATGTGGTGGCAGAGGCTGTATCATGACTAATGTAATCTAATAGATAATTTCTATACTGGTTAGAATTAAGATTATTTTTATTTTTCCAGTTCATGAGGACTGTTTTCTTGGCTATGCATAGGGCAGTGAAAACCATGTGGGCTATATTCTTTTCTGAAGTGACATTATCTAAGCTGCCCAACAAACACACTAAAGGAGAAGTTGGAATGTTACATTTCAGACACTTCGATAAGTCTTCACATATCTCACGCCAAAACTTCTGAACTGGTGGACAGAACCAAAGAGCGTGGATATAATTGTCCAGTGAATTGGTTTGGCAGTGTGAGCAGTTGTTGGTAGACGTAAAGCCCATCTTGAACATCCGATGACCTGTATAGTGCACTCTATGTAGTATTTTGTATTGAATTAATTGAAGACTGGGATTTCTAATTAGATGAAAGGTTTTTAAGCAAATCTGAGACCAGAAGTTTTGGTCTAAGTTAACTGATAAATCCGCTTCCCATTTTGCAATAGGAAGTGATATTGATTCATCTATTTTAGAAAGCATTCTGTATATTTTGGATAGTAATTTGGGGGTTTTAAGAGTAAGAAATTGAACCACACTTGGTGGTGTTTGTAGTTCAACTTGACCCGGTTTAAATTTCTTTTTTACTATGGATTTAATTTGTTGATATTCTAAAAATCTTTTCTTGTTGATCCCATATTGTGTAACTAGTCTGTCAAATGAAATAAATTCTGTTCCTTCTAGTATATGTTCTAAATATTTGATTCCTTTACCACTCCAATCTGAAAAGTTTATCATATTATTGTTTTGTAATATGTCAGGGTTGTTCCAGATAGGTGTACGTTTGCATGGGATTAATGAAGACTCTGTCAACTTCAGAAACTCCCACCATGCTGTCAGAGAGGAGCTAATGTTGACGCTTTTGAAGCATTCATGTCGTTGAATGTTTGAGCTGATAAATGGTAGATCTGAAATCTCTAGATTATTGCAAAGTGCTTGTTCTACATCTAGCCAAGGTTCATCTAAGAGGGTATGTTTTAGCCATCCTGAGATAAATTGGAGCCTGTTGGCTAAGAAGTAGTGCTGAAAGTTAGGTAGTTCTAATCCTCCTTTATCCTTGGTCTTTTGTAGTGTTTTTAAGCTTATACGTGGGGGCTTATTTTTCCAAAGGAATTTGGACATATATGAATCTAGAGATCTGAACCAATCTTGTGGCGGTTTAGTTGGGATCATTGAGAATAAATAATTTATTTTTGGTAAGACCATCATTTTTATAGCGGCAACCCTTCCCATGAGTGATATGGGTAGACATTTCCACCTAGCCAGATCGCCTTCTACTTTCTTTAAAAGTGGGATATAGTTTAATTTAGTTAGATCTGCAAGCTTGGGAGAAACATTAATACCTAAATATTTTATATTTCCCGATTGCAGTGGAGTAGAAGAGGAATTATGGAAGGAGCAATTAATCGGAAGGACTGTAGATTTTGACCAGTTAATTGAGTAATCTGATATTCTTGCAAAAGAGTTTATCAATTCAATCACCCCAGAGATATTGGTTTGTGAATTTTGGAGAAAGAGTAGCACATCATCCGCATAAAGGCTGATTTTATGTTCCACGTTCTTGCATTTTATGCCCTTAATTACTGAATTCTGTCTAATTGCTGCTGCTAGTGGTTCAATAAAAATTGCAAGCAGTGAAGGGGAGAGTGGGCATCCCTGCCTGGTGCCCCTCAGGAGACAGAAGCTGGAGGATGTCTGGTCATTTGTTCTGACACAAGCTGTTGGGGAATTATATAATATTTTTAACCAGCTGATGAAAGAAGATCCAAAACCAAATTTGTGTAAAGTTGCAAATAGAAATTTCCAGTTAACTCTGTCAAACGCTTTTTCTGCATCTAAAGAAAATATTGTAGTTTCAAGGTTTTTACTGTATGAGTAGTCTATCAAATTAAGTTATCTACGTGTATTTGTTGATGAGTGCCTACCTTTTATGAAACCAGTTTGGTCAGGATGAATTAAGAGGGGGGTTATTTTCTCTAGTCTCTTCGAGAGAGCTTTGCAGATTATTTTAAGGTCTACATTTATAAGGGATATTGGACGATAGCTTGAGGGATATACAGGGTCTTTGCCTGGTTTTAGCAGGAGATTAATGTTTGCAGAATTCATATTTGATGGGAGTCTGCCATTTTCTTTGATTTCCAACAGCGTTCTGTAAAAAATTGGGGCTAAAATCGTCCAGAATTCTTTGTAGAATTCTGCAGGAAAGCCGTCTGGACCTGGAGCCTTATTATTGGGCATACTTATCAGGGCTTCCTGGAGTTCACCTGGTGTCAGTGGCGAATCCAATGCCATTGCTTGAGAGTCTAATAATTTTGGGAGAGTTATGTTGTCTAAAAACTGATCAATTTCCTTTTTAGATGGGTTTATTTGTGGTGAATACAACGTTTTATAGAAATCCCTGAAGATGTTGTTTATTTGTTTCGGGTCATATACTGTATTCCCAGATGAGTCTTGAACAGCACATAGAGTTATTTTTTCTTTATTTATTTTTAGCTGGTTTGCTAGAAATTGACCGGATTTATTACCATGTTCATAATTTTGTAAGCGTAGTCTTTGTACTAAGAATTTTGTTTTTTTATCAATTATCTCATTTAATTCTAGTTTTGTTTTGCATATTTTGTTCAATGTTTCCTGATCTTGGTCGGACGCATAGGCTTCTTCTAGTGATTTGATGGTTTTTTCTAATTCCTGGATATTTTTGTTTTCTTTTTTCTTTTTATGTGATGAGAAAGAAATTATTTTACCTCTCATCACAGCTTTCCCTGCTTCCCATAGAACAGAAGCTGATGTTCCGGGAGTGTCATTAAAGTCTAAATATGAAGTCCACTCTTTTTTAAAATATTTAATAAAGTCTTCATCTTTAAGCAGTGATGTATTAAATCTCCAGTTTTTACTAGGCGTAGTATTATTCTTGTGCATTAGTGTTAAAGATACAGGAGCATGATCGCTGACAGCTATAGGGTGAATCTCAGTGTCTGAAATGTCCCTCAGCAGTGAGCTGCTGACCAAAAAATAATCCAGACGAGAGTAGGAGTGATGGACATGTGAGAAAAAAGTATATTCCTTACTGGTGGGGTGAAGGGAGCGCCATGCATCGCAAAGACCAAAGTCGCTCATATACTGTTTGATTATATTTATGGACTGCCAATTACGCTGAGTTCCTGCTGTATTGAGCCTATCCATTTCTTCATTTAGTCCAAGGTTGAGGTCGCCTCCAAGAACAAGTGTGCCATCTAAGTGTTCGGAGAGTGCACTGAAAAAACCGTGAAAGAATGAGGGATCATCAACATTTGGACCATATACACTTACAATACATAGCTTTTTATCAAGTATAGATAGTTTAATGATTAAGAATCTGCCCTCTGGATCTATAACTGTATCGAGTACTTTGAAATTAATTTTTTTATGGATTAAAATTGCTACTCCCCTTTGTCTAGAATTATAACAAGCTGAGAACACATTAGGAAACTCAGGTGTTTTAAGTTCATTCGAACCTCTAAGAGGTCTGTGGGTCTCTTGTAAAAGGACAACATCTGCCTGTAGTTTTTTGAGTTGGTTAAATATTTTTAACCTCTTTTCTCTGGAGCCAGCTCTATTTACATTCCATGTAACGAATCTTAGTGCACCCATAGATGTCTGTGTATAACTAGGGGTGTGCGCTGTGTGTGTCGCTTAGACAGGTGGAGAGAATACATCACTTGTTCGTAAATAAAAAGAGGGGGAGAGAGAAAAAATGTGTGGTGAGATGCTCCCTGAGTCTGACTATGTGTGTGCATATTTACTAATATGAGTACGCTTGGTTTAAGTGTGTGTATCCTATACGACTGTGTGCGCTGTCTGATGTAAATGTGCTGCCGTTGAGCGCATGGCTGTGCGTGATCGTGCTGTGCGTATGTGTCCAAATAAAGGATGTTGTTTGTGGATGAGTGTGGAAGCAGGTGATCGAAGCAGTGAAAGAAAGAAAAAAGAAAGAAAGAAACCAAGGACAAGGGTGAGCAGCATAAAAACAAGAGGGGGAAAAAAGAGAACAAAGAACGAGAAGAAAAAAAAAAATCCGGAAACATTCCGATCAAACCATTGACGGAGAGTGACGGTGTTAATTCTGCTATGAAATCACACCTAAGATGTGATTTGATACTAGTAAGTTAAACAGATGTTAATGCAAGTTAGTGTGAGTGGGTGGGGAAAGGGTGTAGCGGATTCTTATCTGGTGTGAAGTTAATACAGCCACGGAGTGATGTCGGGGTCGCGGTGGAGCTGTCCGTCCACGTACAGCCGGTCCACAGCGATGACAGCGCGGGAGCCCTTCTGGATAAAGCTGCGTCGGATTGGGAAGAGGACCCTGCGTCGTTCCAGGATCTCTTTGGGGAACTGGTCGTTCACGCTGAAGTCCGTTCCTTTTAATTCCCTGCCGCGGCTTTTCACCTGAGATGTTCTTGAGATGTAGAACAAGCACTTTGGGGAGAGGTAAGTGACGGAAGTGACGGACAAGGTAAGCGACTCATGTTGTAACTGACGTCAGACGCCGGAGATTTTGGCGGAAAATTAAAGCGAATGGTAGTTTAGATTTGAATAAATTCCTTTAAGCTTCTGTTGAAAGATTTTATTATGTTTATGTTTAGAAGTACATTTTGTTTAAGGTTTTATAGATGTGTTTGCTCTTTTCATTAGAGAAGTTACGTTGTGCAAGCTTTGTGTGCATTCCAGAGCTCCCTGACTTTCACACCCACATCCTGGGAGCATGGGAGAGGTCGTACCTTGTCTTATTGTTTTATGTTAGGATAAACGTATCTATGTCTGTTTTACTCTAAGTGCATTTTGTTTAGATGAACTGCTGGACTTCCAGGCCAGCAGGGTCAGGAAGTCATTTTATGACCACACACACACACACACACACACACACACACACACACACACACACACACACAAGGTATTCTTTGTTCACATGTATACCTATAAGATGTCATATGTTAATGAACCTATGCATATTCATGTAACCACAATAAAAGAGCAGTGTTACGGGAGAGCGGACGAGAGCAACTGAGGTCAAGCGAAGGAACAGCGCCTGTCCAGTTCTCTCCCGTGCACGTTAATTTGTAAAACCTGTCTGAGTGTCATTTATTCCAATCTGAGTTGAATTTACAGGAAAACTCCTAACATTTATTTGGTCCTCCGAGCCGGATTTAGGACATAACGTTTTGTGTGCTCCTACGGGAAAACCTCATCGAGTCCTGACGTCGTGAGAAGCCCGCGCTGAAGTCTGTCGACAGCTACTGTCTAGGTACAGTATAAAAGACCAGAGACGTGAATTCGGGTTCTGGCTGGCGTTATTACAAGTGGTACACGACGGTGGGGGTCGATGAGGCGGACCTGAGAGACCGGCAGTGAATCAGCAACCAGGTGAATATTGACACTCTGAGACACGTTGCGTAAAGCATTTTAAAAATAAAATAGAGCTCGTCTGGGACTGGTAGCTCCCCCGTAGTGGGTAAAAAAAAAAAAATAAATAAAATAAAGATAGAGCTCGTCTGGGACTGGTAGCTCCCCCGTAGTGGGTAAGAAGAAAAATTAAAATAAAAATAGAGCTCGTCTGGGACTGGTAGCTCCCCCGTAGTGGGTAAAGTTAGCGTGCGCATAAAGGTATTTTTTGTTTTATTTTTTTGTGTTAATGGAATAAGTTGATTTTACAGCACAATAAGGAGGCTGAACTATTCCATTAATTTGTTTACTGTTGGTCACCCAAGTACTGGTGAAGAGAGAAAAGGTCGTTTTATCACGTAAAGATGACACCGCTTTCAAGAATAGCTTGAAAGTAGAAGGCCGTGTCAACTACCTCTCTCGATTCTCGTGCCAGAGAAGGTGCCGCAGTTGTGTAGTTGTAAAGGATTAAAATGGGTAACGAAGCTTCAAAACTCACTGCTGACGAGCAGTGGTTAGAGAAAAAATGTCCAGGCGCCGGACAAATTAGTGCATGTAGATAAAAAAAAAAAAAAAAAAAAAAAGACAGAATCTACATTATAGATGAAAAATAATCATAGGAAAAAGGTTTTGTGTTTATCAGCCAAGAACAACTACAGTCTTATTTTCTGCTTTTCAGAAAAGAGAGTTCACAAAAGATAAAGAGAGAGTTCTGTGTGTCAGTTAAGCAGTGATGATAATAATGAAAATGTCTTAGTTTTGTCACTTTCAGGTGAAAAGCAGACCTGGATCAGTTTTCCACATGCAGCAGTCGGAATAAAGTTATAGTTTAAGATCATTGGAAACATTCAGGCCAAGTTTTTGGCTAACTTATTTACAGCTCCATGTATCCCTCAACCTCACAAACGAGCTCTCACTCCTCCCTGAAGACAAGGAATGCAGTTCCAAAGAGCAATAACGTGGCAGATAAAGAGACAGCAAAGTCCTGAGCAAAAGAGTCCCAGCAAGCAACAGCAGTGTGGACAAACAGCATCAGAGAAGAAGAGCAAACCCATCATCCTGACTGATTGGATGAATGGCACTGTGTTTCCAACAAGCTGCAACTTCACTGTGCTTGTGAAAAGAACGTTTGAGGAGAATTGAGGAGACTGTTGGAGTTTGACATTTGCCACCTTTGGAGAAAATGCCAAAAAGAGACAGTGAAGAATACAGGACAAAACTGAAGAAGAACTGCCGGCTATTGGACTGTTGAAGTGGGAGAGGACAACAGAGTGAGAGCAGTAGGTGAGAACACAGAGGAATGCTGTTGTTTAATGTGAGAAATCAAAATTTTGGGTTAGCAAATCTGGACAAAATAATACTGACTGCTTAAGTAGGAAAATTGTGAAGGAATCTGAACCACTACAAAAAGAAACGTATACAAAATCACACACACAAGCAGAACATGCATTAACCCCACTAACACAACCAAAAGAGAGTCCATGAAGATTAGACAGCATCTTGAGCATGTGAGTCTGTTTATCATCTTGTCCAAGTCACCTCGTGTGATGCAAAGATCAGTGGACTCATAGCACATTGGTTAAAAAAAAAAGATCAATTAATAGCAGAGAAGTGTGTAGGAAAGGCAGCTTTAAGAACATGCCCTGCTGGAGATGCAGCTCCAGACACATTGATTAAACATGCCTAATAACAAACAAACATGCAATGAAGATCAGCTTGTTATCTCTCATCAGTGTTAAAATAGTGTAAATTTAACAGACTTGTTATTAAATGCTGAATTTATCCAATGCTGACAGTTAACTCTCTAGGTTGCAGGACAACAGTTTAATTTTTGTGGGAAAAAAGATTCTGGTTTGAACAACCAGTGATCAGACAATAAATTTAGTTGTTAATATAGTAAATTGGGAGATGCTTTCTGCCTGATTGATGCAGCACAAAATATTTTACTGTATGAGGGAAATTCTATTGTTGTGATAATATTTTGAACATGCATTTCTGATGTCCTGTCATCTTAGTGGGTTAATAGCTGATATGCAAATTAGTTGATCGTTCTTAGATCAATGCAAGGTGACTGAATTCTAGCACGAGTGAATGGGATGTGTTGGAGTTTGTTGGAGTGGAGACTCTAAAACACTGAGTTTCCTGTTGTGATGTGTGAATGAATCCTGCACCCAGATACACAACTCTGAACACATAAGAACGAACTTCTTTTGTGAAATGCATGACAATATGTCACATGTTTTATGATGACGGGGAAAAAAGGAAAACTAAATGAGATCTTTGGCCTAAATGAGTAAAAAGGTACAGATTAAAATCATAGCTAATAAGACATTAGACTTATGTTGTGTGTTGTGCGGCTGATGGTTGGTTTGGTGTTTATCTAGCTGATGATTTTTCTTTTGTTGTGAAGTTGAGCCTGCCAATTAGTATGATGGTTTGATAAATCATGCTAAATGGTATGATTTACCCTCCTGAGATGAGGAGTGTGTGTCATGATTTAACGAGGCCTTTTTATTTTGATACTTTCACAGTGCACTGAGAGTTTTGTTTGATAATCTCTGTTTGAGCAGATCTGCACGATTGGAACAAAAGCGCTATACGACATGTCGAGAAAACCGTTGCAAACCGTTGACTTTCTCCAAAAAATTAAAATGGGCTCAGGAGAAAGTCACTTATCTGGGATAATTAAAATGAAAGTCCCTGTCAAAAAGGATTGAGCGAGATAATCCAGCCTAAATTCTTTTGAAATTTTCTTCTTTTTCTTTTTAAAATGACGTCATTTTGCTATGTGTGGAAACTGAATGCGTCGATGGGTTCCACTTTTAGCAAAGAATGAATGAATGCATGAATGAGTGAATAACAAATGAGTAAGAGAAATAAAACTGACTGATTGACAACAGCTGACAAAAGCTGACACGATTTTACTGATGTAACACGACTGTGCAAAGTTAACCCCCACCTGACAAAGGTGCAGATAAATCTATGTGTGTTTCTTCTTACAAGGAGCAGGAAGATGATAGCACCATCCGAGGTTGCATGACGATTTAGCCTTTTAAATGCCACTTTCTGTGTTTGCATCTACCAAGGGTGTTATTCACTACCTTGTGTTGCTCACAGAGGTAACTGTGAGAAAGTGTGTATACACCTGCGCAGCGCTAACATTTCTACAGCATTACAGTTCTTCATGTGATTTGATCATGTGGTTTATACCAGGATAGCTGGTTGATGTTTTCCTACTACAGGATTTCTGGGTTTATGTGTGAAGAAAACTGTGTTTACAGGTTATGAGTTGGTGATGCTGTTACACTGTGTTGTTGGGGAAATGTGAAGGTTATTTTGACGATGTGAATAACATGTGAAACATTTCCTGTGTTGAAACTAGTGTCACTTGTGTCCACAGTTATGGTTGGCTAACTTTATGGTCTTTTTACAGCACCTCTGGACCCTGTCAATTTGTGCCTGACCTCCAGGATTGTCCATGTGTGTTGCTAAATGTTTGTTTTTCTAAGTTTGCATGTAGAGGATTCAGCAGAGACGGACAAGTAACATGAGAAAGCAAATGAGAGATACAGTGTTTATGGAATAGTTTAATATGGGGCTCATTAGCTGGCCACTACTGAGCTCCTAGTGATAGCTAAGTGGAGTGACTTTGCTTAAGGGAAGTCACCGATTACATTAATGTTAACTGAGTACATGGGATGATCCATGTCTGAGGCAAATTATGCCAATAATTGCAGTTTACTGATTTGAGAAAACCTGCACATGATACTTGTCCTCTTGACGCTGAATGCTTTCATACTCGTATTATACAATTGTTTATAAGTGTGAAGGTTGATTTTACTTCTAGATCTTGTTTTCCAGGCCATGATGGTGTGTATGCAGGCTCCTGGCGGAGCGGGGTTTTAAGCAAACCTAATATGCAAAAAACAGACTAACATCTTTTATTGCAGGATTATAGGTCCGGGGTGGTGCTGCTCCAGAGGGGGAGACACCCTGATGTTGCCTGGGACATGATCTCACTAACTTTTTTCTTTCAGACAGGAATCTAGGTTTGATGAGTTGACTCATGGGAATGTCCATGCGTCAAGAGGAGGGGTCCAGAATTACAGAGTTACATGAAACTATCTTTTTTATGTTTTCTAAACTATGTTTTTATAATTTTTGTGTGATTAACAGTTCATTTACAGGTATTAAACCTATGCAAAGTGGTGCATCCATGTTCAGATGAGGCTTTGATGGTCCATAGATGGAGTTCACTGAACTAAAGAATGTGGTTTGATGATGATTGACATGCTTTCCAGATAGAAGTTTTTTCCTCCTAGCAAGGAAATACAGGTGCAGCAGTCCAGGGTATTGCTGAAAGGAATCTCTTGAGAAATCTTCTGAGGCCCAGTGAGAAGTGAACCCATTCCAGGCATAGCTGACAGCCAAGGCAGTGGTTGAGGTCAAAGGTCGAGCTGTTTGGGGCCCATCATGAGATCAGACTTTGGAGCCACAGCAAGGACCATGAAGCTGCGTTGGAATGAGAGCTGTGCCAAGGGGGCTTTCCAGAGACCAACAGAGGAGATTGTGGACGACAGATGGGCACCTGAAGGATAAGGGGAGCGTGCCAAGCTCCAATCGACAGCGCAGGGGGATTTCGAGGATGGCATCATGATTCTGTGAACAACACGGAACCAGAAGCGATGGTGGTGATGACAGCAGTTTCCTATGAACATCACCTAATGCTGTGTCACTATACTGTGTATACAATGACACACTGAAGACTGCTGGGATCATAAACAGCAGTAAGATAACTGGATCCAGCATCCTTTCCACAGAGGTTTCTCCTGCAGAGGATGGACAATGGAGGAGTCATAAATATCCCCCACAGGACAGAGGCCTGAAGTGAGGTGATGGGGGTTGGCAGAGGCCATAAAACTAGAGTGCTGAAGAGGTCTGCAGCTTTCAAGATAGCTGAGATCCACGTTGACAAACAACAAACTCAACTGGTATGTTTGAATGTTTATTCTACATACATTTGGACTCTGGTCCTATGGACAGTGATGGGAACACCTGGAAGACACATTTATGACGCGCTACAAAACCACCCTGTAGAGAGACGGGTGTTTTACATGCCTTGTAGAGGAGCACCAACAAACTGGAGTGTTTTTGAAATTGTTAATTTCTCTTTTGACCATTAACAATTCATTTGTTCACTTGTAGGATGCAGTTACCATTGAATGAGATCAATGAGAAATTGGATAATTTCTAATACATTTGTTGACCCGTGCGTGTTACAGTAATTTAGAGTGATTGACATACGCTGAGTATAAAAATGGCTGCATGGACACTGTCAGACGTGAGGTATTCATAACTGGGTACTTTTCTAGTATAACTGCCAAAAAGGAGGACTCTGTATACTCTTTAACAACACATGCTGCACATACATTCCAGATAATGTACACTCATCCAATATGACTGATGCTCTGAACATACTTAGACAACTCAGGGATGCACAACAACAAGACTACGTCACAAACACAGAAGACTGGCTCACGTGGTTGTTAAATGGCTTTTGGAAATCCCTGCTGTTTAAAGGACTTGTTTTAGTTGGTGTTCTACTATTGTTATTGTGTCTTTTTACTTCATGCGTCATACCTTGTTTGAAGAACATGGTGTCAAAAATGGTAACTGCTTCAATTAATGCTTACATCACCCTGCCACAGAATGAAGAAGATGATAATGAGATAGACATTTGGATATAACATACTCACAAAACCCACTAATTAATGATGTCCTGGCTAAAACTGTTTTACAAGTGGCCATAGACTGATACAGTGTTAGTGAGCTGCTATGTATATATATATATATATATAGGAGAAAAGATCAAACAACAGGAGGGAATGTTGAAAGATTTTATTATGTTTATGTTTAGAAGTACATTTTGTTTAAGGTTTTATAGATGTGTTTGCTCTTTTCATTAGAGAAGTTACGTTGTGCAAGCTTTGTGTGCATTCCAGAGCTCCCTGACTTTCACACCCACATCCTGGGAGCATGGGAGAGGTCGTACCTTGTCTTATTGTTTTATGGTAGGATAAACGTATCTATGTCTGTTTTACTCTAAGTGCATTTTGTTTAGATGAACTGCTGGACTTCCAGGCCAGCAGGGTCAGGAAGTCATTTTATGACCACACACACACACACACACACACACACACACACACACACAAGGTATTCTTTGTTCACATGTATACCTATAAGATGTCATATGTTAATGAACCTATGCATATTCATGTAACCACAATAAAAGAGCAGTGTTACGGGAGAGCGGACGAGAGCAACTGAGGTCAAGCGAAGGAACAGCGCCTGTCCAGTTCTCTCCCGTGCACGTTAATTTGTAAAACCTGTCTGAGTGTCATTTATTCCAATCTGAGTTGAATTTACAGGAAAACTCCTAACAGCTTCAGTATAACCAAATACACTTATCAATTGTCTTATAACTAACAACATTTGTCTAAATCATCTCCAACACCCTGGAGAACAGCGGGGAGAGTTTAGAGGCTCTCCAAGATTACATTGATCAGTACTTCCAGGATCTCGTGATGAAGAAGGCTCAGAGGGCAGCTTCCCCGGCCAAACCTGACACGCCGTCGTCGAAAAGACTTCGCCCGGCAGATTCCCCCGGCACAACATCGCCAGCCGGCAAAGATATTGTCGACATACTGGAGTCAATCGACCAACGACTGTCCAGTTTCGATGCAAGGCTGTCCTTGGTGGAGATTCTTCACCGGGAATTTAAATCCTTGCGAGAGTCCCTGGAGTTCAGCCAGCAGCAGGTGGAAACGCTCGCTGCTGAAAATGCCACGCTAAGGGAGTCGGTGAAATGTCTCACAGACAATGTTACTCAGCTAAATAGAGAAAATAAAAAAATAAAAGAAACAGTTATTGATCTACAAGCTCGTAGCATGCGTGATAATCTGGTATTTTCTGGTATTCCAGAAGCCGCTGGAGAGGACGCGGAGACCACGGTAAAAAGCTTCATCAAAACCCACCTGAAGCTGCCCGAGGACACGGTGAAGAACATCGTCTTTGATAGGGTGCATCGCCTCGGCCCCATTCGGGCTGCGGCCGGGAGACCACGTCCTATCGTGGCCAAATTCGGCCACCACATCAAGGTTTTGATGTGGGGCTACTGGTATTTTGGTAGTTACGGACAGAGAGGCTAAAAATAAAGAGAACGTCTGTCTTTAAGTTTTCAATCTCGGCTCTTTTAGTTATTATCGGTGTCATGACTTTCATTTCAAGTATACTGTGCTGTCAATAAAACGCTGATCATAAAATGACACACTGTCTCATCTCAGTGACGTGTGTGAGGAATAAAGGGCATGAGATACTACACAAACAGCTTGTATTGACATGAATGCTCTTAAAGTGAAGTACTATTTATTAGCCATCTCATGATAACTGGTTTTGTTGGGTCTGCCTATTTTTGCAAACACTCATATGGGTTGTATTTGAGTGTAGGAAAAAATCTTTGTTTGGACCAGAAAACTTGTTAACTTAAAATTCCTGAAATTGATTTAATTGAATTTTATTTTACAGCACCAGACAATAACAGATCACACCTTATATTATAGAGGAAAGCACATGTCAGGTGGATTTTTTTTTCTTGTCTGAATGATTTTCCTTACAATGACCCAGAGAAAAGTTATGGAAACTACAGAACGATCAATAGGTTTTTATGACTGAACAAACATCAACCAAGTCATGTTTTTATACAGATCATTTGATAACTCTTTAAATCAGATCATCAGTATACAAAATTCAGTTGCTGAGCAACATTTATTAAATTATAAAGCCAAGTTCTGTATATTTTTTAGAGGATTTATGCAAGATAGATTTCACTCAGAACACACGTAGAAGCAGAAAACAGACTCAGTCAGCATTTATTAGCTTTTATTGAAATGACCACAAACAGCACTGGTACTTCACTGGTCTAAGTCTTTAATCTGGTCTTCAATTATTCACACATTAGCGCCCTCATGTTTATCTAGTCTTGTACAAAAAAGCGTTCCTGGCAAGTCGGCAAATGTATCACACCATGTTCACACTTCTGACGCATTCCCAGTGTCCCAACAGGTCTTCCTCTGGTACACTCAAATGTGATTTTATCATTATGTTCTGAATACAGTTTATCATCTCTTGAATATTTGAACTGAATATTATGTGTGTTCATGTCTTCTCTATTCACAGTGCATGGTCCTGTAAGACATAAAAGATAAACAGTCTTTTAATGTTAGTAAAATACATGGATGTGCAGAATATTGTGTTCTGTAAAGGACTCTGTGGCTATGATGTAAAACGTGTCATACAAATAAAGTTTATTTTGTGGTCCAAAGCTGGAATGATACACAGATGATGTACTGTTGCTGTTGCTCTTGTGTGGTGATTACATTTACTACTAATTTTGTCTAATTTCCCTGTGATTACTTTGGATGCTGAAGTCATATTTCAATGTAAACCTACTCATTCTCCAAATAAGTAAACCAGTTTTTCATTCACTGACTCCAGCATCCCTTCGCTGGCTGCTTTTTGATTTATTCACTAAAACCATCCACAATCTGAGTCTCTGAAACATTTCAGACCCACTGACTCCTTTTAGGCCAGTATGCAGCCACAGATTCTCTGGAAGGTCTATTTTGATTCTATTTTTGATTCAAACTTTGAAACTCAAAATAGTAAAATTCACAGATCTGGTCCATTTTTTTACTGTGCAAATTTTGTATAAAGGAAGAAACAACCTACTTCCTGACAGTAGAGAACAGGGATACAATTATTGGGGAATTAAATTTAAAACATCCCTGTATCCATACAACACTAAAAAGGTTTTACATCTCTGCGTGTGGAATGAAGCTGTGGAATAGACTAAGTGAAGAACTGAAGCAATGTCCCAGCATAACTCAGTCTAAAAAGTGACTCTCAGTCACTCAGTAACTCAGTCTAAAAATATGGTACAGGGAGCAGGTAGGGCTCTGATCAGGTGTACTCACCCAGTATTTTCACAACAGCGATATGTATATATGTGTGTGGCTGAGCAAATATGTTTGTAGAAGTGTACTTATCTGTAAATGTGTATATTTTTATAAAATAAAAAAATAATGACAATAAAAATGATAAATAAATAAATAATTTCTTAGTAATGCTCAGTAAACTTCAGACTGGACTATCGACACACTGAGGGTAAAGGATATTTCCAAAGAAATGACTTTGTACCTGTTGATTTCTTATGTCAAACACAACATGCTCCAAAGCATTTTATCCCCTCCTATGCCCTATGCCTAGTGTATCATATTTGATAGATACAGCTTTTGTGAGTTTTTGATCTACAACATTCAGTTCTCAAAAATCCAGCCTTAGTTTTTTGACAAAGTTCCAAACAGTAAAGGGTTCTGGTCTTTTTGTGAGAAATGAATGTTTCTGGATGTTTTTTAAAATGTTTTCTGTGTACACCACCACAGTGGATTTTAAATTGAACACTCAAGATTGATGTGCAACCTCCAGTGTTTATTTAAGGGCTTAATAAAAGTAATGCATTTGCTGTTTGTGAGTAACATATTTAATTTCATATTTTACACAGAGTTTTTCATCTTGAGAGGCTCACAAACAGTTGTGTATATTTGTGTAAATATTGACCACACCTCTGGAATTAAACAAAATTAAAAAAACAAAAGCCAAGAGGACTTTTTACGTTTCTCTTCACAGAATGTAACATGAAAAATATAAAGAAAACTTTCACTTACGGAGGCATCTAATCTCTCCAGTCCATTCACCACCTTTACAAGTTTTGAACGGTTCACCCTCCATGACGTAGTAACGCTGACAGATATATTCAACCTGTTCATTATGTTGGTACTGGTATTTGGTACTTGTTTTAGTGTCTCCATCTGAAAGATGTGGTGGCCTCCCACAACCCTGGGCAGCTGCAAAAGCATGAGCAATGGAGAAAAAGAAAGTTTAGGCAATATTTAGTCACAATAATTTTATTTAGTCACATTTTTATTTTCATATACTGTCACACATCGTTTTACATTTCAGATGAAGTATTCATCGCCTAATCCGAGTCTTGCAGATCAGCCTTAAAGACTGCTTTGTCATCACTCATAGGACTCATTGTAACTATTGATAAACTGTGTAGTACAGGTATCAAACTCATGTGTTATAAAGGAAACATTGCTGTCTTCTTTTCTGATTTATTCATCTACTGCCCTCTCCCACACCTTACAAATCCTATCCTTTTAATTCCTTAAATTATTTTATTATAAAAAATAATTTATTTTTTAAGTTCAAACTCTTCTGTGGTTAGGGTGTGCTCATCAGGTTCTCATATTTCCTCTGACATGTCCAAAGCATGTTGTATGCCCCTGTTCTTCTGTAGACAGCCACTTAAAAACACTGAAATCCTGGAAAAACAAACCTGACAATAACGTTCTCAGCATGACTTTGGGTAGACTGCAATAGTGTATCTAGGAAGAATAGTAAAAGTAAAAACCTATCCACTTAAAAACTGAAGCCATCGTGATGATCTCAGTATGTCATGGTGAGCTGCAGCACAGTTTGGGGATGGTGGGTTATTACAGAGGTTTCTATATAAACTAATTCTTCTTGTTCATATTAATATTATTATTATTTAATGATATAACTGCAACTAACCCTGAAGTCTACATTGTGGTGTGTTCAGATATTATCTTAAATGCACCACATTTCAAACAGTTTTGAGCCACTGTCTGTGTTAATGAAAACAACTTTTCAACGTCACACTTAACCAACTTCTCAGATTTAATAAACTTCTCAAACTGGTTCCAGCGTCCTTCCACTGGCTGTTTGTTTATTTAGAACAGATTTAAAAACTTTGTGTGTAACAAAAGGGAAATGTAACTCACGGTGGCATCTCATCTCTCCAACCCAATCACCATCCACACATGTTTTGAACGGCCCACCCTCCATGCCGTAGTCTCTGTCACACACATATTCAACCTTGTCATTGTGTCTGTACGGCCTGTCCTGTTTGGCCCGTCCATATGAAAGAGGTGGTGGCCTCCTACAATCCTTGGCAGCTACAAAAATGTGGGCAATAACAGAGGAAAAACCAACATTAGATACTATTTTGTCACAATAATCACATTTTCACTCTGATCTGCTGTCATGCATCATTTTTCATTTCAAGTGAAATATTTGTCATATACCCTGTGCATCACTCTACTTTACCTTAACACTGTGGCCATCTGTGACAAAGAATTAACTAGAAACAATGTTCACACAAACTAATTAGCAGAAGAGCAGATCAGGCAGAGGACATTTTACTGATAACTTGAAATGTGTTTTTGCCTCAAAACTAAGGATTGAAATCCTGTTTATTGTTAATTGTTAATTTTGGGTTTAAAGTGGGTGTAACTTACACTCATTCACATGACACCCCAAGAAATACCAAAAACAGCAATAGCAATCTTTTTCCATCCTTTGTACTGATAAACAGTAAGATCACAAGAGGACAAGTGATGTACCTTCACATGTGGGAAGAGGATTGCTCCAGTGTCCATTTTCCAAACATTCAAGCGTTGCATTCCCTTTGATGATGTACGTACTGTCTTCACAAGCAAATGTTAGATGTTGTCCTTTTTTTATTTGATCGTCTGTTACATCTGTGGTGATTGTTAGACCTGGTGGTGTTTCAGGGACTCTACATTTCTCTGTTTTGAAAAAGAGAATCAGGTTTACATTATAAATATGAAACCAAATCAGATTCAAAGTAGTAAGACACTTACTACATTTTCAAACTAAGAAAGTTTTTCTTTAAATATTTATTATTGATAGGCATTCAGTTTCTCATTGCTGTAATGAAGATGAAAATAATGTCCAATGTTTGTATGAAAACTACATTTTTTAATTTCTCCTTACCTTCACATTCTATTGTTTTAGCCCACTTGCCATGTTGGCACGTTGCAGTGCCAGTAATTCCTGCTTTATTCTTACACTGATATTGGATGATCTCTCCAGTCATGTATTTATCTTTCTCTGCTGTGAAGTCCAGAGAATCATCCATAAGCTGGTCACAGTACACTGAAAATACATAATAGTATTGCCAATATTATATACATGAAGCTTTGTAGCTCTGATTTGGCCAATGTCTTGGTGCTGAAAATGAAGATAATGGCAGGTGTGTAAACCAAGGTACACGTGCAGACTGTTGTTAGGCAAAAAACCCCAAACCAAAACAGTATATTTAAGGACAGTTAAAGATTGTGCCTTTGGTACAATGTTGGGTTATATTATTTCCATTATTTTGTCCCTCAAAGGACTAAAGTCTTTCTCTACCCTTAACCAAGGGTGGGGAAAGAAAGATGAATAAAGATGAAATATGTCAGCAGGCAGAATGACAGCCAGCAGTGTTTTTAACTTTTAAGAGTTTAACAGTTTTAAACCTTATTCACAGCAATATTTTATTTTTATGTACGTACATATACACTGAATATTGAGCTTCTCCCATCTCTCAGCTGTGCATTTAATTGTGGCGTTCCCCTCTATTGTGTACTTATCACGACACTGATAAGTTACTTCAAACCCAGAGGGGTATTCCTTCTGATAAGGAGATGTAATAACAGCATTTTCAACTTTGGGTGGAGTGCTGCAGGTCTGATTAGCTGCAAGACATGAACATGTCAAACATGTAAACTATTAATTTACACACTGTAATCTCTTTATCAATATGTGTAAAATAATGCTTAAGTTGACTCACGTTCACAGATTGCATCAAGCGATCCATTTAAATCCCATCGTCCGTCACGACAAGTTATTTCCTCAATCTTAGCAGAGTATAGTGGATTGCAAGTAATCTGTATCATTTCTTGGGATTTTCCTTGTTCTTGTAGTTCAGTACTCCCTAGTGTCGCTTCCCCATTAGGAATCACAGGAACTTCTCCACACTTTTGTTCCTCTAAGGTGGATATGATTACAAACAATCAGGCAAAAAATTACAGATAGATGAAATCAATTTCTCCATTTAAAAACGTGATCAGAATAAGCAGTGGAAGAAACTCTGTATCAATGCACTTATTGTAAGATATTACAGAAAATATTTTCACACTGATTTTCCAATTTTCTTAAACATGACTGCAGATAAAACTTAAATGTTAAAAAATGTTTAAAACAGATTCCAAAATATATTTTTTCTACCTAAACATCTTATACTCCCCATCTTGACATTGGTATTGAACAAATCACTGTGTTTGCTTCATGCTAATAACAGAAGATACTTTAATTAGAAACTTTGATTACCAATACAGCTTTCAACTCCAGACCAAACACCGTCCACACATGTGGCTTCACCCCACCAGCCTTTGCTGAGAGGTTTGTAACCATCCTCGCACGTGAAGTAAAGTTTGTCACCGCGTGGCCAAACTTTGAGGTTTGGCAACTTCGTTTGGCCACACTGAGAAGGGTCACTGCTTGTTGTTATAGCTATAAAAAAGTAAAAACAGATATTACATTTAGATATGATCAAAGAGTACTCTAAATACATTTTTGTCTTACTAGTAAGTGTGATTCATAGATTAGATGAATCATAGATTCATGACTAGCAGGGAATCCTGCTGACTTTGGCAATCCTCAATTTCGTGTGGTTTTTGATTGTCTTTATATGAGATATTTGAATGAAATTTGGATCATGTTCATCCGTTTGATTCATGACTGTCACTACTATTAGACTTCAGACTGTAGCTTTAGATTCTTACCAAAACAGCAAAAACCTCAGCCACAAGTGAGACTGAACTTTCACCTCTGCCGTCTTAATGGATGGGTTTACCCGGGCCTACGCCTCCAACAAACTAGTGAACTCAGTAGGCATTAACAAACATACTTCTCTTTTGTATTTACCACCCCAATATCAAAAATGTTGAGATGCAGTACAAAAGATAAATGAAAACATACTGAAATTATTTGCAGATGTCATAAACTGGAAACAAATGTACCATTTTAGGAAAAAAATAAGGTCATTTTATATTTGACGATAGCGACACATCTGAAAGAACTTGAAAAGGAAAGAGCCATCCTTTCTACTGTGCAGCATCCCTTCTTCTTTAACAGCAGTTTGAAAATATGATAGAATTGAGGAAATCAGGTGCTGGACTTTTGGACAGCCACTCTGTGGAATAGGCTTTTAGTTGCGCAAAGCCTTCCCATGATGTGTCAGATGTTAGTGAGCGAGGACACAAAATGCAGACTCAGGGAAGCAGATGGAGCTAAACAAAACATGAGCTGTTGATTTCAACTGATAGACAGTCCATACGGCAAAACACAAGTCAAATAATAGAATTTTTGATATTAGCGGCATGTGTAAAAGAAAACAATACCTCATCTCTCATTATTCTTATTTTTGTTGTGTATGGTAAAGACCAATATAGACTATCCAATCACTTAAACACTGCAATCCAAAGGGTAGTTGAAGAAATATTATATAAATAAATATATAAATAAATGTATATAAATATCTTATTTTAATGATTACTGTCATGTAGATGATAGAAAGTTAGACAGAGACTGGTGTTTGAGCTCCATTCACTCATATCAGCAAGGAGAGAATGGCACAATGTACTGTAAATTCATTAAAATAAAACTGCCTCTGCTTTTAAGGAGAAAAATAAAACAGGCTTTTTTTCAGCTGTGATTCTATCTGTTCTCTGTTTTTTCTACTTTAATAGAAAATGTTATTTGCTACATCAGCTGACTTCATGGTCACTATTTTACGTTACTTATTTACTGCACCGCCATAAGGAATACATTTATAACTTAAAAATAAATGCTAGAAAAACACATTCATTAATTACAGGTGACCTACTTCTTAACAATTTTTCAAAAAAAAAATCTCACTGACAGTTCTGGTGTGAAAATCTTATAAAGAACAGCAGGAGGTTCATAACAAAAACTTCAGACACAAGTTTTTGTTAAAAACAACATGCCCGTGTGAGTTATCAAGATATGGCAATAGTCAAACTTGCCAGCAGGTGTCACTTTGGAGATGCACTTCAGATTCTTTTAAATCATAGTAAAAAAGATGAATGAAGCAAAACTAAAAGCAAAACACAAGAAAAACTAACTCTCAAAAAAAGCAGGAAAAAAGCAGGATGATCAGGGAACTGACCTCCCAGCCCATTGTTCCTTCAGTGGTGCTAGTTTCAGTCATTATGCAAATGTACTGTTTATAAGATTTGGGGAAACCTGCAGCCAGCTGAGACTGAAGAAGTCACTTGGATGAGTGACAAAACGTTTGCATGTTGCTCTTATATTTTGGACAAAAATAAAGTTTGTGGAGCTCATGGAGGGATCTAAAGATGTTTTTCAACAGACTTCTGTAGAACCAGATTCTTTTTTGCATGTTGCCCGATTTGAGAGAATTCATGTTGACTGAACTTTCATATCAGATTCACTTTTCAGTCCTGAAAGCAATGCTCACCTTTTATATACATAGTTTAGACATTTGTCTTTTTTCATTAGTTCTTTACAACATTTATCTTTATCGTGAAAAACAATAGCCCACAAATAAATTAATATATTTATCCTTTTACGTTTATGGCATTTTCTTACCTGTACATTCATTAGACCCACGCCAGCCATCTTGTCCACAGATTAGAGTGAAACTTCCTTTATAACCTCTCCTGCAGTTATACTGGACACGATCATTGTACCTGTATTCAGCCTGATTTATTCCAATAATATCTGCATTAGGAAACTGTTGCCTCTTGCATTTTATCTCTGAAAAGAACAAAAACACATGTATTAAGCTTCTGCATTTACTTTGATTCAGATAATTTTGTCATGTAAAACATTCAGATACTTTCATATATCCATTTAAATAAAAGCAGCAGCTCCCCAGTGTAAATGTGATTCCATTTAAAAGTTCTGTATTTCATATTTGAATATGTTCAGTCAAAGGACAAGAAAAATGTTCATTTGTGGATTCAACATCCAGCTGAAAGTTGTTGTGGTGGTAGAAATGCTTTTTGAAAACTGTACAGATGCAAATAGTATCCAATGAGTGTTTGTGCACTCTTTTGGTTAGTGCTTGGTTAGTACACAAATACATAAGAAATGCAAATGAATGTTATTGCCATTTTCTCTCACTACGAACTATCACACAGAGTCTCTAATATTTATATAGCTGGCTCGCATGTTTTTACTCTGTGATTGAATGATCCTTTGAGGCTTCTGTTTGCCCAAAGATATTCTGCATTTATCTCCTGTTATCTCAAATATGGATTAATATTAATGAGATTAAAGTGATCACATCAGAATTTGAAGAAAAGTGAGCTAAACTTCACCATACCTTGACAAAGTGGATTCGGTTCCCACCCATCTCTGGTACATGTGGCCTGAGTGACGCCATCTTTCCTCTTGTATCCTGATCTACATGCGTACCTGACAGTATCACCCAATTTCTTTGTCTCCCAACGCCAAGAATCCCAGGAGGACAAACGTCTATCTTGTGGATGGATGCATGTAACCTCTGGAAAGAAAGAAAGACTTGATAATCCTTATAAAATTGGTCATCATCCTCATGGCTGATTGAACTACATAAAGGCAAAGAACAGTGAGCTTAGAATATGTGTCTAAAGCTTTTGTAGTTTTATACCTTTACATACTGGTCCATCATTCCACTCTCCATTTGCTTTGCAAGTAATCTCAACTGAGAGTGTGCGAGTTCTCCCAATCCAGTATCTCTCCTCACATGTAACTCTTACTGTTTCACCAGGTAAAAACCTATTTCTTTGAGCAGGTTCATATGTGGTTCCTGGGAGTGGTGTCAGTGTCAGCTGACATTTTATTTCTGCAGATGTTGGAAAATGAAGCACATAAGTCAGTGTGTTGTACCAAGACAGAGCAATACCATGACATCCAGACATCCATCTCCAGTTCTCATTAGTCAATAGCATTTAATGTATAAACTGTATGTAATTCTGTTTATGTTTACCTTCACATTCAGGTCCAGGGATCCACTCTGCTTTGATTCCTACTTTTGTGCACTTTGAAGGTATTTCTTGAACACGTTTATATTGAGGATTGCATTCAAAGTTTAGGATTTCATGCTCATTGTACTCTTTGACATTTTCAAGTACAAAACCATTTTCAATCACTGGTGCTTCACATTTTACAGCTGTTGAAGAATAAAGTCAAAGTCATGAATACGACTACAACTGCTCATAAAAAGGTACAAAAACAGTAACTACTGATTAACTTGTTGTGAGAGGAAGATTTTTGATAAATTAGAAAAGTGAAAGCGATCATTCTACTGGCAAAACAAGCAAAGTAGCTGTAATGTTTTCTTATTAATTATAATTTTAGGCCAATTTTATGATGTTTTTCCTGTTTTTTGTTTTTGTTTGAAGCTGATATTTTTTGACTCACTATGTACATAGCAGTGGTACTTTTATTTTAACAAAATAGGCAAATATTCCCCCAAACGACCTAATACTTAAGTACAAAAAGGGGTTTTTTTTTTGTTCTAAATGCATTCTATTTTCATATTCTATTCTTGTACCTTGAGTACAAATAAACAAATTTTATATGCAAGTGATAATTATTTGATTCTAAATTTTGGCCTAAATAAAACTGCAAGGGATAAAAAAAATGATGTTTTAATTTAGCAGACACTGAGCAGATTTCAGGCATAACAACCGGTGCAGTTCTGCTGTAAACCACTTGACTGAGGTGATTATGTAACATGTATGTATTGCACACTAACCTTCAAGGAAGGAGAGCTACTGCTGCTAACACTGCTAACTGTAGCCACACTCAGTAGAGTAATTTAATGACGTGTGTGTTCAGGATTATATATGGCACAGAGTGTGATACATTTAACACCATTTTATTACTGAGGGATATGATTAATAGTTTCATATAGCTCAAAATGAAATATACAATATAGAGTTGCTGCTCTATTCTCTTTCAGGTGGTTGGTGATTGTTTGGGTGTTACTACTTAATTACTCGAGAACAAATTAAATAGTAACAATAGTAAGCAAGCTTTACTTTACCGACGCATTTTGGATTGCCGGCCTCCAAACCTTTCCAGTCTCCATTTTCATCACAATAAATTTCTCTTGCCCCTTTCAGAATGTGACTGCTGGACTTGCAGCTAAATTGAACTACATTGCCGTAGGCTGCTTCTTCTGCATCTCCCATCACATTCACATTATTGGGAACATTAATTGACGGACACTGCTGAGCTGGAGTGAAAAACATTAGGAAAAAAACCCCTCAAAGTCATGACAAAAACATAAACACAGGTTGTTATTTCTTTCTACATGTATATTACTGATTGCGTAATTTCATTTATATCAGCTCCTACCTTCACAGACGGGAATAACACCATCCCAGCCTTCTGCCATACAACGTCGGAAGTTTGTCCGACTGACCATTTGAAATCTGAATCAGGTTTATAATAGAGAATTCATGGAGATTTATGGGGCTAAGCAACACAAAACAAACAAATAAAATCACAAAGAATATATGATTAAAATTATTATTATACCCTTTTTGGCAGGTGTATACAACTTCTGAGCCAAAGACAAAATCGTTCCCCTTTCTAAGTTGAAAATCGGCAAACTGGGCGTCACCAGGATGACCACATGATCTCGCTTAAAGCAAATAAGACAAAATATGGGTAAAAGTAACATAGAGAAAAGTGGAATTTGTTGTACATTTAAAAAAAAGTACACTACATATTGTTCAGCATTGCAATCTGTGATATGAATTTTACAGCAATAACTCAAGCTAATGATGTTTACCCTGCATTGGTAAGGCAAGCTCGAGTAAGCAAAACATATGCAAATACAGCAAGACATTTCTGCAAGTGTTAACTGGTTATACTGGAAAAAGATTATATTCATAAGTGAATGTTAACTTACGTTGACAATTAGTGCCTCTGTGTTGCCATTTTCCCTCTACACAGATCAGCTTGAAAAAGCCACTGTAGCCCACATTGCAGCCCACTCTCACTTGTCTGCCACCAGGGTAACTGGCCTGCATACCACTTATGTCAAAATTGCCATCGTAGAGATGGTACTTTTTAAAATCTTCAAGGGTACACGCACCTGGATTATCTGGATAGCGGTAAATAAAAATCAGTATACATGATTGTTGTGTTTATTTCAACATCAAAATATCGTGTAATTAAAATGAGAAGATCACAGAAATCACCCGAAGTACTGGGTCTTACCTTGGCTTTTCACAAAGGTCAGTGTATGCATCCACAAAAGTAGGATACAGCTTGTGGTTGTTACATGCATTTTATCTTCACTAGCCTGATTCACCAAACAAACTAAACACTGGAGTCTCAAAGACTGTTATACACTAGAGGAGCTTGGATTTCACAGGGGGGAAAAGAGATTGCTCAATGATTTACAAAAGGCTGTCCCTGCCTCCAAATATGATCTTAGGCTCGCTGGGAAAAAACAAAAAAACAAACACTTAAAACACACCCGCACCCACCCACACACACACACACACACACACACCCACCCACACACACACACACACACACACACACACAGGAAGTGATTACATATAGCTACTTTCATGACACAATTGATCTTTAGAATCTTCATCACAATTTTTAATGGCATTTATTTGCAGCGAAATAATTTCATGGCCTTGCGTGGTTACCATGTTTACTGTACAGTGACAAACCAAAGAACAAACAAACTTTTACGGGAATATTCACTTTCTTTTGCTTTCCTGTTAATCATTTGCGTTAATCAATAAGACAAACAAAGTATGTTGCATCTTGGCAAGACAAATACAAAGTGAACTGTATTTTTCACTTCAAAAGCAGATCAAATGCATCATTTTGTACTCACTAAACTGTGAACTGAACCTAATTTTTGTGCGCACATGAATACAATTGTTGTAACTATGAAAAAAAATACACGCACACAAAAACTGGTTTTGTATGGGAGGAGAGAACTGCCAAAAAACCTGGCAAGAAAAAAAAGGCAGCCTGACTTTGTTTTGCAAACTACTGAAACAAAATGTAGCTGTTGAGCAATATTGGATTTGCCCTCATTTCTCTACATAGCTTCATGTTACTCACTTCTGAACATACATTACATGTGCCACTCTACAAATGCATTTCTTGGACCATACAGTACAGCTTTGTTATGATTTTTAATGCACAAGTGGCATCTGTGAGTCAGAAAGTAAACAAACACCTCATGCAGTATGTATTTTTCCATTTTTCACCAGCAGACTATTATACCTTAACATCGGAATTTTAACATTTCTGTCTGACGTTTTGGATAAAGCTTAATTTCCTCCAACACTGTGAAACTATTTCTACTGACTGAGAATCACGAGTACTGTTTGCTATGCAAACTACCTCCCTGCCCCACTGCTGATGAAGCAGAAAGAGCGAGAGCAATGTGGATTGATGGTCAAATGATTAAACCTTTTAAAGAATCAAGTTGTAAGAAGCAGATATTTTGTGTGCTCACATCAACTATTATTATCTTCAAATGTGAAGAATATGATGATGAAATGTTAACTTGTTCATTCTCCAGGTTTCTATCAGATTGAAAAAGACTGCGAATTGGAATATAAGCAGCTGGAGGTCATAAAGAAAACATTCTTGTTTTTAAAATGTAATATGGAATAACATTTACAAGAAAGTTTTACAACTAACTATTATTGAAAAACATTCCTGACAAATCAATTGACGTAGGTGTGCAAAGGGTACCTTCAGCAACCAGTACCCCATATCGCAATAGCACATTGTGCAAGTTTAGCATGTTAAAAGACTGACTGATCTTTAGATAAACAACTGCTTTAATCCAGCTGCAAACAGGCTGATTTGGCTAGATGAACTTCTGGATTATTAAACGGAGCAAGAAATGACCAAATACCTAGATTTCACACCCGCAGATACGCAGTTTTCACTTAATAAACACTTAAGCTAGGACTTTGGTCTGATTTCTTTTGGCTTTAAAATGTGCTTTTGGGATTTACTAAAAAGGCACAAAGAAAAGTGACTAAAAGCTGTGAACACGTCCTAAACACAGAAAGTTTGAACTTTACCTTTTGTTGTGCAAAATTTGAGGTTGGAGCATATTTAAATATTTCCTTAAAATGTGATTTAGTAAGGATTGCAGTAAGCTGTTCGATTCACTGCAAATTGTGCCATATTTAACAGTGAAAAAACCTCAGACACACTTGCAGTGTTCCAGTGTTTCAGTCAATTTTCTACAGAGATTCTCCACAATTAAAACTGGAGTCTCTCAGTGTGTGTACTCAGCAGCATGCAGAGTTTGATCATAACAGGTACGTGAAGCCCATTGCGTAGTCATTTTGTTCTCATTGTGGTTACATAGGCAGTGGAAAATAGATTTAATATGTTTAGACTAACAGAGGAAGTCACTAAATGTGTTCTAACAGTTAAAGTCTGATTCTAGTGTTTGTGGACCATTTTGTAATTTCTCTTGGTGATTGTTTGGCTGCCCAGTGCCTGATGGCAGAAAGCAGGATCACGGCATTAAGTATTTGGTTTGGACAAGTGAGTTTTACAGAAAGGGAAGCAGAGATGACCCCAAACAAAAATATACACAGAAGCAAAAACATCTTTCTCCACTATTTAGCAATTCAAGGTAAAATGGATCAGAACCAACTTAAGAATTGTAAAATATTGCTACTTCTATAGTAAGATAAATATCTACTATGTTACCAAAATTTTTTTTTACTATTAGCTAACAATGGTGGAAGAATATTTTAAACAATTGCTTTAGGAAAATAAAACACAGGAAAAACAACTCACCACACAAAACACTCTAAACTCTAAACAATTTGAACACATTTTATGGGTTCAAATTGTGCATAAAATATCAAAAGTAAAAAGAATTATTCTGCAGACAAATTGTTCCTCATCTGTGTTAAATGGTTTATTATTACTGCCTCATATGTTTAAGGCTTTGCTTTTTAAAAATACTTTATATTCTGTTTAATGTCAAACATCATATTCTATAAATCATATGTTTGTAGTGGCTGTCCTGTGAGTTCCACATATCTCAAAAAATGAAAATCAGTTCTTTGTGAGTTCAGAAACACAGACTTGTATCTTGATTTTTAAAAATGTATATTAAAATAAATTCATAACAAAAAAATGTGCTCAATTAAAAGCTTTGAGCAGTGTGTGACATGGTTAACTGCCAACATCAAAAGGGTGAAGCGGGAGTGTTAGCAAAACAGCTGGTTAAATGTATTACCTTTAGACATTCTTATATATGCTAATCTGAAAGTGCTGCTTAGACTGCACCTACTGTTGCCTGTTTTATTAGACTGGGTCTGGTCAGAGCTGCCATCCCCTCTCCATTATGGTCAACAGCCATCTTGCTGGGTGGCCTAAGCACCTTTGGTGAGGTCCCATTCCCACATGCATGTGAATAAACACTGGGACACATAAAGGATGGCATTTTGGTTTGCATTTGGTTTGCATTTTGTTAAGGTGCATTGACAAGAACAAGGGTCTAAATAGGTTGAAGCTCCAGCAAAACTTGTAGTATTAAGAACAGCTTCATTAGTACAGCAATGCATTTTGGATCGCTTTCATCATGGTCAAAGACAAAAGACATATGTGGTTGACTAATCATATGCATCTAGTATACCTATCCACCAATGGATGGGTTGAGCAATTTGTGGAGTCACGAATGTCAAACCTAGGTATGTTTTGTACCTAACGGGAATATTATAAATTTGCGGTGGTGTTTTAGTGTTACAAACATCCACTATGAAGGACACTAAAAATTAAAAGTAAAATATTAAGTTTTAAAAACCCCAACTATACAGTAAAAACTCAATTTTGATATAGAAGTTCCGAAAGGCTTATTAACAACTATTTTTCTGAGAGCTTGTCTTATTCTATTAGGGGTGCCAGGGGTATCCAACCCATTTTACATTGTGGGCTATGTACAGCCCATTTTGATCTTAAGTCAGCCGGATGAGCAAAACTCCTCTTTGTGTAAAGAAGTTTAATCACACATTTAATACCTGAGATATTTTAATATAAGAAAAAGAAGAGTAATTTAAGCATTTCTCAGTTTTTCTACATAAATGCTGCTTTGGGTTTAAATTGTAAGAAATAAATGTGTAACATTACATAAAAAGTTGCTCATTTTGCTGCTGTTACAACCAAATTTCCCCTTGTGGGACAATTAAAGGATTATTCTATTCTATTCTATTCTATTTCTCCATTTATAAAATGGAAAATTTGTGTTAACAGACAGATTGTCTTTTTTCTTCTGTTCATTTAAAAAATCATAAATTTCTATAGATAGATCTTTGAATAAACAGGAACTTTGTCATTATTTTTATATTACTTATTTACTTGTGTAACATGAATGGTCATGGAGGAGGTGTTTTATTTAGCTGTAAAACTTTTAAAATTTGTTAAAAGTCAAAAAAGCATGCCCTGTTCACAGTTTCCAAAGCCATCCAAACCCCTGGTTTAGGGATTTTAGGAAGAGAAGCTCTTGATCCAATGGCCCATTTTTTCCCAATATACCCCCAGACATTCATTTTATTTTTTTCTGTTTAAATGAAGCAATCCTTTTGGCAAATTGAAACTTGGGTTTATGTGCACGATACATCTTTGGATGCGCTGGGACACATCATCAGTGATGTAACCTGGGGTCACTGGATGTTTCGGGTCTTTCAACATCAGACGCTCTCCCCAGGCGACCCAGCTAAAGTTGAGCAGACACCAGTCTGCGTCCCAGCAGCAGTCGACCTCTTTATCCACAGCCACCTTGTGGCCTTATCTACCTCTTCACATACAGACCGGATGGCTCTCTTCTTAGCCACTCCTGTTAGGCCAAGTTGACTGAGGACTTTGCAAAGTGAGCGTCCTGCAAAACCTCTAAGCCCACCTCTATTCGCTCATAGTGCGTCTTCTAGTAGCGATGGTAAATTTGATTCTTTTTACTGAATCGAGTTTTAATGAGTCACTCACCAAAGTGAATCGGGTTTTTTGAGTCATTTGATTCACTGAGTCAGTTGACCAGAGAGTGCAAAAAATGTACATTTTCACTCAAACTTAATTTGTTTCTCTTATCATGTAAATCCTACTGCTAAGATGAATGATTGTAAAAGAAAAACAACTATTTTATAAAGCAAAAAAGAGCCAAAAAATTTTTAAAGGGAAAATTTATTTTGTTTATTTTTATTTTATTAGTATTTTCCTTAAATGTGTCAAATATATATTTTCTCATCTAAATGTCCACTGAGCTGTGAGCCAGGGGGCGGTAATGCGCCTTAACATTGGTTGCCAACCAAGAAGAAGAAGAAGCTGTGAGCCAGGAGGGAGGGGGTGAGTGAGTGGGCGTTTATCAATATGCGTACTTGTGCGTACTTGCGTTCTCGTGTACTCGTGATACGTCATCAGTCGGAGACCAAGTACTGTTCCAATTCGAAGTACGCATCACGCCGAGAACGCGAAAAAGTCCCGGATGTGTTCTCGATCCGCCCGTTTTATCGAGCATGCATCGGTGTAGACTTGGGACAGCTATATATCCCAGAATGCATTTCGTCCAAAACTCAACAGCGGACTCCCGGCACATCGGTTCCAACCCCCCCACCCCCCCCCCTCAAACCGCTCGCGGACTTCTCACTACTCAGGTTAAAGAAACCCCAGCAGCTGTCTATAGTATTGAGTGTCCACTAGAATAGAAATAAAAGCGTTCTAACATCTCACCTGCTTGTTTTTATTAAGGTATGTACACGTATGTACATGTACACTATTTTTATTAATAGAGGTTTCACTACTGAGGTTAACAATGATATATAAGTCACTTAGATCACTTCTAAATGTTAATGTTTGGTTTATTTCAGTGTTTTATTTGTTCCTGAGTAAATCGGTTTGGCTGTGATTAAAGTTAAGCTTCATAACATGTTACTCACAGTTAAATTAGGAGGGGACGGCAGTAAAAACTCCGGACCTGTGACATCATCACGTACGCTGGTGTTCCGACTGTACAAATCACGAGTCCGTGCTCGCGTACTTGAGAATTGAGAAACGTCCCACGAGTCCGTGCTCGCGTACTCGGCGGGTACGTACTCCCGTGCGTTCTCGGCGGGTACGTACTCACCGAGAACGCGAGTACGTACTCGCGTACTTGGGCATTGATAAACGGCCAGTGAGTGAGTGGCCGTTTATCAATATGCGTACTTGTGCGTACTTGCGTTCTCGTGTACTCGTGATACGTCATCAGTCGGAGACCAAGTACTGTTCCAATTCGAAGTACGCATCACGCCGAGAACGCGAAAAAGTCCCGGATGTGTTCTCGATCCGCCCGTTTTATCGAGCATGCATCGGTGTAGACTTGGGACAGCTAAATATCCCAGAATGCATTTCGTCCAAAACTCAACAGCGGACTCCCGGCACATCGTTTCCACCCCCCCCCCCAAACCGCTCGCGGACTTCTCACTACTCAGGTTAAAGAAACCCCAGCAGTTGTCTATAGTATTGAGTGTCCACTAGAATAGAAATAAAAGCGTTCTAACATCTCACCTGCTTGTTTGTATTAAGGTATGTACACGTATGTACATGTACACTATTTTTATTAATAGAGGTTTCACTACTGAGGTTAAAAATGATATATAAGTCTCTTAGATCACTTCCAAATGTTAATGTTTGGTTTATTTCAGTGTTTTATTTGTTCCTGAGTAAATCGGTTTGGCTGTGATTAAAGTTAAGCTTCATAACATGTTACTCACAGTTAAATTAGGAGGGGACGGCAGTAAAAACTCCGGACCTGTGACATCATCACGCACGCAGGTGTTCCGACTGTACAAATCACGAGTCCGTGCTTGCGTACTTGAGAATTGAGAAATGGCCGACGAGTCCGTGCTCGCGTTCTCGGCAGGTACGTACTCCCGTGCGTTCTCGGCGGGTACGTACTCACCGAGAACGCGAGTACGTACTCGCGTACTTGGGCATTGATAAACGGCCAGTGTGTCCCAAAACGTCGGCTGCATCCTCCGGAGGCCGCATTTGAAGGCCGATTACGTCACAGCCAGGCGACGAAGGCTGTCCCAATTCGTCGACTCCTTCAAATGCGGCCAACAAATGCGTCCTTCATTTACCCGAATTTGAAGGATGGGTCCGGTGTGTCCTTGGCGGCCCACCATATCCCAGAATTCATAGCGCGGCCCAGCCAAATTTCAGCTGCCAACAATGGCGGCCGCTACTAAGTTTTAAAATTAGTCTTATCAATCTTTCTGGGTCGCAAAATAAACTTTTAACATATTTTCAGGCGAGAAAGTTGCTGTGTAAATTACAAATATCTGCTTGGTTTATCAAGACATCGTATATTTGCAAAACTGTGCCGACGTTTTCGGAGACGTCTGTTACCCACCCGCTCGATAGCAAGCTGGGGGGTTCAATGGTCACTCCAGCCGGCGCGAGCAGCGGACTCCCGGCTTCATCGTTTTCAGACCCTCGCTCTTTCGCTACTCAGGTTAAACATGATATATAAGTCACTCGGATAACATAAAAATGTAATTGTTTGCCTTTTTCGGTGTTTTATTTGTTCCGGAGTAAATCGGTTTGGCTGAGATCAAAGTTATTAGATTATTAGATTAAATAAAACTTTATTAATCCATCGGGTGGGTTCCTCCGGGATTTTCACACAGCTGAATAAACGTTAACACTAGAATTACTGAGCCTTTTTTCCCTGGTGCAAGTCCCTACTACTAGATTTACTAGCCTGCGCAAATTTGCGTAAATTCCCCCCGACCTTAACACCTCTTGGCACCCCGCTGAGATTTTCACAGGTCTTCAGCTCTATTGTTCTCCTGCTTTTGTTGTGCAAACACACCCTCCCCCAACCCCTAACCATGAGAGATTCAGGTCTTTCCTTCCCTGCAAGGCTACTTTCCTTCCTTACCTGCAGCATACTATACACCATGATAGTTTCTATGTGTAATATTTCTCAGATGCAATATTAGTTCTTGTCACTCCTTTTCACTACATTGGATGCCTGGCCATAAACATATATACACAGAGTTGTACATATATTTATATAGCCACACCTTATATAATATGCATAAAGTCTAGTTATACACACAGACACATCTATATCATATATATCTATATCTATATATATACACACACAGATAGATGTGTGTGTGTATACATACACCAATATTTTTGAATACTCGTGTCCATATATATGTTTCCAGATTGTTTGTATAGTGCACTTTCTATACCGTGCTCTGTCCACTTTTTTGCAATGACAATACAGATTTTCCACTTGTGGGACAAATAAATGCAGATTTGCTGTGTGTGTGTGTGTGTGTGTGTGTGTGTGTGTTGTGCTACATTGGCATTTGTTTACTCAGATCCAAGGCAGGCCAAACCTCTGTGTTACAACCTACATACAAAAGACACACATTCACAATATATGGGTACACAAGTCTGTTTTATTTCAAAGTGTTTCAAACTTTACAGCGTTTGCAGACCCAGTGTCCATCATCCCTGCATTTGGCACAGGTGAATTTCTGACATGTTGCACAGGTAAACCTGCTGCGATTCCTGTTGCAGCTCTCTTGCACCTGGCACTGCGTTGTCTGCGTTGTAATATTTCCTTGAGCTGCATGGATCGGCAACAAAGTTGCTGAGCTAGAAGACTCAGAAACAATCTTCTTTTGCCTGTCCACCCTGTACATGCCTTGTACAAAATGTAGGCATTCACTGCTGCCAGGTCCAGCATATTGTAGAAAACTGCTACTGGCCACCTGTGTGTTGCTGATCTTACGGAATACATCCATGCCATTTGGTCCAACACGTCTACACCACACTGTAAAAGCAGAGAGAGAGAGTCATGAGTATATGTTTTTTTCTATAGGCTGTATAGCACACATCAGAAAACATTGTAGCACTGGTGTAAAATTGTACACACATTCACATACCTTCATGTGGTTATAGTCTGTTATCGTGTTGGGTTTCCTCTTTCTGCCGTCACTGATCGTCACGTCTTGGTGCATGGAACTTAGAACACACACAGTCTTGTGGTTTTTAGGTGCATAAATTGTCAAGGAGACACTGCCACTTCTAAGCACTGAAGTGGAGAATACCTCTCGCTTTGCAGTATCTTTTGCAAGTTGAGGAAGTTCATGCCGGACTTTATTCACCGTGCCCAGTAACGTTGTTTTGCGCTGCAGCAGTCTGTGCGACAGTAACAGTGAAGTAAAGAAACTGTCCGTTGTGACATTTCTCCCATCATCCAAAAACGGCTCCATCAGTTTCATGACCACGTTCTCTGCCAGCCTCTCTCCCTTCTGACGACTGGGGTCCTTTCCCAAGTAAGGAGATGCACTGCAGACATATTTGGTGTCCAAATCCGTGGCCATCCAGAACTTGATCCCAAAATTTGTCTGGCTTGGTTGCCATATACTGTGTAAATGGACAACGAACCTTGGTAGGGAACAGCTGTTCCCTACCAAGCATTTCTTGCAGCTGGCAACAACGGTCATGCATTCAGTATAGCTGTGACTTCCGCAAGAAATGTGGTCAAAATCTCATGAGTAAGTTGAAGAATTTCTACCAAGCATTTCTGAAAGTTGTAACACAGAGGCTTGGCCTGCCTTGGATCTGAGCAACTCTGAGTGAGCAAATGCAAATGTGCCAGGCCTCAAGGATAATGGGTGGTTTGCACAACAAAAGCTGTAGGAGAAACAAGCTGACGACCTGTGAAAATCTCAGCAGGGGTGCTTAACACCTCGGGACTTGCACCAGAAAATAAAAAAGCCAGTAATTCTAGGGGGTGTTGGGTTTAGGGAAGCTACGCAAATTTGCGCAGGATAGTAAATCTAGTGTTAAACAGAAAACTGATTAAACAGAAGTGTGAGACGGTTGAGAATTTATGCCTGTTATATTTTAGATAGCAAGGAGCAGACGGCCGAGTTTATTAAACTCCACCACAGCGGTGACGCAAATCTGAAGGCTAGACCGTCCCATTTCACAACCTCGCTCTTCCAGCCTTCTTGGTCTGTGGAGGACCCGGCTCACGTATACCGCGAAGCCCGGGTCCTCCGAAGGATGCAGCCGACGTTTTGGGACACAGCTACTGATTCGTTCGCTCTATGATTCAGCACAGGAGGGAGGGGGTTAGTGAGTCCTGAGTGATTCGCTTACGCTTACGATTCAGCACAGGAGGGAGGGGGTTAGTGAGTCCTGAGTGATTTGCTTACCCTACGATTCAGCACAGGAAGGGAGAAGGTGAGTAGCTCAAATGTGCTGTTAGCATGTTAGCAGAGCGATGCTACTGTGAACCGAGGAGCTATTGTCTTGATGTGAGCTTCTACTCAGGGTTTTTTCTTCCAGTTCAAAGCAGAAATGTTTTTGTTAAGATACTGGATGTTGTGTTTTTCTCCACAATTTTAATTATAAGCTAGATATATTGCTGCTAACAGCAACAGGGATGAGTCAGTGAGTCAGTTGGGCTAGTGAATCATGATTCATGAGTCAGTAAAGTGATTCTCGAGTATTGAACGATTCGTTCATGATTCGCGCATCACTATCTTCTAGCCCCCTTCTCTCACTTCTCTACCAGCTCCTGGTACTTGGCATGTTTTCTTTCATTTGCCTTTTCCATATGCCCTTCCCAGACTACAGTGAATTTGAGTTGCCTCCCAGACAATAATTATGTATGGCTGAAGTGATGTTTCAGTGATGTGCTGAGGGACCTTCAACTACTTCCCCAGGTCAGCTTGCAGCTGCAAGTCTGAGGCTGTATAGAGGAGACCTGACCTTGCTCTTCACTGTTGACGGGGCTCCTCTCCAGTTCTTGTCTTTGGGCCAAGTGTTTGCCAGGGATGATGGCGTTGCCTATACTTTCTGCGACCGCCTTCAGCACCTGGTCATGGCACCAACTGTAGCGACCTTCTGCAAGGGATTTATATATTGTGATAGCTCACATTAAATGACCCTCTTGGTTCAACAGTGGTTCTTTATGCTTGCAAGACTGTACTGCTGCCAAAAACAGAGCACTCTGCCGTAATGTAGGTTAAACAGCTCATACTGAGACATAAATACCCATTCATAAGTAATGAACTTGTTTTCAATAAGTATCACTGAATACACATTCTCTTGTCATTAAAGCTCAGTTCCAGGGATTTGGCCTATGTGAAATTAATGACAGAGATAACTTAGCAAAGTGCATGAGGGGTGGGGTACCTGGCAGTGTTATTCCTTCTTATTCATGTGTACACTTGGGGTTATCTCTACAAATGAATGCCTAACAGTTCTGTCGCCTAACCAGAACCCTGCCTGTCAATATTCCAGTCATCACCCTCCTCTCATACACGGGCTCAAATAAAGCTACCAAAACTACCAAAAGGAAGTCCCCCCCCCAAAAAAAAAACAAAAAACAAAAACAAACAAACAAAAAAAACCTGACCACTGTCCACAGAGAGCCTGGGTCACCTATAGCTCTCAGCCTTGCATGATGGACAGCCAGCAGGCCCTGATCACATGACATTAGGGACCTTATGGGGTTTATGGATATAAAACTTCACAGATGCCAGTGCATCTGTGCAGGGCTCAAAAACTCCAAACCAAAATCTTAAAGTGTCCCCTGAAGTAACCATCCACCCCCAATGTGAAAAGCACTCTGGTACAGAACAGGTAAAACATCTATGTCTGCAGAGACTGGTAAATGCTAAGGTTGTACCAGTCAAGCTAAAGAAGCACCACAAAAACCTACTGAGAGAAACTTTATCATGCATCAGAAGGTTTTTGTCACGGTCCTGGGTTAGTGACCCAGTGTTTCGTGTTTTTGTAATTTCTGTTCTTTAAATGTTGTTATTCATTGTCTTAGTTTTCTTGATGGTTTTCTGTTTGTTATATTTATAGTTCTTGGTTTCTTTATAGCCCTTGTCTGTTACCCACCAGCTCAATAGCTAGCCAGCTCACTAGAGCCAGTGAGAACAGTGAACTCCCGGCACATCGTTTTCAAATCCCCAGTAGTCTTTTACTACTCAGGTAAACATGAAAATTTAGTCACTTAGATACGTAAAAAATTTTATTGTTTGGCTTTTTGTCAGTGTTTTATTTGTTTGTGACTAAATCGGTTTGGCTGAGACTACAGCTGAATAGATGTAAACAGAAAAATGATTAAACAGAAGTGTGAGATGGTCAGTCTGAAGGCTAGACTGTCCAATTTCACAGCCGCTAACTTCCGGCCTACCCGGCCTTCGGAGGGCCTGGCCCACGTAGACCACGAAGGCCGGGTCCTCAGGAGGATGCAGCCTCTGAATTTGGACACAGCTATAGTGTTTGTTTCCTTCTGTCCTTCGTCGGATCGTCTGTGTTACCGCCGCTTGTCTTCACCTGCTTGTCTTCACCTGTTCATCATCCTCTGCGTTTCCTCTGTTGATGTTTCCATTTCTCAGGTTTCGTGTTCCCAGTTTCAGGTTTTTGCAATGTTTTCTATGTTCCTCATGTTCTTTAGTTTAGCCTTACCCAGTCTAGGCTTTATTAGTGTTTTCAGTTCTCCCCTTCCTTGTTGACTTGTAGTGTTTTTGTTCAGCCAATAATAAAGGCTTGCATTTTGTTAATACCCACCTCATCCCCGTGTGTCTGCGTTCGGGTCCTCTTCCTCTCATCTCGACACGGTTTGCCTAGCTAACAATGACCATTTTAAACTTACATGCTAGTGTATCTTAAATTGTTTACAAGATTGCAGTCTTACACTTTCAAAACCACCCAGTCCTGATGTGATGTAGGCTATTCTGAATAACATTTTTTTAAATTTTGTTCACCTTGTGAACACCTTGTGACTCTTGTATGAATTTCAAATAGCAGTTCATCACCAGTTAGACTTAACCAAAGACTTTACAGTAACTATTGTATCTTGACACATTTCTTTCCCCTACTTTTAAAACCATTAAATAGGTGGTGCCTGTCGCTCGGTCAGGCCTCTTCCGGGGCAAAGGGGGCCCTCGGGCCTCCAGCCTCGGGGCCTGCAACTCGGTTCACTCTGGCACAGCTGGCTGCCGGCAGAGCCGGCGGGCACGCCAGTGCAGCCCCCTCTGGCTTCTGCTCCGTGGCTACTGGGTGACCCCTCGTCTGGGGATCTCCTCAGCCCTTCCCAGGAGGGTGGCACGGATGCCCCTCCGGTGGTACTCCTTGGGCTCTCGCACTCTGGGACCTCTGGATGTCTGGAGCCTGGATCTCCTCCATGCCTGCTTCATGCCCTGGGGGACGGGGCTATGGCCCTCCACACCCTCTAGCAGACCGTTACATGGGGAAACCTTTTGTATACAAGCGCGCTGATCCACACAGGTGTGCACACGGGTGTTCACTGTTCGTAGACATAAACTACACCTTTCTTAGCTGCTACTTCAAAGCACATTGTGCGCTGTCTGTCCTGCGTGCTGCACAACAACATTCAATATTTAGTATTTACTGCTGTTCACACTTAGCTAGATTAACATGATGGTGTTGTGTTTAGTATGTTGCTTTGTTTGTTTGTTTTTTTGCTTGTTTTCTCTTCTTTTTCTCTCTCAACAGGTGATCCAGGAGATTTTTTTTTCTCTTTGTCTTTGTAAGTGCCCTTTCTCACTGTCCCTCTTTCCTTCTGTTTTTCTTTTCCTTCCTCTCTCTCTTTCTCCCTTTCCTATCCCCCAGTCATGTCTGTCCCATCTGTGAGACTTCATTGTTTGCAACTGTTCACAGTATATCTGATGTATACACATACATGTATGTTGACATATTTGTGTCCTGTTCAGATTTGTGCAGAGTGGTTTATGAAATTTAACAAAACAGAACAACAACACTAGTAAATAAGGAATATTGGATCTATTCTTACTACATACATGCCTGTGAACTCATAAACAGCTGATTCAGAAGTTGCTCAGCAGTGCCCTCTTGAGGTACTCCATAGGTGTTGCTAAATGAGAGGACATCAAAAACGGGCAACTGTTTCATGTGTAACAAAAAGCATTCTGAGAGCTCCACCAATAGTAAGCATTTTGTATATAATCATTTTGTTTCTTGTGCTTTTTTTTTAAACTTCAAGAAGTTTGCAGTGCAGTAGAAACAAGTGAAAAGTGCAGGTTTTTGTTATTCGCCCCACAGTGATCTGTGTTGCAAATTAATTCATACCTTTTCTGTGCAGTTGTTGAATGACAAAACCAATACTTCACAATTTTTATCTAGTTATATGAAGCCATTTTAGTTAATTTGTGGATTACAAGGAAAAATAGATCCATCCGCCCATGTTATTTTATGAGATACCCTCAGTCCTTTCTTCACCTCTGCTCAGGAATGTCTTTAGAAAATCTGCCCATTATCCATCTGCTTACTCGCCTTGCCCACTTTTGCTTGCCTGCTGGGAAATAATCACAGAAGTGAATCACTGTCACAGGCAAGGAGAAAGCAGGGTTATAAGAACTTTGTTGCCTTGCCTTCTCAGGAAACAGAGCTCAAGCCACAGTGTGCCCAGATCAAAGACTGTGAACCTTTCTGTATCCTTTGTGTCTCACTAACAATTTTAAATCTAGGTGACATTTCTGTATGTTCATGAACCTGCAAACACTTATCTTCTAAGAATTTCGGTTATTTCTTTTTCTGCCTGCATACCTTGCAAATCCACCTCTACCCTGCTAAATAAACCCTTTCTCTACTGATATTGAAGTTCAGTAAACTTTCTGTCATGTCCTGTGCCCAAATCATTTACATAACCTTGGCAGTTTCCCTCTTATTCACACGTCCTTCTCATCACATAAAAGGCATAGCCTTCAACGTTTAGGCCCCTCTTCTGTGAACCAGCTTCCACTTCAGGTTCAGGACTAGGGATGGGTATCGTTTAGGTTTTATCCAATACCGGTGCCAAACCGGTACTTTTGAAACGGTGCCGGTGCTTAAACGGTGCTCAAACCGGTGCTTAAAGAATGGAGAACACAAAATTGGTCCAAAAACCTCTCATGTTCAGCTGTTTCTTTTGTAAAAAGATAACAATGTTAGCCTTTTCTGAAGCTATAGGGCATATATGGTATCACTCTTGGCTGGAAGCAGTGCTTAATCAATGGAAAAACACAAACTTTGTCCAAAAACCTCATGTTTAGCTGTTTTTTTTGTAAAAAGATAACAATGTTAGCCTTTTCTTCAGCTATAGGGCATATATGGTATTACTCTTGGCTGGAAGCAGTGTTTAAACAATGGAAAAAACACAAACTTTGTCCAAAAACCTCTCATGTTTAACTGTTTTCCACTTTTTCTTTGGTCATTTTAGCCTTTTTGGCCAGGGTGAAGGGAGTATCTGCCATCAAACAAGAAGACAGCCGCATGTAGCTATGATGATGTTTGCTAGTTCACCTTACATGCATTAATATAATAATGTGGTTAGCGTACTCAACGTAAATTACACACGAACAATATTAAGCTACTCACGCAGAGAAGAACGGCTGCTGCTGCCATCATCATCCGTCATCATTTCTGCTACACTGGCAGGGCTAGGGGCCAGGACTCTACTCTTCGGGTTCTTGGGGGATGGTGCTAACTCCGGGTCCGATAACAGGCACCACACCCGCAGTAGATGTGCATGGTGTGAGGTCTCGCAGCAAGCTATCAAACACGGCGCATTTCTCGGCTTTAAAAAAAAAACCGCTATGCGTCGCCAGGTGTTTCATCGGATTCGAGGTGTTACCTCCTTTGCACAGTATCACCTTAAAGCACTTGTTGCAGGCTGCTGAGTTTGCATCTTTTGCTGCGAAGTACAGCCAGACTTTTGACCGCTTCGCCTTGGGCATTTTTAATCTGTAGCGCTGCTCTAAAAGAACGTACGTACCTGGGCCCGCCTACTATCCTCGGAAACGTAAAATGATTGGCTAAAATTGGCTCAGGAAAAAAAAGCACCGAAATAAAGCATCGAAATGTGCGCTGCTTTTCGGTCTGGTTACTACCGTTTATGTCAGAACCAGTGCCATCATGGCACCGGACACCGGTACCCATCCCTATTCAGGACACAGATACCCTCTCTCCTTTTAAGATTAGGCTTAAATCTGTCCCTTTTGATAAAGTCTACAGTTAGGACTGGATATGGTGACCCTAAATCCACCCTTAGTTTTGCTGCATTTTTCCACTGCTGCCAAAGTGCTTGCTCATAGGTCATCGTCTGACTCTTTCTTGAGGTGACTGTTGTTGTGATTGGTGCTATCTGAATAAAATTTATTTGTTATCTCTATTGCTGCTACTAGCTTTCATTCTCCTTCTTTCCAGAGCATACCTCCACCTCGTTGGGCTCCCTTCATCTGCTCCCTGCTCTTGCTCACAGTGTCACCTGCAAATATCAAAGTCTATGGAGATGATGAGCTCATGTCATAACCTGTCCATCATTTCAAACAAGAAGGGACTCGGAACAGATCCCTTATGTAATCTTACCCCATCACTCTTGCCGCACACTTCACCACTGATTGTCTGGCTGTCCTCATGTATGTCCTGTAACAGCCTCATATCAGCTCCCCTCACAACCACTCCAGACTCCCTCATGCAGTACCACAGATCCTCTCTTGGTACCTTATTATATGTTTTCACTAGATCCAGATCACACAGTGGAACTCCTTCTGACCTTCTCTATATTTCTCCATCAACACTCTGTAAGCAAACGTTACATCTGCAGTACTCTTTCTCAGCATGAAGCCATATAGGTGCTCATACTCCTTCATGGTATGACCCATCAGCTTTATCCCTCTGTAGTTAGTACACCTCTCTACATCACCCTTGTGAGGTCCAGATTCTACACTGCACAGGCATCTCCATACCTTCACATATATATTATCTAGACCAACTGCCTATCTATCTATGTATCTATGTATCTGTCTGTCTGTCTGTCTGTCTATCTATCTATCCTCCTCTCGCTGTCATCGTCTTCCCTGACTTCTTCAGTGAGCACCTTCCATCTTCTTAGCACACTCTCTTCACTCGTTAGAAAATTTCTGTCTCTATGCTTAATCATCCTAACCTGCTGCACATCCTTCCTTCCTTTGCCCTTTCCTTTTAGCCGCCATTGACTTTCCCATTTTATCTTATCAGCTGTCCTGCATGGGCATAACTTTGTGCTGAACATTGGGGGGGTCAAGATCTCTCTCTAAATAAATAAATAAATCTGGGTAAATTCCCAGATGATTAAACATGCAACTATTTTGCTGGTAATAACTGAAATGAGTAAAGAAAATCAACAGCCTATTTATGCAACATAATTCATAATTTTACTGGAGGGGGGGTATATTGGCTGGGTCTGATTATTGGGGGGGGGGGGGGGGGGGTGTCATAACCCCCCTGGAAATTATGCCCCTGCTTTCCTCCTTCATCTATGACAGCTGTCGAGGGTTTTTTTTTTTAGTGTGTTGGAAAGTTCAAATTCTATAAAATATTTTTCTTTGCAAAATTTCTGTAAAGTTGATATATTGATGACATGTACAGCAACTTCTAAACTACTACTGCTACTTATAATAACAATTATATCTTAAATCTTTATAGAGCCTTCACACACAAAAAATCAAAGGCCAAAGGCTTTATTGAATAAGTGACATTTCAGCTGCTTTTTGAAAATGTCCAGAGAAGGGCTGTTGTGGATGTCAGAGGGGAGCATATATCAGATATAAATGAAGGCTGATCTGACTGAGGGATGGGATGCACTGTACAACCCATAGAACCCAAAAATGCCACTGCATAAAGATAACAGCAAACGTCTATGGAGTCTAAATTACCCTGCCTGTAGTCTAACCTTGTCACCCATTGAAAAGAAATGTTGCATCATTAATCATCATTGTCAAAATTGGCCAAAGTCTTATATCAGGCACAAAACCCAATTTGATTTCAAACTACAGCAAAACAGTGACTCAGTTTCCCAAAACTTATAGTGTTACTGAAAAAAAAGTGATTCAACAGAGCAGTAAACATGCTGCTGTAATTATACGTTGCTGCATTTGATCTTATGTGTTTTTACTCAGTTAAATGCAAATAACTGTATTGTATTTATTAGTATTTATTGTATGTCTACCATCTAAATTCACACAGCATCTCAACTGTTTTGTGAAATAGGGTTATAGAAGGTAAATGAGGAGGAAGAAACAAGCACATTAACCTAATGGAAAACATGGTTTAAGCTTCATGATAAGCTTGGAGAAAGTATCCGTCTGCTGTTAATTACTATGTTTTGTGGGTCAGTCTTATTCAGAGCACAGCTGAGCGGAAACTGTGAAAACAGAGGCTTTAACTCCCAAAGGCTCTCCCACACTCTGTCCCAGTCCCAGAGGGACTTCCTGTTCTAGATGTATGGAGGCACTTACTGTAGGCCTTCTGTGATTGCACACTGGCTAAAAATATCCACCTACAGTATACAGGGATTACGGAAGGGTCACGTAACCATGCATCACATGACACAGTCCACAAGATGTGCAAATGAATTTCGCACATTTTGAAAAAAAGGAACAATTACTGGCAAAAGCTCCACAGTGCCCCCAATTAAATTACAGAGACTGACTCCTAATAAACAATACTTACCAACAGTCAGCAGTGGCTTTGGTTGCACCCTACCTTATTTCTCCACTAGAGGACAGAAGCGATCCATTCTGCTGCCAGAGCTGCAAACTGAAATGCAGGAAAAGAAATCAGCTAAATAAATAATATACAATAAAATAAAATCGGTTGGAATATTATCAGAAACACAATTTGTATTAACAAAAAAACAAAAACAAAACAAAACAGGAATAAAATGGACACCAGTTGGTTTTAACACTTCTAGTTTTATGGTCAGCTTTTTGCCCACAGAGGAAAATATACAAATGACACAAAGTGAAAACACTGACCTTTACACAGAGTCTGTAATATATAAAGCACTATTTCTATTTTCATTTCAACAGTGCTGTGCTTCATTTGGTTGTCATTTAGTTCCATAGTGAAGGATAAATGGCAAACTAAAGTTCAGTGTATTTAGGTCCTATCTATCTATCTATCTATCTATCTATCAGGACATCTCTCCTGAGTTTTTCCTTTCAGACTTAAAAGCTGCTAGAAAAAATTCTACATATTTCCTTATTTGGCTTTTCCATATTTTTGAAATGACTGTTAGTCATGTGATTATGATGCACTGTGACACTCTCTTCAGTAAAAAGGAAAGTGTTTTTATTCACACTTTTTCAGCCTTCCACCAAACTCGTGCTTTGAATTAGGAATAATAATGTAGCTTACCTAAAAATTGTCACATGAAATATTTTGGAACTTTTTGACCTTTTACAGAATAAATTTCAGTGCTAGTCATATTTCTTTATGTATGTGTGAATGACTAAACATTGTAATGCTCATGATGAGCAGGGGTTCTTAGTGGTTCTACTTGAGGTTGTTGCTGGAGAAGTTTGCATATTAGGATGGGATAATCCCCGCCTGTTTATTCAACAGGATGAGCATGAATGTTTGAGCCCATAGCAAACAAACAGCCAAGCCCTCCCCAAGGATTTCAGCTTAATGCTAATGATATACAGTAAGCAGTTACAATGATTTTGCAGGTTAATGAACTGGCTGTTTCTCAGCTAACTGAGACTTTTGCTTTTCCACAATGGAGAGGCTGATGTGTAAAAATGACAGATTGTCACGATATGCTTAGCCTTAGCTGTCGTTGCCTTTCTGCGGAGTCGATACTCATTTATGTTCCAGTGCTTCTCCTACTTTGATCCTTATGCTTCTTACAGCAGACTGTCAAGAAAATAGGCCCTAAAACACATGGCTGACCGACTCAAATCCGATATATCTTTTTATAACACAGCTGAGCCTCCTGCAGGTCTTTGCTCACAAAGGAATAATGAATGATTCAGAGTGATGAAACAGAAGGTTGCTGCAGAGTTCAGAGCCTTGTTTGAAAAAGCCCAAGCGTGCGCTGACAACATTACACATGGAAAACCTGTGGACAGACAAAGCAGGCTAGCAAGGACTTATTTCAGAAAGGGTGAGGAGATGGAAGATGGCTGCGATCACTCTGAATTCTGTCAAGTATTGAACTAAATTGCTCAAAACACATTTGTAAACATGTGTGATGAATTCTGAAAGGTAAAAATGATAAATTAAAAATAAGAGAAGACCATTTGAAAAGCTTATTTATGCATTTGCCCTGATGTGTCAGAGAGCTGCCCTTCTTCAAAACGGACATTTACCAGTTTGCAGGTTTGAGTCCATGTCATTATATTTGCATGTGAGTTACACTTGCATAGCTAGTGAACAGGAAATGACTTTGATTGCTCATTTGTTAGCCAGCGCTCTCAATCTTTAATCTTATTGACTACCTTGAACTGCCACTCTTTAAAACCTGCAGTGGAGTAAATTAAACTGTAATCTACTTGATTATCGTATTTATACCTTAGTGACTAAATATCTTTGAGGCTTTGTGGTGGAGTAAAAACGGTAGAACATTTGCTTTCGATTAAAAAGAGCTTAAAAGCTTTGTAACAAGTAAAAGTACTTGAACCAACATATTTTCTTTTCAAATCAAATCAAATCAAAATGTATTTCTATAGCACATAATAATACAACAAAGTTGACCGAAGTGCTTCACAGTCGGTCAGAGCAATAGCATAAGACAGAATAAAAAGAAACAGTTAAAAGGAGAGCAGGAAACAATATGAACAATATGGGTAAAAAAAAACATAACTAGCCATGAAATAACATACTAGTTTGAATTAAAAGCCAGACTAAAATAATAAGTTTTAAGACGCAATTTAAAAGACTGGATGGACTCGGAGGAACGAATATAAGGAGGGAGGTTATTCCAGAGTCTGGGAGCTGCGACAGCAAAGGCCCAATCACCTCTGGACTTCAGACCAGACCTCGGTTTTGTCAGAAGCATTTGACTGGAAGATCTAAGTGCCTTATTAGGGATATACAAATGGAGGAGTTCGCATAGATAGCTGGGAGCCAAATTGTTTAAAATTTTAAAGGTAAGCAAGAGAATTTTGAAATTGATGCGATATTCAGCAGGGAGCCAATGTAGGTTGGCTAAAACTGGTGTGATGTGGGTATAATTTCTAGTACCAGTTAAGAGACGCGCAGCTGCGTTTTGAACTAACTGGAGCCGGTGAATAGAGGAAGATGGGAGGACCGAGGAGAGGGAATTACAGTAGTCTAATTTGTAAGTGATAAGAGTGTGAAAAAGCTTTTCAAAGGTCCTTCAAGGGGAGGTATGGCTTTGCTTTAGATATCTGGCGTAGCTGGTAGAAACTGTTTTTTACCACAGAGGAGATCTGTTTCTCAAGTTTGAAAAGCTGTCCAGGAAAACACCAAGGTTTCTAACAGTGAGCGAGAGATGGCTAGCAAGGGGCCCTCTTTTATACCAATAGGCGGTATAACAGTTAGGTTTATAGTAAACTGGGTTTTCTAAATTCCCAGAAGTCTAAAGAAGAAAAACTTGTTGAGGAAAACTTATATCCTTCCCTCCTTTGTGTTACTGCTGACTTAATTGCTGCTTGTACAGTTCATTGTAACTAATAACTTGCCAAAGTCAAATTTAAAATATCTATCCATCCATTTAGATGATCAGTACAAGTACCTTTTTGGTAGAACTCGCAGTTTACGGTACTCCATCCATTTTTGGACCAATATTGTTTTCCATCACATAAAACAATAATAATTTTGTCTCTACAAATGATTTAGTATTTTCTATATTTTAGATGAACTGAAGGCAAAAATCGGATTTTTATAGAAAAACAAATCATGTTTGACCTCTGCTAGTCTTAATGTCACTGTACAACCAACAGTTTTGTCTGCACTCAGTTGTAGTGATATGCATGGTAAAATGAAGCTGGTGACTCATAGAGGATCATTTCCCAATTCAACACTGTGTCTCATATGACAAAGTGGGATGGTCCTCTTTGGCAATTAGAAGAGAGCAGCGCTGCATTATATTTATTTTTGAGCCTCTACTTGGAAAATTGCCCAGTTCCCTTGTCACAGTAAATACTCATAATGTCATGCTTAAATGTTAACATTGGCTGTAACTGTTATTAATCATGAAATAGGAAAATAATGGTTACAAATGGAACAAGATACAACAGATATGAAACTACATTCTCTTATTTCTCTGTAACACTTCAACAGCTTATATTTACCTGTCAGTTTTCATTCTTATGTATAATGTGCCTCTGCATTATGTGTCTGGATATACTGTTATATATGTTTCCTAAAGCCTCTCTTGATCTCCTCAAATCAGGTGTGATGGTGTAAGGATCCTTTACTGGTGACATTGTTGAGGATTTATTCAAAACAGAATGCACACTGAACCAGTATGGCTACCACAGCATCCTGCAGTGACATGCAATCCCATCCAGTTTGCATTCAGTTGGACCATCATCTATTTTTCAACAGGACAATGACCCCAAACACACCTCCAAGCTGTGTAAGGGCTATTTGACCAATAAGGAGAGTAATGGAGCGCTGTGCCAGATGACCTGGCCTCCACAGTCACCTGACCTAAACCCAGTTGAGATGGTTTGGGAGGATCTGGACCGCAGAGTGAAGATGCTCACTCTGGGGTCAAGTGCTCAGCATCTCTGGGAACTCCTTCAAGACTGTTGGAAAACCATTTCAGGTGACGACCTCATGAAGCTTATCGAGACAATGCCAAGAGTGTGCAAAGCAGTAATTAAAGCAAACAGTGGCTATTTTGAAGAATCTAAAATATAAAACATGTTTTGAATTATTTCACATTTTTTGTTTACTACATAATTCCATAATTCCAGAAACTACAATGTCAATAGTCATGAAAATAAAGAAAAAAACATTAAATGAGAACATGTGCCAAACCTTTGACTGGTAGTGTATGTCTATATTTCTCTGCCTTTTTGCTGTTCCAGCAGTGGTAGGACCTAGAAGTTTGCAAAGCTCTGAGGTCTCAGTTTGTAGAAATTATTCAACTATGCAGCAAAGCAAGCTGATATAACTAAATGAATTTTACTTCCCAAAGGCATATGCTTTGACAGATTTAAAAAATGAATTTTAGGGGGACATATTGATTAAAATATTATTTACATCAACCTTCAAAAAGCACAAATTGGCTGGCCTAATGTAATATATTATTCTGCAAGGCCTGAGAATAAAATAATGGACAGCTTGCGGTAGTTGGAAAAGATGAATCGAAAGCTGAAAGATATTTGACTTGCTAATGTAAGTGTTTATGTAATGGGATGGCAGAACAATTGGAAACCTTCTTAATGTCTATGACCAGAAGGATTAAATGGACTCTGTCTAAATCCAGGTGAGAACAGCTAGTTCAGACTCCCCATTGATGGCTACCGCATGTAACATATTTGTGACCTTCAGCAAGTCACCTTGTGGTTTGCTTTATTTGAAAGCATGAAGGATGTAAGTGTGTTGACAAGTTTTTGGACAGGTTTTGGCTTAAATTCTTCTTCTTATATTTTATTTTATGTTTTACAAATTAGTGCACCATGTCTTTGATACAACCAGTATTAATTTTAAATAAGATATAAAGCTTAGACCTACGACCCAGAATTGGATAAGTGGAAGAAAATGAATGGAAGAGATTAGGTTGTTAATTCAACATAAACAATTCTTGAAGGTCAGTTAACGTACATGGCTCACCATGCATTTGGTACTCCCAGCCTGCAGGGTTCACGATAGCTCTGTGGGACCTACATAAGGGGAATCAAGGAATTCTACCTTCACATTCCTTCAGCGCAGGCACCAAGGCCTTCTGCCAGTCCAGCCTTGCTGCGTTTGCTTTACATTGTCCAATAAGAGAACTCGGCAGCTTCCAGTGTGTTTCTACTCAGACAGATGCCTGAGGGGCTAACTGTTTGATCCTGCTAGTAGAATATACTTGGCATATGTAGTCTAAGTACTCTACAGTGAAACCAAGAACAGTTTAACAGGTCAGTTACCTTTCCTTTGATCGCTCATCTGTTACTTGGATAACAGATGAGTAATGAGGATTTCTAGAGCTAATACTTGCAAATGAGTACTTATCTTTGAGAAATGTGTCTGTGTCTGTTACCTCCCCACCCCACCCTCTTTTTTAAATTATATGGGGTACTGGCTTGCATGTCTGCCTGTGCCCCTAAAGATTCTACCACAGTCCAAAGATATGAATGTTAGACCTAAATCAGTCGTGACTGGGGATCCAAGTATATATATCCTCGAAGAGGTAAATTTGGTTGTAAAGTAGAGCACTTTGCAAAGCCAAGAAGACTAGAAAAGCACTGTAGAAGTGTCCTTTTTTACACATGGAACACAGACATTGGACTGTTAGGTGTTCAGTCTGTACCATGCCTCTTACCTAATGTCAGCTAGGATAGTTTCTTGTAATATCATGTTGGATAAGTACTTAAGAAAATGGATGGATCCTTCGCCAAGTCTGTACATTTAAAGTTAAACTGTTTTCCAAATACTTTCTCAAATCACACATATTGTTCTGTTGTCTTTCAGCAGATTGTAAGTATGTTTTAATTCAGCAGTCTTATCAGTAGCAGTTGGCAACTTGGCACTGGAGCATAAAGCACCACACTGGAATGAGTTATTGATTATTGCATCTGTGTAACTCCAGAATTATCATCCACGGGGTATGGAGTTTAAAAACTGTGATTTTGTGCTTTAAACTCATTTGAAATATTGCTACTAGAGGAAAAACATACAGCTGCAACATTGCCACCAGGTGTTCAAAGTTGCAGAGATATAGAGCACAGTGATGTTACATGGGCTGAAAGTAATACTTCAATTTGAGGATGTGCGATGACTTTGCACCTCAAACAGCAGACTGATTTGGTTGTGGCCTACACCTAATCCCCGGTACAGTCAATTAACTTTAATTCCTCACTCAGAGAGACAGCGACAGGGTTTTCTTGTGGTCGACTAACCTCAGTAATAACTCTTCATTAGTTCAGAGAGGGCTGAAAGGAAATGAAAGGATTGCTGTGTGTGAGATTCTCCCCCTGAGCTTAATAACGCTGTTCCTGATTCGTGTGATGAATGCCTCATGCATGTCTGTAAGAAACACTTGTCACTTACTTTAGGATTGCAGCTTTGTCACTGAGTTAGGAAATTGCACTCAGTGGATTTACTGTGCACTCTGTTTAAATGACTGCGGGGTGACGAGTGGGCAATATGCAAAACTGTAAATTCATTTTTCCAACAGTTGTTTTGTAATCACGTAAAGAAAAAAAGCACTGGGGAAAATAAATAAATAAATAATGCGCCCACTATATTTCCATTTTGATTAACCATATGGACCATTCAGAGTAGCAGCATGTTGATGTTCGTGGATTTCTTTATTTGGAAAAAAACAACAACTCAATTTGGCTTTGTTTTGCTATCTATGACATTTTTGAATCATATTCAAAGAAAGGGGCTTATTTAACAGTTGTCAAATCAACCTGCGATGTTGCAGTCAATCTCATTCACCATTTTGCTTTTTGTTGTTTGCCATATAGTTACTAATATACAATAATGAGGTTTAAATTAACACAATAAAAGGTGTTTCAGCTAGTATTTAAATTTGTTTGATAATCTGCAACATTTATGACATAAAATGAAGAAATCAGGAAGAGGGCAAATTTTTTCACAGCGCTGTAGGTATACACAAGCATGTGCGAGGTCACACCCACACATACCAAAGGTAAGAATGCACACAGACACAAAAGTGTGGCATACTTGGATACATTAATTCGCAACATAACCATCAGATTTAAATACTGTATAAAGTATTTTATTTTTCTAAAGCAGCACAGGAGTTTAACATTATAACAGTGTCAGCCTGGGATTCTTGTTACTGTTGCTGATCCCATACACTGTTTCTGAAATCCCTATTCTGGTCATGAATGTGTGTATGCCGACTTCTGCCTTTGCATGAGAGCAAAGTATTGCTCTCACTTCCGTCAGCAGCCATGTCATTTCTTAATACCCTTAAGCAAGGCACTGAACCTGCCAGCTGCTTTTAAAGCAGGAGGATTCATTTGGACTTTGTATGTACGGTATCCAGTGAAACAGTGAGGATCTTAGTGAATGTGAGCTTATGTATTTGCGTTCATCTTTTTTTTTTGTGTATAAAAGGTTCAGGCATGCTTTCAAGTAGAGGCAGGTTAATGCGAGCAACAGTGCAGCTGTATTTGTCTTCTCTTTGCCTCACAAACCTGATTATGTCCTGTAGCCTTTACACTTTTGACTGCTCATGTGGAGAACTATAAAAGCAGGTATTACATAGCAATGCGTTTAATGCTGCAAATCACACTTAGCCTCTGAGACAACTGGGAACCTACTGTAGTGCTTACCTGAAACCTTTCACACAGCAGAGTCTCCCTGATGTCCGTTTCAGTGCCTCCCCTGGAGACTGGGTCTAAAAATCAGTCACTCTGCAGGTTCAGAACAAAATGGAGCCAACTCACTGCTACACTATTATTTATAGATGGCCCTGTGATTCAGCTGCAGCAACAGCAGCAAAACCAGGTCAGTGCATTTGTATATATTCATGCATGCTTAGTGATGTTGTTGTTAATGAAGTCAGACAGGAGACATGCTCTCAAGTCATCATCAGTGCTGCTGTGTGATGCTCTGAGATGGCAAGTAAACACAGTTGAGGGAGCTTTTAAAAAAAATCCTCTCAACTTCCTGTTAGTTGATCAACTACTAGCTAACACATGTGGCTAGCACCTACTAACAATGCTTTCACTGTAAATTCTGACATCATTAGCAATTTCCATGTCCAAATGCTCCTGCAGTTCCTAAACGCAAACAAAGAGAGAGACATCATTGACTTAAAACCCCACAAAACATTTATTCTTTTAACTCCAGTAAAATTATCAGTGTGGCAATTTATCCAAGTGTTAAACAGCTCAATCTCTTACATTGTCTTTCTCATGGATAGGGTTGCCAACCGTCCCTTAAAAAACGGAATTGTCCCGTATTTAGAAACAAAAGTACACGTCCCGTATTGAGCTAATAAGGGACGCACTTTGTCCCGTAATACAGTGAGAATCAAAAGTAGTCTATAAATGTTAATGGAATTAACGCTTTGTTTGAAAACATAATTCCCAGCCCCTCTCCTGCTTTGTGACCAATGAGCTGACAGCACACTTATGACAATTCGAGTATGACAATTCAGATTACCGCTTATCTCATTGGTCGAGGAAAGGTCGCTTACGGAGAAAATACCAGAAGACAACAGATGACCACAACAAGAAGCATGGCCAACAGGGAAACAAACGCCGACACTGCGGTGCAAGTCTCGGACGACAGTACACCTAAAGCTGGGCATACACTGTGCGATTTTTTTCAGTCACGTTATTCAGCTCCTGCTCAAACTGCACGATTGACTCGCAGGGGTTATAAGTTCGTAGGTCACGATGCAGGGTCTCACACTATACCGCCCGATGCTCTGATGCGACCTGAGTGCTCACACTGTGCCTCCATAAAATAAAAGTTATAACAGAAAATCTGTCGCTCGCTCTCCCTCTCTGTCTTTCACTCACACAGACACGCACACCACCACCATCAACTTTGCTAAATTGCTAATGGAAAACATTGATCAGGCAGCTGTGATTGAGCAGCAATGTAAATCCAACTATTTTCACGGTTGTTGTGGTCGTGATAACTTTGTGATGCCACATCGAAAAGGCTCGGATGAGCTTTCCAAAGTTCTACAAGTTGTGCCTCCATCGCTTGTGTCCAGATCACATGATGCTGCACAGCCGTGCTGCTCCGTCTTTTTCACTGACGTTTACGTGTTTGCGCGTGAGCAGTGTGAGCGGCTGCGGTGACAACCTCACGACCGATTGATGATCGGGAGCTGGTCGTGAGGTGTTAATCGCTTCTCATTACCCCACGTATACTACACGATGCACGATGAAGGCCAAAATCGGGCCGATCACCAAATCGGTCGCACGACTCAGAAATCGGCTCAAAATGGGCCAAAAATCGCACAGTGTAAGCCCAGCATTAGACCAGCAATGTTTGTTCCCCTCAGAGAAAGAAAAAAAAAGGCTGCAAAAGTACAGGGAGGAATGGGAAAAGGAAAACACTTGGCTGGAAAAGTGCACGACAACACCTATAAAGCGCACTGCACTGTGTGCCGCCGCACTTTTTCCATAGGCATGCTTCTAATGGTGGGCACATGAAGAACACGAGGGGCGTGAAAGCTTGGGGAACCCTTAACCAATTTTTTGTCCACCAGGCCACGGCAGAAGCAGATATGGTATGTAAACACTGGTTTGTTTGTTTTTTAACCCTCTGGTTAAGGTTAATATGGGCATGTGCAGTGAATATCAGCGCTATGTGGCCAGAAGTGTGATAATATAATTTATTTTGTGTAGTAAACAACTGCAAGGATAGATGATTACAACAAATATATGACTAATACATAAAAGTATTACATAGATGAATAATGATGATGAGTTATGATGCGTAATCATGGGAACAAGTGGGTTTACAAACGGGAGCAGCTGATTAGCATTAGAAAAGCTGAAATAATTCCTCAACTGAAGCCAGTTGTACTAAATGCACTATATGTGCACTGTTACAGGAATGTTTTTCGTTCTATTGTTTTCTATTAATTTATATAATTTTAAGTTAAGCAGGACAGAGTTCTTTTAAAGAAAGATTTACTTATATTCTCAAAAGTTAAGCATGACAGGCTTCTGTTTAAGAAAGAGACCTGTTTTATTGTGTTAATGTTGTCATTTTGAGCTAAAAATAAATGGCTAAATGATCATTTGTTTCCCATATGGTCATATCACAAAGAATATGCACCTACTTAAATCAAATTCAAGTCAAATGGTTAAAAAAATAATTTCACACACACAAAAAAAGAGCTACAAAATTCACCACACTGGGAAGGGTGAAGACAACTGGGTTGCCCGGCCCTGGCCACGAGGTGTCCCTTATTTATTTTTCAGGGAGTTGGCAACCCTACTCATGAACCTGAGCCCATAGGCAATAAAAACATTTACAGAATTCCAGATTGGAAAAATCAAGCAAACGCTTAAATCCCCTCAACTTGCATGTTTTGTTTATTTGAGGGCCACTAGATGGCAATACCTGTAATTGCAAAAAGATTAAAAGGTTAAGACCTATAGGAAAACGGTTTTCTGTCCTGACCTCTGTAAATACTTGTGTGCTGGGTTTTTGGGCACAAATTTTGGGTCATATCAAAAATGAAATTAAGTAAAATTTGTAAATCTTGGTTATACTATGTTTCATAATGGATTATCTGGGGTAAGACATCACATGCTTACTGGCTAAGATTGCGATGGGGGAAACGTTCATCTTGAGACTTGTCACGGTAGCTACGTCCACCGTTTAAACTGTCCACAGCTGAGTTAGAGGTTAGCAATAAATTAGCAAGCTGATTGACGTATAAACAAGATAACCCATACTCTAAATGAATATTTTGAAAAAGAAGAAAAAAAAAGAGATAATAGATTCATTTGGAGCGTTAATATGTCACTTGGGTTATATTTACTTCTTACCTCTTAGCTAGCTAGAGACTCGTGTTAGGTTAATATAACACAGCTGCAGTGTTGGGGAGTAACGGAATACATGTGCCGCTGTTACGTATTTAAAATACAAAATATGAGTAACTGTATTCCGTTACAGTTACCGTTTAAAAAGGTGGTATTCAGAATACAGTTACTTTGCTGAAATAAAGGGATTACACGGCGGTATTTTCATATGTTCGGCTATGCTCTCTCTATTTTTGGTTTCCACGCCCCAAACAAAACACGCATTAATGTCTGTGTCTCAATCTCGCGGCCCATGTCACCCATACTTGCGGCTCGCATAATGACGTGAAGAAATATTTTTAAAAATTATTCACAAAAATAATTTCATATGAAGGCAATAGGCAGTGTTACAGGCATTGCCCCAAAGAATGTAGCCTCATGGGCAGTGTCCGTACTGCAGGGAGAATGGACTGCCGTACCCGTTATGTGTCTGTGAGCGAGGGAGAGAGAAAAAGGAAAAGTACGAGTTGTCACCGAGCAGAAACGGGAGCTGGAAGCATGTAAATATAATAATAACCACTGCAGCCAAGAAGAGTGCCTGACGAGCCCAGTTGTAAGTAAGCTATTAAGACTTGGCTGTACACTTTTTTTGTGTTTTTCTCCGAAACAATAAGTTCCGTTGGAGCAGCCTTTCAACGCCTCTCTCTGTCTCTCGCTAGCAAAGTTGACCCAGACAACAAAGTAAAGCTAGTTTTCAGCTACAAGCCCAAAACGGAACCCGACGTATTAGCCAGAGTACCCTTTACTACGGTTCGGAGCCGCGGACCTGTTTTATATACGCGCGGAATAGTTTTCTATACGAGATCGCTGCAAAAAGTGCAGCCTTACCTAATGTCCACCTACTGTTACTCATTTTATATTAAGATTTTAACATCTAGTTGGTATTTGTATGGTGAGTAACCTTCAGTAATAGTAATAAATCACACAGCAATAGTACATTCATGTAGTTGTAAAAAGCATGATAATATAATAGGTAATCCAAAGTATTCAGAATACGTTACTGTCATTGAGTAACGTAACGAAATACGTTAGAAAATACATTTTGGGGCATGTATTCTGTAATCTGTAGTGGAATACATTTTAAAAGTAACCTTCCCAACACTGCACATTTGCAAAGAGAAGATTGGCCTTATAAACCATATACATAGAAAATATGTGCAAAAGTGCGTAGAACTAACAGGGTTAGATCCATAGATTTTTGGACAAACACACAAAGTTTACACCACCACAGTGGATTTTAAATCAAACAATTGAGATGTGACTGAAGTGCACACTTTGAGCTTTAATTTAAGCTATTAACTGTTTAAGGATTTTGGTAGTTTGTATACATAGTAAGTCGACAAACTAACCAAATTTAAATATATTTCGTATTTCAGTGATAGTGCTTTGCAGTCAGTCACTCCCTGAAGACTAGAATGCTTGAACATCATGACCCATCAAATGCTGTGTTTCCTTCTTCTAGATGCTCTACCAGACTTTTACTGCAGCCTCCTTCTTAAGTTATTTCTTGTTTGCGGGTCTTCAGTTTAATCTTTAGAGCCTGAATTGCTGATCCCATGGCTTCTGCAGGTCTTGTAAGACATTCAATGAGAAACTATATTGACATGATTTAATCTCGCCTATTTGCAACAAATTTCTTGAACTACATCCCAAAGGTGCTCTTCAGGATACAGAATGGTTTAAACTACTGAAGCCACCCCAATTCATTGGCATGCTGATGAATCCAGTTTAAGATACATTGGGACACTGTGCATTATCTTGCTTGAAGTAACCACTGTAAGATGGCAAACAGTGTGCACAAAAGGTATGCACATGATCAACAACTGTAACTCAGACAAGCTGTTAATTTCAAACTATGATTGATTTGCATTTACGAGCCGATTTGTGCCACCACCAACAGCTTAGATTGTTGACACAAGAGTCCATGGATTTGTGGACATGATGCCAGATTCTGAGAGTACCATCTGGAACCTCAACACAGAGATGTTTTTCCCAGTCTTCTACTCTTCACTTTTGGTGAATCTCTGCCCACTGCCACTTCAGATTTCTGTTATTGGATAACAAGAATGGAACTTCAAGTAGTACAAGCGTGTAGTTTTTTTTTATATAAAAGTGGTTCATGAATGTAAAGTGACTGAAACCTCAATACATGAAGGCCGCTACTTAGTCTTGGTATTCCTGAAATGCAAACAGTATTAAAGTAATGTTTTTGTAAAAACAAAATGATTAACTCTGTTCTAATTTTTTAAAACTTCGTTAATGTATGGTTGTTCTACGGGTTTTATAATTAACTGAATAATTTAATTCTGGGCCTGGTTAGCGGGGCATTCTAGACATGTGCCCAGGTCATCCAAGAGGTAAATAAAAAAATACCACAATTAAAATTGTACACTATCAAATTTGTTTTTAATCATAACATAATGATATAACTGGTAGAATACAGTATTCTATATTTTATCTGCCCCTTTCTCCCCTCCAGCACTGAGGCTAGTAGTCTCTCCCAAAGTTAGCTGCAGTAGTATGGTACTTCCAAAATGAATGAATGGGAATGTTAAAAGTGAATGGAAAAAGTAGTGATGATTAACTTTTATTAAAATCCCTACTTTTTATTAAACCAATTCAGGTTGAAAACATTGCTATTGACTTAAAAGTTGTTGAGTCATTCAGTAAAAATTGCTGTGATTCTGTTTTATCACTTGAAATTTGGTGAGATCCAGGCTGTGCTTAGTACCTGCAAAGTAGAAGCAAGTATCCAGTTCTACCTGTGTTATTATTATAATTACTATTATATGTTTATTATAGTTAATATTTTTTGACAAAGAAAAAAAATCCATCCCAAATTGCTTTTCTCACGAAAAGTCTTCTGAGGTCTACTTCATTGTTGTTTCGACACTCATCTGGGAGTGGGACTATGATACTGCAAGAGTCACAGGGAAAACAAAGAGAGAGTGAAAAAATGAGAGATGTGATGTTTAAGGCACACAAAATGTCTTTAACAATGAGTTAATTACTCTCTCACTGGACTACATGCCATCACAGTTGAGATTGAGTCAGCACCGCCTGAACATGCCTCCAGTCAAGATTCCTGAGGGTCTCTGTCAGCCTCCTGCCAAGCCACAGGAGGTGTACTGTTGACAGTCCCCAGTGAGTTGCTGCTGGATTCTCCTTTGGCCACCTGACAAACTCCATCCTAGCCTTAGCCCTTCAACCATGTCACCTGAGGGTCTCCATGGCCAACGTGGACCTCTGTCCGAACCACCTGAGGGCCTTCATCATTGAGCTGGCCTACAGAGCTCCCTGTTTCCCTGAATCTACAGAATTCCTTTGCTCCCTGTTTCTTGGTCTGGAATTGGCCTGGACTTTCTGTTTTTCAATAAAGGTCAGTTTTTCTTTATTCAACGTCACCTTCAAATTTGCATTTGGGTCCGTGCGCTTCATTCTTTACACATTGTGACAAAAAAAAAATTATAGCAACAAACAAGGAACAACACAAAGACCAACACTGTAGCTGTAGCTTTTTTGTTATATTACTGGAAATAATATTCATGGTATACTATGACATACACAAAATAATTTATCAGCACTGAGCATGTAATCAGCAGACAAACTCAAAGGCCCTGATCTCAAAAGTCACATTTGAAAATTCCATTTTTGTTAAGACTGAGATGAGCAAACTCTGGGTTTTCCACTGGAGAGAGCGCTAACTGAAGACCTGAGTATCGTACAGAAGTAACTGACTCTGGGTTCAGCATACCCAGGATATTTCTCGTTGCCCTCTTACTTTGACAATTGACAGTCATGTTAAGAGGTCACATGAAACGAGTTCTGAACTCGATCAGTCAATCTAGGGTTGTTTAATCACCTCATGAGCATTTTTGAATAAAATAAGCGTTGCTGGCAGGACATGACTATCAAGAAACATGGACAGATCTACTGGAAGCAGAGTGGCACATTTTATAAATGCAAGAAAATATAAATATTGGTAAAATACAGTTCATCAAGTTGTAATTATCAAATGCAAATGAAGCATTGTGTATGATGCGAAATGTGCTTTATATGTAGGAAAACTGTAGGCTAGATAATTGAGTCACAGAAAAATCTAACTATAATTCAAATTGTGCATTCCATTTAATTAATATTTTGCTTAAATGAATGCACAATGAATGCATATAGTTTTAGCTAGCTGTAGCCACAGGCGAAACACTATAAGCACAGGAAAGACAGATAGCACAAAAACTTAGGGATATAAAAATAGTATCCCTAAGTTTTTCTCAGGTGGTTATTTAAAAGCCTAGCTAACTTGTGTTTACAAAGCAAAAGCATTACTTGTTACAATGAAAATTTTATTTAATCATTTTAAATTTCAAAGTTTCAAAAAGCTATATACAATGTCAGTCCTACAAGCTACTTTAAGGTGATGTTGAAGCTTGTACTGTAGGATGCTGCTGCTCTGGGAGTTACTGTAAGTGTCCAAAATATGCTCACCAGCATCAGTGATGATCCATGCAGTACTAACAACATGGTGATTCAAAGCTGGAATATAGTACTCTATCACTCATGTTGAAAACTACACATAACATCACTGTTTCTATAAGTATAATAATCTTTTTTTCTATTTTGTTAAAATGGCTTCAAACTAAAAATGTGACATACTATAGCCGCTGGTGCACCGTTTTCCAATTTTGCATATTGTAATTTGAGTCTGCTTGTCTTTATCTATATTTAGTATGACTCATCTGTATGAATTTAGCTCATACGATTGTAAAGCAATGATGCATGCATTCCCTTATATTTTCTTCTGTGTATGAATAATTGATCTAATGTTTTTTTAGAGACACTATCTGTTACATCTGCCCTGGTTTGCTGAAGTCTCCCCACAGCTAACACTGGCATTTTATCTTCTGACCTTTGATGGTGTTTTTTTAATGTTCATTCTCTTCAAACTTAAAAAGAAAACTGCCCCAAGACTCTGTTACTGTCACCTAAATGCAAACTGTGTTATCATGTTGGCTGTGTTGTCACTCCTTATCTGCTTTTTCACTGCTGGTGATCAACAGAGTTGGGTCGAGCAAGTCTCTGCCAGGTCATATCGCCTGTATAGCTCAAATGGACTATCTGCAGAGGCACGAAAGACCTTGTCATGAGAGCGTGCATCAACAGCTGCTTTAACTAGATCAAGTAATTTAAAAAGGGAATTCATATGTGAAGGTGATTAACCAGTTTATTATTTTAACAGTTTAAAAAAATCTGATTTACATATCATATAAAATGTCAGACATTTGAGTTCATACAGTACTGATTATTATAATACAGAAAGCTTTACTGGATACTAATATTGGGCATATTGCAGCAATAAAGCTGGCTTTAAAAATCTATATTCGTGTGTGTTAAAAATGACAACTGCACAGAGATTTGGCTGCATTTAAAAGTAAAATGATCAGTGAAATATTTAGTTGTCTGTAAACACAGTGAAGGCAGCATTTAGCACGAAACACCACTGTACTTAATGCACTTTCAGAATACCGGTGTCATGTTTGATGACTCTGAGACTCTGTTAACGACATTTAGTATTCAGAGTATTCACAGTTTTGCAAGAGTTCAGTTTGTGTCCAACATGGCTTAACAAAACTATCAGAATTAATACAAAACACAAAATGTCAGCAGAAAAGATGATAAGAAGAAAAGACTCCCCTGTCTGTATAATTTTAAAAAGCTTGTTTCTTATGGTGAGATCTTGTCAGGTGACAGACCTCTAAAAAATGGAAATTATAGTCTGCCAGTGGGAGTAGAAATTATCTCTTCTGAATCCAGATTTTCCTTTGTCACGCTTCAGGAAAGATGAATGGCCAGATATCACATGAAGCTGCCTTTCGTAATTTTCCCTCTCTCCTTTTTTTAAAAAAAAATAACCAAACATGTCACCTGCTGCAGAAGTAAATTAATTGGTTTTGAGTTTGAAACACAAGTAGTAATAGAATTCTGCCTTATGCCTTTTGAAACAGTTCTTTTGTTTTTATTCAAGGTTGTACTTTATATTAAAGTCTGATGGAAAGAAGCTGGGAAACCAGCCTATGTAGGTAACAACAAAGTTACCCACCTAGTTAGAAAATAGTTACAGATAGCTAAACTAAATATAATTAAATTAGTTCAACACTAATCTCCAAGAGCCCCAGAAACAAAAGGCACTTTTGGACTGCAGAAACACCTGTTCTTGTAAATTGGTGCTACACAGTAGGAATAAAACTTAAATGAAGTACTGGCCCACCTACACATTAGACCTGTAGGAGCCACGACACCATGGAGCTCCCAGAATACATCTTTTGTGGTGATGTTAATGCCAGAGGAGGTTGGGAACTTGGCATCTATGGAGTCAGCACAGTGTTGGTGACTTACACACTATACCTGCTCTGTAACTTTGTATGGTCTGTCACTTCATTGCTGAGTTTCTGTGGTTTCATTTCCACTTTCCAGTTACACCACTTAGTTCTACTTATTGTAGAATACTCAGGAGGGAAGACACTTAACCAATTGTTGCAACAATGGCACCTTTTACTCTTAAATTCACTGAGTGCTTTAAAATGACCCATTCATTTATAAATGTTTGTAAAAGCAGACTGATTTTATACATCTCTGGCAAAGGGACTCAGAACACCTGAATTCAAAGATTAAGAGGTGTGTCTCAGTACTTTTGCCCTTATAGCGTAGTTCCTGTAATTCTTGAAGGAATTTCCCTCTTTTTTGTTAGTCTGTAGTGAAACATTCCTAAAACCTGTTTTTTGGGGACATTCTAGATCCTGGTTCAAAAAAACAAATCAGTGCGTCAAAAGCAAAATTTTCCTCTTGCATTGACTCTCAGCTTGCTATAATTTAAAAAATAAAATCATAAATAAAAAGACCACATCCACTGTCTGTGAGAAGAGCTGTAGTGATATAACTTTGCTGCTCTGTCTGTGTCACACAAAAGACAATAATGCGCAGCATGTGGATAGAGCTACATATTAAACACCAACTCCCTTCCTCCTTGTGGGTCCACTTGCACACTCACACTCTGTTGTCATAATGAAAACCAAGCACCACGACAAAGATATGATACGCATCCTCAATACTGTTGCCTTTGTACTGTAATTCTAATTGTGCAAATGCAAAGAGAAAGCACTGTATCTCATGGGAAGCCTGACAGCAGGCATTCACTCTCAGTGAGTACCAAAACTCTAAAGTTCCCTAAAACAACACGTTTTTTCACAAAGCCCAAACTATCTAAATGGTTTGACTGAACACCTTGTAACTGCAAATATGTCTTCATAATTTTGATGAATCTACTATAACAATAAAGAAATACAATGGCCTGCTATGCTGACTTTGTCACATTGGTGTAATTCTTCTTGTAGCAGCCCCTGCTGTGGGATCCAACGGATGTCTACAATACTATGTGATTAGCTTTGGTGCCTTCTGGGAAAACATGTCGACCCTTCTTTCTGGTTCAGTGCCTTTGTTTACATCTACCCACTAACATCTTGTAGTCAGCCCATCACACCTCTGCCAGGAAATGTCAACAAAGGGAAAAATGCAAAGTCGCAGAGCGCTTCAGCACATTTGTATGCAGTGGCACATCCAGCTGCACATGCATACAGTGAGACTCACTATAAGTGGAGAGAGCGAGAGGCAGTGAAAGAAAAAGAAAAAAAGAAAAAAAAAAAAAACATACATGAAAAGCTGGTCTCCTTCCTCCTCTCCAGTCTGAGCATGTACAGAGATTTCTATTCCCTAAGCTCGATGCCTCCACTTTTGATCCTGTCAGCTCTGAGCGGCTCTCTCGGACGGGTCACAGGATGAGAGCTTTGGGCCTGCCTCCTCCACAGGGAAGAAACCTGGACCTCAAAGAGAGGTCAGAAAGAAAAGCTCAGACTCTAGGTCCTTGGGGAGAAGAGACAGACTGCTTATCGAGGGCTTATCAAGCCATGGAGAGCTATATGCACAGTCAGGCCTCCGAGATTTGGTATTAAAACTGAAGTACTATGAGGGCGAGTGAAAGGGATGGGAGGGTGAAGAATGGGAGGAAGAGGGAGTAATGGGTCAGTAAGGGAGGGTTAGGTCTCGGAGGGAGAGAATAAAAGGGATTAGCTTTAGATTAGATGAGCTTCATTGTCATCAAGGCAGAAACTTCTTTGTCTCTTTAATCAGCTTCTCCCCCTCTTTCTCAAAACAGAGAGGAAGAACAAGTGAGAATTGTTGGGATAAGATTTAATTCCATTCCAAGGCTATAAACACTTGAGGGGCAATTTAATTTTCATTAGGGGCCCTGATGCTCATCAACAAATCCAATATGTTTGTAGAGCTTCACAGGGACTCACTGGCTCACACTGGTACCTCAAAAAGCAGGAGGCTGAGGTTGAGTATACATATACCTACTATGTTCTACTATGTTTTATAAGACAAGCAACTATAGAAGTAGAAAAAAATTGTGTTAAAAAAAAGATATGTTGATTTGGAAGAATTTTCAGTAAAAAAAAAAGCATATTTTTAAATTCCAGCTGTTGATACCACAACATGTATCTGTGTCCATGCTATAAAATAAAGAGAATAAACCATCATAAAGCAAAGCAGACTAACAAAAAAGCAAAAGCTGTTTTCTCAATCCACCCATCCATTTTCTTCTACTTATCCTGGGCCAGGTCACTGGAGCAGCAGCCCCGGCCACCTCCTCCAGCTTTTCCAGGGGAACACCAAGGCATACCCAGGCCAGCCAAAAGATATAATCTCTCCAGCGTGTCCTGGGCCTGCCCCAGGGCCTCCTCCCAGTGGGACATGCCCAGAACAACTCACTCAGGAGAAGCCCAGGAACCACCTAAACTGGCTCCTTTCAATGTGGAGGAGCAGCGGTTCTAATCAGAGCACCTCTTGGATGGCCGAACTTCTCACGCTAACGCTAAGGAAGAGGCCAGCCACCCTTTGGAGGAAGCCCATTTCCACCGCTTGTATCTGCGATCTTGTTCTTTCAGCCACTACCCACAGCATGTGACTATAGGGTGAGGGTGGGGACATAGACCGACCGGTAAATTGAGAGCTTCCCTTGTCTCTCTTCACCACAACGGACTGGTACAGCATCTGCATCACTGCAAGCGCATCCCCAATCTGTCTGTCTGTCTCCTGCTCCCCTCTCCCCTCACTTGCATGAGCAAGACATGAGATACATAAACTCCTCCAGTTGGAGCAGGAATCTCATCCCTTACCTGGAGTGGGCATTCCACCCCTTTCCAGCTGGCCTCAGATTTGAGGTGCTGCTTCTCATTCCCACCGCTTCACACTCAGCTGCGAACCATTCCAGTGCAAACTAGAAGACATCACCCGATGAAGCCAACAGAACCACATCTTCTGCAAAAAGCAGAGTTGACATTCTGAGACCACCTAATTGCAAGCCTTCTGCCACTTGGCTACAAAAATTGTGAACAGAATCGGTTACAAAGGGAAGTGCCGGTGGAATTTAACACCCACCGGAAACAAGTCTGACTTACTGCTGGCTATGCGGGCCAATCTCCTCCAACTGTTGTATTAGGCTCATATGGTCTTTGTCACAGTTTGCCAAGGCAAACTGCATGGAGTGTGAGGAGTGGACCCAGGTGCAGACATTCTAAAACTCAAAACTTAACTGATGATGAGCTGTTTATTCAGGCAGGCTGAACAGTACAAAATAAAAGGGCAAAAACAATGCAAACTAAGCAATAACCTGAACTGGGTAAACTAGAAAGGAAGCACAAACTATGAAAACTCTGGCAAACAGAAACACAAACAAAACTCTAAACATGGCAATGATGAGGAGGATATATGAAAACCTGAATGCAGGACATGGCATGGGAATAACACAGACGATCCGACAAAGACTGAATGAGAAGGCACAGACTAAATACATACAGGAGGCTAATGAGAGAAGTGGGAACACATGGGGGAAACAGCTGACACACATGAACATAACGACCTCAGAGGAAGGGTAAAACTAAACATGATGAACACAGGAACACAAGATCTCTTCAAAATAAAACATAAACATGAGACGCAGACATGACAACCAGAACTTGGCAACATAAGACACAGACATGAAACACATGAAGGGCAGGGGAGACTTAACAGGGGTTGGAAGACACAAGGGAAAACTAATAAGCAAATGAACATAGGAAACCTAAAGCTTAAACATACACTATAAAGATCAAAAGAACTAAAACTCAAAACACTGGGTCAGAAGACCCAGGATCGTGACAGAGCCCCCCCTTCAAGGGCGGATTCCAGACGCCCAAAACCAGGAAAACAAAACCAAACCAAAAGCAACCCACCCAGGGCGGGCGGCGGGGGTCCAGGATGGAGGGCCTGAAAACAAAGCCACAAAAACAAAATGTCCATCAAAAGCACAGGAGCACAGTTCATAACTCCTCAGGGGGCTGACCCGGCGGGTGACGGTCCAGAAATCCATAGTTCATTAGATCAGGGGGCCGGCCCGGAGGCCGACGGCACAGGAGGTCATGGTCAAACAGTTCCGGGGGCCGACCGTGCGGACGGCAACGGCGGCGACGTGGCTGGCGATTCCGAGGTGCAGAAGGTGGACCAGGCGAAGCAGAAGCAGAGGCCGAGGCTGGACCAGGCGTAGCAGAAGCAGAGGCCGAGGCTGGACCAGGCGTAGCAGAAGCAGAGGCCGAGGCTGGACCAGGCGTAGCAGAGGCCGAGGCTGGACCAGGCGTAGCAGAAGCAGAGGCCGAGGCTGGACCAGGCGACGTAGCAGAAGCAGAGGCCGAGGCTGGACCAGGCGACGGCGCAGGCGCCGCAGGAGATGAAGCTGAAGCTGGACCCGGCGACGGCGCAGGCGCTGCAGGCGATGAAGCTGGACCAGACAAGGAAGGTTGCTGGACGGGCTCCTCGGGCCCTCCAGCTGACGTGGCATGAGGACACTATGTTTTGTAGGGGTGCAACGATACTCGTATCGATATTGAACCGTTCGATACAGTGCTTTCGGTTCGGTACGCATATGTATCGATCAATACAAAATTTTTCATTTATTTTATCAACTTTTCTTTTGACGATGCTGTCTGTGTTGAGCGCTCAGTGAATCTGCGTTCGACTACTCTGCCTAGGCTGCACTGTCGAGCGCAGATCCACTGAGCTCCACCCACATGCATTCAATCAAGCTAGCCAGACAGAAGCTCATTACAACATGGCAACTGCCTCAACGCCTCCCGAAGTTGAACCTCCTCCACCGTCATTGAAATCTGGCGTTTGGAACTTTTTTGGCTTTCGTGTGAAGTATGACCCTGACGGTAAGCGCATTGTGGACAAAACTACAACAGTATGTCGGATGTGCCACGCCATGGTTAATTACATCGGTGGGAACACAACAAATATGAATGCACATTTACGCCGACATCACCCTGGTGCAAAGACAAGTGAAGGCACGCAAAAACAACAACAAACACGCATGCTACAAACTTTGCCGGAGGCATTTAGACAGCCGTTAGCGCATGATTCTAAGAGGGCTAAAGAAATCGACAGGGCAATTGCTACTTTTATTGCTGTCGACATGCGACCCTTTTCTGTTGTAGAAAACACCGGGTTTCAGGAAATGCTGAGAGTACTTGAGCCCCGTTACAGTATTCCTTCACGAACCTATTTCACCGATATTGCAGTTCCTGCTTTGTACAAGGAGACAAAAGCAAAATTAGAGACGGCAGTGTCAGCAGCACCCGCTGTTGCTCTGACCTCAGACGGCTGGACGTCAAGAGCTACGCAGAGCTACCTCACTGTCACCGCACATTACATTGATCCGGAATGGCAGATGAAAAACTGTGTTTTGCAGACACGCCTGGTCGAAAGTCACGCCACTGACGACTTAGCCAAAGGTCTCTCTGAAGCTGTGGAAGACTGGAAGTTAGTGCGACCAAATGTGACAATACCTGTAACTACTGACAATGCTAAGAACATAGTTAATGCCGTCACAGCTGCTGGACTGGGGCCACAAATTGGATGTTTTGCACATACTATTAATATAGCTGCTCAGAAAGGAATGGCAGTGCAGAAGGTTTCCCATCTCCTGGCAAAGATGAGACGAATTGTCTCCTTCTTTCACAGAAGCACAACAGGATGCAATGTGTTTAAGAAAAAACAGCAACTGCTGCAGCTTAGTGAAAAAAAACTGATCCAAGATGTTCCAACTAGGTGGAACTCCTCTCATGATATGATGGAAAGATACCTTGAACAGCAAGCTGCAGTGTATGCTGCTATGGCCGACAATACTGTGAAGAAGAGTATGAAGAACATTCAGAATCTAACTCAGGAAGAACATGCACTGGCTGAAAATCTTGTTACAGTCATGAAAACCCTAAAAACTGTGACAGTCATGATGTGTGAAGCGTCATCTCCAACAGCATCCATGATCCTGCCACTTAAAATGAACATCCTGAACTCTATGGTGCAGTCTGATGATGACAGCCCAGCAGTGAGAGATGTAAAAAAAAAAATCAGGGAGGACCTGGAGCAGAGATATGCTGATCCTGCCCTTCAGAATTACCTACACAAGTGCACAGCTTTAGATCCTCGATTCAAGTCTCTGCGACACTTGGATGATGTCACTCAGCTGAGAGTCTATGGAGCACTCAGCACAGAACTTGTGCTGAGCATTGAACAAGTAGGTATTCTTTTTTTATTTTTGAAATTTCATTTTACTACTGCTTGATTTATAAATATTATTTAAACAAATACAATTAACAGTTTGGTTGTTTATATTTCCTCAGGACCAAGCCGCAGGCACCACAGAAACTGCGACCTCCACAGAGACTCAAGCAGCAAACTCTTCAGATTCACCATCAGCATCTCCACCAGAGAAAAAGTCGGCCATGAAGGAGTTGTTTGGAGAACTGTTCATGGCACAAGAGCCAAGGACCAGGTCTGCAGCCGAAGTGGCAGAGGAGGAAATGAACTTGTACAGGTTAGCAGACTGCATTCCCACAGATGATAACCCACTGAGATGGTGGAAGGAACATCACAGCTTGTACCCTCATCTTTCCAAGTTGGCACAGTGTTACTTGGTTGTACCTGGAACCTCTGTCCCAAGTGAGAGGGTGTTTTCCACAGCAGGTGACATTGTGACAGCAAGCAGATCTGTACTGTCAGCAGAACATGTGGACATCCTAATTTTTCTGAAGAAGAACATGGAAATTGAGTAAACTATGTTTTGGTTTGTATTTAACAGGACCTTTTATTTAAGTTGTTTATGCTGCATATGCAGCTAAGTGCTAGCACTCCAGAAGATGAGTGTTAGGGGAGGTCCATTAAAGAGTGATTCATTTTATGGGTGCCTGATTTGTTATATATAGAATATACCCCAGAAGAAGGGTATACAATAGCTTTTATTTGTATTTATTTTATTTATTTTTTATTCTTAACATGGTGGTTTTTTTTTTTGTTTTACATGGTGCCAAGTCTGCACAATAGAAATATGTGAAGTATAGCTTTACCAGATTTAAGTTTTCATGTGTTTTCTGCACACCATAGAACATGGTTCTAAAAAAAATTGGGTGTGTTTGTTTTATATTCTGCCAAGAATAGAAAATACAGTCAGGGATTCCCAAACAATGCAGAACTGTATGTGGTTGATACCTTGTTTATAAAACATTTCAAACGTTTAAAAATATATTTAGGAAGGCATTTCTGTGCAATACATATTTTTATTTAGGTTGTTTTTGTTGTATATGCGGCTAAGTGCTAGCACTCCAGAAGATGAGTGTGAGGTGAGGTCCATCAGAGAGTGGTTCATTTTATGGGGACCTGATATGTTCAACATGCTCCTGAGAACTTACCCCAGAAGAAGGGTATAGCATAGGTTTTATTTTGTAAAAGGACATTTTTCTGTAATAAACTCGTTTCCAAACTCTTTTATTCTTTTATTATTTTGTTGTTTCAGCAACATTTAATTTAAAAACTGTATTTTTGAGTTAAAAGAAATATTTATAATCTTAATAAATTACAAATTAAAAAAGGCATGAACATTTTTTTGTATCGAAAAAATATCGAACCGTGACACCAAAGTATCGAACCGAACCGAACCGTGAATTTTGTGTATCGTTGCACCCCTAATGTTTTGGTATATTCAACACCAGCAGGTTGGAACTCAGACTGTCCAGGAGCTCAGTGATGCCCTGCTGCAGATCTGGGATCGTCAAATCGTCTGTTCAACAAGTGAAAACATGAAGAAAATCAAGCTTTGTAGCTGCTCCCATCCACTGCCATTTGTCTACACAGCTATGTCATTATTTTTGTGCCTCTATTCTGAGCGCACATGAAAAATCTTTTGCAAGTGCAAATATTGAGGAGCAACTTATTTTGAGCAAACAAAATTCAGTGCTGCATGCAAGAAATGTATTTCAGTGTTTGCTATTATTACTATTGCCATTTTCTGTTAGTATGTTTAATTATTTTATTTTAAAATATATAATTTTTTAAGATCGTTGTTGGTTTTAATCTAGTTTAAACCAAACCACTCGACTGGATTTAGCTAGCGAGCTAATTGGAGATCATAACAGCCAATCAGAACTTTTGCATGCAAGTCTGTGATTGGTTGGTATTGTGGCACACTTATAACGGTGTACAGAAAGAGTTGAGCGCGCAGGGAGCAGAGATGTTGAGAGCGAGAGTGACACTGAGAGCAGGTCCACCAATGTCTGTCAGCACAAAGAGCAGAGATCTGAGGAAGAGCAAATGCCAACAACTGAGTAAGAGGGGCTGTTATTGTGTGTGTGTGTGTATCTGGATAATAGCAAACACTGAAATACATTCCTTGCATGCAGAGATGAATTTTGTTCGCTCAAATTAAACTTTTGTTTACTCAAAATAATTTTCTCCACAACATTTGCACTTGCAAATTTTTTTTTACGTGCGCTCAGAATAGAGGCACAAAAATAATACCATACACAGCAACAAAGCTTCATTAAAGCTCCCTGCAGACGATTAATGTATGAAGATGACCTTTTAAATTAGTCTGACAGTTTAAATTAGGCAGCTTGCTGAAGGCTGTTGACAGCTGTCCTACTTTCTATCACAGTGATACCTATAGTAAGTAGAGAGGTGGTCTTTTTTGCCTCCTACTAATTAAGAAAATTTCATTTCAAGAAGACAAAGTAAAAGCGGTTTTGTTGTATGCCTTAGTTTAGGTTGCACATATTCCTTTTTTTATTTGACATTACGGCACTAGTGATTATTTATTTCGTTTTTTGAATTTCATAAAATGTTTGCTTTTAATAAAAAGTTAGTTTATCATGCCATGCAAATACAATGAAATATTAAAAACATTGCAAATGAGAAGACCTGTATTTTTCTGTTTTGAGTTTTTATTATTGTGCATTAATAAGACAAAGGTAGTTTTTACGTGACTAATTAATGGAATATTTAATAGAGTCCTTGGCTACTAAAATAATACATAAAAACCTAATATAAATAATATACTAAAAATAAATGGTGCCATGCAGGCTGGTAGTATATAAAGTAGCCTCTTTGTCGCCAACAACCATGCCACGCATTTACCACGCACATAAATCACCTTTGTTCCTCACTCTGATGTTTGGTTTGAAATTCAGCAGGTTGTCTTGATCATGTCTACATGCCTTAATGTATTGACTTCCTTTCATGTGATTGGTTGATATAATATTTGTGTTAATGAGCAGTGGAACAGATGCACCCAACAGTGGCCAGTGAGTGCAGAAGCAGTCTACACTGAGATCATGGAAGTGACATTTTTCTAAATATTTTATAAATCAGGTACCACCGCTATTCCTTGTCCTTCCTTGTATTAGTGATGTGTCGGTCGCGAACGAAATGGCTCTTAGAGCCGACTCTTTGAAGTGAATGACGCGTGCCGGCTCCTTATTGGGAGCCATGGGTTTTTTTTTCTTTCTCTCACCCTCTCTCTCACACTTTTTTCCGCTTCACTTGGCACCCGAGCCTTGTGCTTTGCGCTGGGAGGAGGGGGGAGGGGCGGTAGTTACACTGGCAGCAGTGTTGCCAACTTAGCGACTTTGTCGCTATATTTAGCGAGTTTTCAGACCCCCTTAGCGACTTTTTTTTCTAAAAAGCGACTAGCGACAAATCTGGCGACTTTTTCTGGTGTTATTGGAGACTTATTTATAATAATAATAATAATAATAATGTGTATGTGTTAGTCCCCGTAGGGAAATTACTGCTCTGCATTTAACCCATTCACCCAGTGAGGCAGTGGGCAGCCACCAATGCAGCGCCCGGGGAGCAGTGTGTGGGGACGGTACCTTGCTCAAGGGTACCTCAGGGTAGCCGTTCAGTGGAATCGAACCCCCGACCTTCCGATCATGGGGCAACCACTCTACCTACTGAGCTATCCCTGCCCCCTCTTATGACGACTTTTTGACGTGAAAGCGCGTATCGCTCCCGCACTGACTGTAAGGCAGTGAGTTCTTCTTTTACTCTTATGCTGTTTTGTGGAGCACAAGGTTTAAAACTACTTCTAAACACACACAAAGTAACTCCCCCAGACTGCCTATTTCGGGTCACGTTTGCCGGTCCAAGCCCGGGTAAAGGAGCAGGGTTGGAATTGTGACATTAAAAAAAACAATAATTGCTAAAAGAAATTTAATTTGTAGTTCTAAATAAACTCTAAATGCATTTAGGACGTTTTTTACTCACTTTATGTCTCTTCCACGATGTTATTTCTCTCCCCAACAACGTAGGTTACAATTACATTAGCATGACCAATTATGCAAATAGGGCGATGACGTCATTTAGCGACTTCTAGCGACTTTTAGGGCAGCCAATAGCGATTTTCCTTACTGAGGAGTTGGCAACACTGACTGGCAGTAGCACAGGAACAGAGCCGGGGGGGAGAGAGAAAAAGAGAGCCAGGGACAACAACGTCACATTAGAAAGGTATAGTAATCATCCACAACTATTTTCAGTTGCGGATGATAAAGGATTCAGAAAGTTTATTCATGCAGGCCCATATGACAGAGAATGTGCATCTTCTTTTTGTTTTCATATTTTAATTTATATTTAATTGTGTTGTGGTTTACAGTGTTTTGTGTTGTTTCACTTTAAATTTGTTTAAAAGGAAAAAGCTGAAAATTTAAATAATTAAAAGTTGAACTGTGACTAGTTGGTTTTTGTATTATATGATTTATTTATTACATTTTATGTGGAGTGACTAAATAAAAGTATATTTACGGTGGCCCCTAGAGACAAAACACATACAAACTCCGAAACACGTACGAACTCCAAAACACGTACAAATCCCGAAGCACGTACAAACCCCGAAGCACGTACAAACTCCAAAACACATAAAAACATCAAAACACGTACAAACTCCGAAGCATGTACAAACCCCGAAGCACGTACAAACTCCAAAACACGTACAAAACACAACAGAAGTGCTCCAGGATACTAGGGGCAGTGTTGAGCTTTTGTTACCTAGTGGCTACACAAACCAGGAAGTACCAACGACCGGATTTGGTGTGTGGTAGTAACAGGTAAATGAACTTTTTTTTTTAATTATTTGAATATATATGAGTACTTGTGTATAAATACACAAACAATACACATATGCTTTCAATTGTGTATTTTAAGTGATCTAGGTAGCTCTGTTTTGGAAGTTCAGTTAACGCTAGAAATGTGTTTTGGAGTTTGTACATGTTTTGGAGTTTGTACGTGCTTTGTCTCTAGGGGCCACCGTATATATTTATATATAAACATATATAAATAAAACCATGTTTTTTTTTACATTAGTAATTCCTTTTGTGCATAATTTTATATTGTTGTTAATAATAAATAAATTAAAGCAACAAAACAACCTGACGAGCCGGTTGGGAGCCGAAAGAGCCGGCTCTTTTTAGTGAGTCGAGCCGAAAGAGCCGGTTTTCTAAAAAGAGCCGGAAATCCCATCACTACCCTGTATAGCAATAGATGTTAACTATATTTAAGTTTTCTTCACATAGTTACAATTACAGGTAAAGGTCTATGAATATTATTTTCCGTTCATTTTAGCACAAATGGCAGTAAATAGGGCTGGGTATCGTCACTGATTTCTAGAATCGATTCGTTTCCGATTCACAAGGTCCCGATTCGATTCAATTCGATTCGATTCAATTCAATTCGATTCAATTAAATTCGATTTGAATCTGGGAAACTTTGACAGTCAGAAATATTATAATTCAGATCAGTACATTTACATATTTTTGTATCTATAAAAAGGAAGCTGACACACACAAGACTTTATCAAAGGTGTAAGCGTCACAGCAGATGCCTTTGTGTCAAAGTAGCTGAAGATAAAACACAGAAAAACATGAAGGTGATTTTCCTGGCCTGGGATTTTATAAAAATATTCTGCAGTACATCAAAAACGAAAGAAAACCATTAATGAACATATGAACGTTACCTCTGACGTTACAGCGGTTTTATTAGAGACACGGCTAAGCGTTCTGCATTTTGCATAATTTTAAAAAGTTTAAATTTGTTCAGTATTGAATGGCAGAAATTAGGTTTTCTTTTCGGAAGAATGTAAAAGAAAAAAAAAAAAACAGCGGCCGACAGCGCTGTAAACAACAGTAGACTTGTGCGTAACAAGCAAGCGAATAATGCAGAAAACAGATTTTTAGACGGGAAACTGTTCAGAGAGAGAGAGAGCTGTGCATGAAGTGTGGTTTTATCGTGGTGGAAGCAAAACAGTAAAAGTCAGAGTGATTTCATGACAATGTTTATGTGAAGCGTAGTTTGGATCTTCTTTTGCTGCTGGTTCGGTCAATATTGTTTGGAGAGAGATAAAACTAGCAGCTTTAGAATCAGCGCAAAAAGGGCGTGAACACAAAGCGTGGACCCGCCGAAACATCAGAATCAGCGAGCTGTCGGCTTTCAGCCCCGACCGTGTCCGTGCTGCTGTTGTGCCAGAAAGTGATTGCCGTCCACGGGAGCGCGCGTAGCCGCTTAAAGCTGCAGCGCCCGTCAGGTGAGAAAGGCGACATCTCACTGATTCTGATCCGCGGGTCGCGCTGTGTGTTTACGGCTTTGTGCAGAATCCGTGTTCCTGCTCTCATTTACTGTCTTAGCTGTTTGGTGGTTGTTGAAATTTTGTGAGGTTTCACCTGAGATTCTGGCGTTTCGGGAAAAATAAATTTATATTAAAAAATCGATTCAGGATTTTAATGAATCGATTTCACGTTATCCAAGCCAGAATCGATTTTAATCGATGAATCGATTATTAAAACCCACCCCTAGCAGTAAAAATCTCATCATAGTTACAAATATGTATATTACAGGCTTGGAGACACAAATATAAATTTTTTATTCCACACTAAATCAACACAAACAGACATTGGATTCTTCATCTTGTTGACTGGTTCAATCTGCAAACTCCTCCTCACAGCTCTCAGTGATCACTTGGCTAACAGGGTAATAACATGGACTAAATGGCACTTCATGATGAGACAGAGACGTACTCCTCTGTATAAGCCCAGAAGGAAAGACAAAAAGTGCAGCTCGTTCTAAGAAGCGCACATGCACAGAAATCTCTGGTAGCCAGGACTAATGATGCCTGATTGGTTATAACAAAAAGATGCAACCAGAGCTGGATTTGGGCCAATTATATCATCTTTTCAGCAGGAAAAACTGAAGTAGTAATTGTGCTTGAAGAAACCAGCTAGAGAAAAAAAATGCCTGAGAGATACACAGATGTGAACATCAAATTGCATCAATATCAAGGCTGGGAGAGTGGAGGCCTCAGAGTCCTGGGGGGATTCAAAGAGACTGTTTTAGTAGCAAAGGGAAAACAAACATTCTCCTTGCAAGGAAGGCAGCGCACCAAAAGCTCAAAATAGAGACATCATTCCATACACACACACCCCCCCCCCCACCCCAATTTGCACAAAAAAAGAGAAAGAAATGGAGCTACAGCTCTCAGTGTTTCTCCAAACTGATTAAAGTTTAAATGTTTTGTTGAGGAAGGAATTCAAAGTGGACCAAAGAGTGTGAAAGCTGTTGCTCTCAGTTCCAGCATCTCATCCCAGTGTGTCTGTAACTGCAGGGTTTGTGGTTTCACAAAGCTTACTGTGCTTAATCCAACATGCTAACTGAGGCAGTCACACCAGAAAATCCTGTAACTACAAAACGCCTACGCTGCAGTCTTATTTCAGTCAAATCCTTTCTGTTTTCCACATGACAACTCTGTTTTGTGCATTTGTGTCTCCTTCATCCTTCAGGACATGTTCATTGTTTATGTTTTATGCAGTTTGTGGTCGTAACAAAGCTTTTTGGATCTTTAACAAACTCATCAAAGTGTCAAAGGCAACTGGACTGGGTCTTAATGGACTGTAACGGATTATAAGATCCAATAAAAAATATTTAACACATACCGAGTAACTTTATTTATGATACATTTTTGCACATTATGTGCAAAAAGAAGTGTGTTTGCTTGTGTAAATGATCATATCAGAATATGTCTCCAAAAAGTTGATTCTGTTCATCTGGACGTAGCATTTTGTGGGAGAAACGTTTCGTCACTCATCCAAGTGACTTCTTCAGTCTCAGCTGACTGCAGGTTTCCCCAATCTTATAAACAGTACATTTGCATAATGACTGAAACCAGCCCACTGAAGGAACAATGGGCTGGGAGGTCAGTTCCTTAATCTTAATTATGCAAATTCTCATGACCATTGATCAACAACCACTGACCGAAACCCACTGATCAAAGACCACTGATCAATGGCCATGAGTACCATTCACAGAGAGTTGGGGAATGGCTGCAATCACAGCATTGTAAGATGGCGAAAGATGTACCCTTAGGCCCCCTCCTCGATTCAGAGATGGTCTTTCCCTTTTCACGTAAATGGCCTCCTTGAGGCTCAAACCAGCGTTCTTCCCTGTCCAGGATGTGTACATCCTCATCATTGAAAGAGTGTCCACTGGCCTGTAGGTGTAAATAGACTGCAGAGTCCTGGCCTGACGAGGTAGCTCTTCTGTGTTGTGCCATCTGCTTCGCCAGAGGTTGTTTGGTTTCCCCGATGTATAAATCTTGGCAATCCTCCTGGCACTTAACAGCGTACACTATGTTACTCTGTTTGTGTGGAGGGACCCGATCCTTGGGGTGGACCAGTTTTTGGCGCAGCGTGTTTTGGGGTTTAAAAGCCACAGAGACGCGGTGTTTAGAAAAAATGCGTCTCAACTGCTCCGATACTCCTGACACATACGGGATCACAACAGGTTTTCGCTTAGTCAGCGGTTGTCCTTCTCTCCTGGATCAGCTGGAGCTTTCTTTAGGTGCCTTTCCAGCTTTGACAAAAGTCCAGCTGGGATAACCACATTTACTCAGGGCCTTCTTGATGTGCTGTTCTTCTGCCTCCCTGGCCGCTGTGAAAGTGGGGATGGTGTTCGCTCTGTGTTGTAGCGTCCTACTGACAGCCAGTTTGTGCTCCAGTGGATGATGAGAGTCAAACCTTAGATACTGATCTGTATGTGTAGGTTTACGGTACACATCAGCTTTTAGATGTCCCCCATTACTGATGGAAATCTCATAGTCTAAGAAGGCTAACCTGCCACTTTTCATATCCTCCCTGGTGAATTTGATGTGTCGGTCCACCGAGTTAATGTGATCCGTGAATTGTGGTACGTCCTGAGATTTGATTTCCACCCAGGTGTCATCCACATATCTGAACCAATGACTTGGTGGTGTTCTAAGGTAGGATAGCAAAGCCCTCTTTTCCACTTCTTCCATGTACAAATTGGCCACGATGGGTGAAACTGGGGAGCCCATGGCACACCCATGTTTCTGCCTGTAGAACTGACCCTTGAATGTGAAGTAGGTGGAATGAAGACACAGTTCCAAAAGCAAACACACTTGGTCGATGCTGAGAGTGGTCCTGTTGCTGAGGTTGGTCATCCTGTAATCTCTTACGGACTACCGCCAACGCTTCCGTGACTGGGATGCAAGTGAAGAGAGATGTAACGTCGTACGAGACCATGGTTTCATCTGCCTCCATAATGACATCTCTCACCTTCTCAACAAAATCCAGGGTGTTTTGGATGTGGTGTTCAGAGCTGCCCACCAGCGGGTTGAGGATCGAAGCCAGAAACTTGGAGATGTTATAGGTGACCGAGTTGATCATACAGACAATCGGTCTTAAAGGTGCACCCTGCTTATGTATTTTTGGTACACCATACAGGCTTGGTGTAGATTCCCCTGGGTATAGCCTATGGTATGAGGTCCGGTCAATAGCCTTGTCTTGTTCTAACTGCTTCAGACAGTCTATCACCCTCTTCCTGTAGCCACTTCTTGGGTCTCGTTTCAGGGGCTCATAAGTATTTTCATCACTGAGTAGTGACAAAATTTTCTCATGATAGTCATTTTGGTTTAGCAATACTGTGCACCTACCCTTGTCTGCTGGAAGGATGATAATGTTGTTGTCATCACTAAGTGATGTGAGTGCCTTCCTCTCCTCCATGGTGATGTTGGATGCTGGGGGCTTTGCATTGCTGAGACAGGCCGAAACTTTTGTCCGTAGTTGCTCTGCTTCCACTTCTGCAATATTGTTGTTACGAATTGCTGTTTCTGTGGCTGTGATCAGCTCCACTAGCGGGATTTGTCTCGGTGTGACAGCAAAATTCAGCCCTTTAGCAAGGATGTTTTTCTCTATTTGGGTGAGCTGTCTGTCAGACAAATTCTTCACCCACTTGCCCACATCCTCGGTGTCGCATCCTTGTCTCTTCTGGTCACTGAGGACACTCTCTCGTATTTTGCGGTGGTTTCCTTTTTTTTTTTTTTTTTTTTTTTAAACCTGTCCCGTTTGGTTCTTTTGCCATCGGAATTATTGTCTAAAGGCGAAGAAAGATGCCCAACGGATTTACTTTACCAAATGGACCATCCCAGCCTTGCCGTAATGGTCCATTTGATTTACCTTTTATTGTTTATTTTATTTTATTTTTTTATTTTTACTTGCTAGATACGGGACAGGGGAAAAGAAAAGGGAGAAAGAAAGAGGGGGAAAAAAAAAACAGCGGAGAAGAGGGACGGGGATAAAGGGCAAAAAACAAAAACCAACAAAATAAGCAGACAAAAACTACATATATCGATCACCTGGATCACCTGTTGAGAAAGAAAAAAGAAAACAAGCAGAAGAAAACGAGAGTAATAGAATAAACAGCAACACAATGATATATGGGAATATAACACTAAATACTTAATATTAAACATTATTGTGCAGCACGTAAGATCGACAGCGCACAGTGTGCTTTGAGGTAGGAGCCAAAAAGGGTGTAGTTTGTGTGTGTGATCACCTGTGTGTACACCTGTGAGCATGAGCGCGCTTGTATTTAAAAGGTTCCTTAATGTAATGATCTGCTAGAGGGTGTGGGGGGCCACAGTCCCATCCTCCAGGGCATGAAGCAGGTATGGAGGAGATCAAAACTCCAGACATCCAGAGGCCCTCAGAACACAAGAGACCAAGGAAGACCAACAGAGGGGCAGCCGCGCCACTATCCCAGAAAGAGCTGAGGAGAGTCCCAGATGAGGGATCACTCAGCAGCCGCGGAGCAGAAGCCAGGGGGGGTTGCAGTGACGTGCCCGTGAGCTCTGCCGGCAGCCAGCTGTGCCTGAGTGACCGAGCCCCAGGCCGAGAGGCCGAGGGCACCCCACCCCCGAAGTGGCCCGAGCGAGCCCCAGGTTCCAGGCCCCAATAAGCAGCCACCAAGGAGTGAGCCGGTGTGTACCCGGACGCCCACCCCCGGACATAAAGAACCACCAACGCACCGATGTCTGAGGGCGTCTGCCACCGGCAGGGGAAGTGGTGGGGGGAGATAGGCCTCCAAACCTTGGAGGGCCTGAGATGTCCCCAGAGAGGTGGCGTCTGATACCCAACCTGACATATAGACACAGACATACAGGCACACACAGATACAGACATCCATTCCCACCCTCATGCTCTCATAGGCAATTACTTCACACTCAACCAACGTGGAGACAGACATAAAGAGACGCTGTACACACAATCACACTCCCCAAGCGTACTCTAAGAACCGGGTCTAGGTACCCTTGCCCCTGGAGGGGGAAACTGCACCCAGACCCAGGTGGTGTTACCCTTTTCCCTGCAGTGGGGAGAAGCAGACTGCCCCGACTCCGCAGCAGCAGGGAGGCCCCACACACCAGACCCCAGTCGGACGGCCAACTCCTCCTCCTAGCCCCCCCGCTCCAGCAGGCCGCAGAGACCGGGGGTGTGAGAAGACTCCAAACCTCCCTCTACCCGCTCATATGTAGTGTTGATGTATATGTGTTCTAAGGTGCATTTAAAACCCAGGAGAGCATGGAGCTACCTGCCAGAGAGCAGCAGGTAAGCGCATAGCCCCTCCTGATAGCCCTCAATGTCTACGTGTATTTAAAATTGAGAGGTGGGCAACGACGCCAGGGGTGCGGTGTACACCCTGATGGTAATTTGGAGTCCGTGTTGTGAGCCCACCCCCAAGATCCTATATGTATGTGTTATGAGAGTGTGAGTAATGTGAATGTCTAAGTTGTGAGATAAAATTGAGGCAGAGGCAGCCAGAAGGGGACAGAGGGGGGGGATGCCTCCTCTGCACCCTGGTGACACACCCCTACCCCAAGGCCCTGCATGTGTGGGTGATTGTGGTGGAGCGGGAAGAGGGAGGCAGCTGGAGATGGGGAGGGAAGAAAGGGAGGGGCAAGTGACCCCTCCCTGGGGCCAGCTCCCCCGCTGACCCCAGTAGGCACCCCCATACTCTGCAACCCGCCAGGGAAAGGGGGCCCAGGCCCATCCGGACCAGGGCCCAGTGCAGCAGCGCCGCCCGGCCCCACAGAGCCCGGGACAGCCGACCCGACCCCACTACAGAGAAAACTGCACCCACCCCATCATCCACTCATCTTCCAGACTACACAAGACAATAGACGCCCAGGCTGAGATCTTCCTCCACCTCTCCTATATCTCCCCCTCCTGCAGAGAGAATTCCTGAGGAGAGGAAAGCTCCTGCAAGATGTGACAACCTCCCCCTTGCGGTGGTTTCCGACGTACAACAAGTAAGTCAAACTTCCTTTGTTGCCTGGTCTTAGACTTCTTGTGCTGTGCTAGATGAGCCTTCTCAGTAAAGTCATACACCTTTTTAAGAGTATTCTCATCTAAAAGCATTGTCAGTCTCTGTCAGATCCGCTCCTCTTGAGATTTTAGCATGTCGATGGTAAAATTTGTTTGCCTCACCCGTAGAGCAGGGCGATATGACCAAAAATATTTATCACGATATACATTTGAAAATTTGCAATAACGATATAACTGACGATATAATTGACACTAGACAAAATACTTTACAACTCCACAACTTTATTAGTGCAAAAAACCCCATCAATGTATTTTCACTTAAACAAGCAGCTGTTTTTTATGTGCATTAAAGTTATATAAAATGTAACAGTGCAAATTCCTTGCTGACAGTTTAACCAAAAGGCATTTCCAGTGGAAATTGGCCGACATATCCTCAGCATAACCATGTATAATATCCACAAAACTTAAAGACGTTATACACACACAATACGGTAATATTATGTTGAAGCACAGTACGTATCAGTCCGCGAGGCTCCTGCCTACAATAGCCGTAATGCTCCGACAATCCATCAAGCAGTGCGGGTTCATAGGTTAGCAAAGTCGTACTAAAACATTTGACAGATTTTCGAGCGCCGTGTACCACATAAAATCATTTCGAGGTCAGTAAACACAACCAGAATTCATACATAAGGCACACGGGATTATAAGGGGCACTGTCGATTTTCAGAAAAATCAAAGGATTGATTTTAAGTGTGCCGTATTTTCCAAACAACACGGTAATAACTACGGCCCGCTAGCATGCTCTACCAAAAATAGTGCTTTGTTGTGTGTCTGACGGGCAAAAGCTAAACCAGTTCCACACCACTGAAGATGCAGCATTTTTACAAACCAATTCTGGTTCATCCGTTTCATTTAACGATCCACTTTCGCTCTTCTCATTCTGCGTCGCCGCCATGTGCGTATGTAAACATAGGCACTGCGCATGTGCGTTTTACCCATATTCTATCGCGATATTTCATTTTCCTATCGTTGCCCAAAATTACACCGGTATTACCGTGAACGGTATGATATAGCCCAGCCCTACTCACCCGTTCATTAAGCAACTGATGCTGTGCCCTCTGGAGGATTTTTGTTGCCCGGAAGCCTTTAACTGAAGAGCTCATTTGCAGACTTTTAGGAGTAATCCGGTTTTGTCGGCATCTCAGGCTGAATCTCAGGTGGTTCCTGTAGTCCACCATCTTACGTGCTGTTTGCTCATACTGACGTACAAGCTTTAGGCCGTCCTTGCCAAAGTGGGTTAAAACGTCTTGATGCATTCTTAATCATCCAGGAAAGTAAATCTCCAAAAAGTTGATTCTGTTCATCTGGACGTAGCGTTTTGTGGGAGAAACGTTTCGTCACTCATCCAAGTGACTTCTTCAGTCTCAGCTGACTGCAGGTTTCCCCAATCTTATAAACAGTACATTTGCATAATGTACTGTCGGGTCCCCCGACACAAACAGAGTAACATAGTGTACGCTGTTAAGTGCCAGGAGGATTGCCAGGATTTATACATCGGGGAAACCAAACAACCTCTGGCGAAGCGGATGGCACAACACAGAATAGCTACCTCGTCGGGCCAGGACTCTGCAGTCTATTTACACCTACAGGCCAGTGGACACTCCTTCAATGATGAGGATGTACACATCCTGGACAGGGAGGAACGCTGGTTTGAGCGTGGAGTCAAGGAGGCCATTTACGTGAAAAGGGAAAGACCATCTCTGAATCGAGGAGGGGCCTAAGGGTACATCTTTCGCCATCTTACAATGCTGTGATTGCAGCCATTCCCCAACTCTCTGTGAATGGTACTCATGGCCATTGATCAGTGGTCTTTGATCAGTGGGTTTTGGTCAGTGGTTGTTGATCAATGGTCATGAGAATTTGCATAATTAAGATTAAGGAACTGACCTCCCAGCCCATTGTTCCTTCAGTGGGCTGGTTTCAGTCATTATGCAAATGTACTGTTTATAAGATTGGGGAAACCTGCAGTCAGCTGAGACTGAAGAAGTCACTTGGATGAGTGACGAAACGTTTCTTCCACAAAAAATGCTACGTCCAGATGAACAGAATCAACTTTTTGGAGATTTACTTTCCTGGATGATTGAGAATGCATCAAGACATATCAGAATATGCCTTTGGTATTAGAAGGTGAAGCTTCCTCAGGTAGCCTTAGAGGCTAATCATATTCAAGATGCACTTATTCTTTATCAAGATGAGCCAAGTCTGCACTTATGCACAGCAAATGCGACTGATAGTCATTAAAGTTTGCTGCCTTCAGTGCTAATTATGACAAACAAATAGATTAAGTATTAAGTATACACAGACACACACACACACACACATAATGAAAAACAGTTAAAATGACTACATCCAAAATAAAATAACTGCTGTTTTATGCAAGTCTTAGTCCACAAAGGAAAGCAACAGAGCATTTAATTACAGAACAAAAATGTGAAATTGGCGTGTATAAAAACCAAAAAAATAAAGTTCTGTGTACAAGCCTGAGGTAACAATTAGCACAATTAAAATGCACAGGTAATAGCACACTGGAGGTCCTCTCGAGTCCACTCTGTTCTGAGGAACCAACAGAAGTGTCTCATTTTGTCTGCGACTGGGCTTCGGTCTTCTTCAACTTCTGTTCTTTCCACCTGCAGCTGTTTTAAGTGATCTCATTAAGTCATTGTATTTCATTCTGCCGCCAATGTGTGCCTTCGCTCTTTTTTGTTTTTTTCTCTTTTGTGTCTTTTGGATTGAATCTGATATTCTCAGGTTTACTCAGGCTGGGTCTAGTGTCCTTGGGTCCTGCTTTATTCAGGTAAATCTTTTTACTAATTAATAGATGTATGTTGGGATTGAGTCGGTTTCGGTTCATGATGGGTTGTTCTAATATTTTGGACCTATGAAGACCTCACACTGAAAAACACCTAAACAAAACATTTACATAATTGTAAGCCGAGACTAAATAAATGAAAATAGGTGTTGATATTCGTATGTGAAGGTTTTTGACTAAACCTGCATACAGCTACAAAAAAGGTAAACAAACAACACACCATACCCATTATTCTTCCACAGGAAGTCAGGCCACAAGGTCAAAAGGTAATGGAGATGGAAATGGGTTCCTTCACAAGCTCCTGTTTATTGCAGGTTTCACTGAGTTGAAGTAATATTTTTGCAAAGCTTTGATCATGAAGTCAATTCCAAGCAGGCAAATAGACATAACTTTGGTTGTGTATTACAGATGAGGACAGATCACAAAAAACAAAAACTACCAGGGTCAAAATTATTAGCTCCCCTGATGCTAATAGCCAAAAGTGTATTGTCTTTGCTGGGTAACAGCCTGCACACTTGCTATGAAGTATTGTCAACAAGTATCACACTTATCTCCTGAGCAATCCCAGCCTGTTTTTGTTTGGTGAGTCTCTCGGGCTGCTCCAGATTTGACTCCCTTCTAGTAAAAACTTCACCACACATATTTTCAATAGGATTCAAGTCAGCGCTTTGTGCCCTCAGTGTGGGTATTCTTCTTTTTACAACTTGCCCCATTCATACATACATGTTTTCCATGGTTTTCCCATGTAAGTGCTTTCTATCTCACATTCACACACACCCGGTGGGATGCATGCAAGGGGTTAGCATCTTGCCCAAGGATATTTGGCATGCAGACAGAGCACATGGGGATTGAGCTACCAACTTTTAGTAGGTGACCTCCTCTACCACCTGAGCTACAGCCACTCCTAGTTTTAACGGCAGATGTGATGTATATTTTAGATCCTTGTCATGTTGGGAGACAAAGCGATGACCCAGACCCAGTTTTCCTGCTTTCTTTCAGAGTCTTCACATATCCTTCTTTCTTCGTGACTTCTTCCACCTTGACGATATTCCCAGTTCCCATTTCTCTTCTGCAGAAGGGAATTTTTTTCTCGGTCTGCAACCTTGCAGTCCATTCCTGTGCAGAGTTCTAATGATTGTCTTCTTTGAGACTTCAGACTTGAGAGTTGTTCTAGGGTCTATAGACACATTTTCCCCTATTTTTTCCCCCAGAGTCTCTGAAATCTTTCACTTCATACCTCTGTCAGGCTTGTTCTGTCCTGTGTGGCTCTCTTTAAATACCTTGATGATACTTCTTACTGCAGTCCTTGACACTTAGAAATGCTCTTATAACTTTGTACATCCATCTCCTGCTTTGTGAGCATCAACGATTCTTTATCTTAAGTCTGAACTGATTTTTTTTGTTTTTTCCATGGTCCTTATCAAGTGACAGCTCAAACTTTTGCTTAGGTTTTTATATTATGTCTAAATTGAAAGATAACCCTCAGCTGTAAATAGATTTTATTAGCTTTGGGCATTGCAAAGTTAAAGCACATCATTGCACAGCACCAGTTTGTTCAGTTATTTGTGGGCTAATAATTTTGACACTGGTCATTTTTGTTTTATTCTGAAATGTTTTTTCTGTTATTTTGTACAAAGAGAATGATTGATCCTCTCTAAAGAAAACTGCTTTGTTTAGAAATACTATGTTTAAAATTCCTTGTTCAGTTGAAAAAGCACCTAGGAAAAGTTTGAAAAAAACTTTAAATTTCAAATGAGAGACTAATCATTTTGTCCTCATCTGTTTACCTCAGCTTCTGTGAGTATGGGTGTAGCTCCCTGGCTGCTGATCTATTAAAACACTGATGGAAAAGTTAATCATGCTGGTGGTGACGTTTGAAAGAAAACTGTGATTTTGATCAATCAGGGACAACTTGCCTTGAGTATCTTGCCCAAGAATATTTTGCACATGAAGTGAAGGAGCAGAGGTTCAACACACTGACCTCGGATTAAAATTCAACCTGCTCTATCACCTGAGCCACAACTGCCCCTGTGTGGTGACTGTTAAAACTAAATCCTTCACCACGTCTAGATTTGATGTTGCTATTTGTCTCGCTTCACAAATTAGCAGCAGGACAAATGTATCTCTGTAGGTCTGTTGTTAACTGGTTTGAAGTTACAGACATGGACAAAATCCATCTACAGCTTAACAGCAGGGACAATTATGAACACACTGGAGCTAGAATGACTTTAATTAAGAAATATAAATGTTATCTAAGTTTAACATACGAAGGCAGTGGATGCCAAATGTGACTAACACTCACAAGATTTATTTATTTATTTTTAATAAAAAAATACAGCACTCAGGTTTTGTATGTCGATCCACACAAAGGAAGTTTTGTTAAATAGCATCTGACTGGGACAATGAACAGACAAAACAGTGTTTGCCAGCATTAGTGTTTAAGCAAAGGAATTACAATGTACCATTTTAGTAAAATACAGACAGTCACCTGCATTTAATTTAATAGCAACTGTGTCAAATCTAATTGGGGCTAATTGATACCTGCTGCAAATACAATCAGCAGGACCACAATGGAGCTCTAATTGTCAGATGTCAGAAATCATCATGTATATATAGAAAAGAAAATCAACATAGTACAAAGAGACCCCATGCTTGAAGCCTTGTTTTGTTTGTTTCCCCCCCATTCTGCCCTTCCGGAGATGTAACTACGGCACAGTGTTGCTCAAATTCCAGACTATTTGTTTAACTCTGCTAAAATTTGAGTTCAGCTTTGTGGCCATGGAGCTGGCTTACCTTTGAAAACCACTGTTAAGGTAGATTTCTACAGATAGATGTAGAAATAATCTTTCAGACAGCAATGCTATACATTGCCCCCCCCACAAAACACAGCAGATAAGTCAGCAGCTAGCTAACGTTCACCTCTGTCTGCAAATATCCTCCTTGTAGTGTAGGGAGATATGGCTGGAGTGATGATATAAATTATTTACACAGAGTAAACCATCAAAACACTTTGCTAATGACTGAGGCAACAGGTGCAGAACGGCGAAGGTCATTTTTTGATGTGATTACATTTTAAAATTTATACTCCCAACATCAAAAAGCCTCAATCAGCACTCCATCTGGCAGCGATGCAGCAAATCAACCAATCACAATTAGCGTACGAGTCATTAGGTTCATGAAAGTGTGTGTCATCTTGTTCCCCTTGTTACTGCTAATATGAAAACCCCCTTTTGGAAGATGCTAACTTTTGCTGAAGGTATGACTGAGCAGGATGCTAATAAGAAGAAGATGACTTGCCTTCTTTAGGGTTGTTGTAAAAGCATCAGGGCCCTGCACTCAGTCTGTCTCCCAACACCTCGGCTCTTCCTTCGTGAGAGACGGCAGATCTAATGGGAGCCAATGGTTAATGCATGAGAGACCGTACTTTAGACTAATGGCTCCTGCAAAGTGCAAAATGAGGGCACATGAGGAGAAAGAGCAGTAACAGGCAGAAAAAGGGGGAAAAAAAGTTAGCCAGTAAAAGTTCTTTTTAAAAATAGACCACTGACACACAAGACTTTAGAAATGATGTAGCCATGTTGTCTGAATTACATTTGTATTTTTACATTGGGGGCCAGGTTCTGTCATAGTTCACAAACCCAAATTTCATATGATCTGTTGAATAAAACAGCCAAAGTGGTTTGAAAATCCTTGTTTTTAGTTGAAACCAAAAACAGAAAGGACAAAAAGCAAACTGCGATCAGCTTATTATTTTAAACAGAAATCACCCGAGAAAAAATAAAAATATTCTTGGGCAACATTATCTATAATGTTGGAATTTGAGACCTGCTTTCTTCCTTGGTTTTCTCCTGACCAATATGACAAATAACGTTTGCTATGGGCATGTGACAGTTGGGTGAAATGTGGGTAAGCATTATCTAGATTTGATTTGCATCTTGGTGGTTCTTTGGTGTCTATTTAGGAGGAGTTTTAACTTTTTATAAGATCTTTTGAGTTTGTGATATGTCACCTGGTGCAGCTTTGCTTTTATTTGTTTTTCATAATTTGAGAAGTTTTCTAAATTCCAGCTTCGCGGGGTGGGTGTTGCAATATACAGTGCTTAAACAGTGCTTAGACTTCCACCCAATATCATATTTATGTAACAGCTCCTCTAAATTGACAATACTGATAATTAATGGTGGTAAGTTTCTTTAATGGTTAATCCACCATTTTGCACAAGCTCCTTAACTGAAGTTTTAATGCTAAAATAAATAACTGTTATTAATAAGAGTTTTTCAAATTTACTGTTTTACAAAAAAGCTACAAAAAAAAATAAATCAGAGCATGTTATCATTTTTGGATTAACACAACAAATTACAGTCATGCACTTACATTCTTCTACAGAAAACACAGTTTTAGTGGTTGTGTGTTATGCTTGATAAGTTTTTGTATTGGCAGTGTGTCGGCTCAAATCTGGGTATAAAATGTGTGAATTCAGTTCAGCCTCATAAACAACAACATATGATTTATTTTTAAATTTAAAGAAGTTTTTGACAAATTTCTAAAATATTTGTTTTCTTGTTTTCATGATAGATGTTAAGCACTGTACCAGTACTGTCTATACAAGTGATAATTAATAATGAAAAATGCATATCACACAACAAATGGGCGTATGATCATATAAAATAGAGTTAAGATTAAAGACTTACTTTCATCACTCTCTGGAAAGCTCTTAGCTGTCGGTATTTGCTGTGTTAAACTCTGCTACTCACAGAGATGTCTGTGCTGTGTGCATGGTCTGAGTAAACAACTTAAGTTTGCTGCTCTGTTTTAGCTTTACGATAATTTCTAGATGTTTCAAGTAACAATTTTACCATTTGCTTTATTTAGGGTATCCATGGATTATGGTCTTTACATTTAAAAAGACAGTTTCTGGGTGTTTTTTAACATCTGCTGTATGTTTTGTTGGTGATTCTGATTTCATATGTGTTTAACATCTGCCCTTCAGTCACTCAGTTCATATTATCCCTTCACCAAACCTCTTCATCCATGAAGCACTGCATAATCTCCTTTCTTTAAAATTCACAGTATTGTCCTGTTTATGAATGCACCACCATAATCATGCTGTAAAAATCTCATATTCTCATAGTCCTACTTGTAGTTCATTATACATCCCAGTATTCATTAAGTCCGTCCAGTCTTTCATCAAGGATACTTAGAAAGGTTTTACTTCTGACTCTGGCTATTCCGAGGTCTGTACCATGCATCAGCCACCCCTCTGGCCCTGCCCCACAAATGTGGGGTGAATGAGAGGCCGGAAGACATACATAGTGTCAGTACACCAATCTACTGGGTGTCCTCAAAGGTTTCACATATCTCAGGGCTGAAATTAGGTGCCGCTGTCGAGGACTGTGCCACATCTATAGAAGTAACAGATAATAAGGAGTGGGTGTCTGACAGATGACCTGCATTAAAACTGTGTTTCAGCCGTACAGTCAGAAAATGACTGTGTATGATGGGTGTGGTGGGGGTTGAGCAGGGGTGGAGGAAATATTCATGACTCACTCAGTAAATGACTTCAAGGAAACCTTTTTGCACAGCGGCATTTATCAAGTGTTAATGAACAGCAGAAAGGGTACAAATGCAAATGAGGAGACTGGGAATGGAGAAAGAGAGACAGATGGAAAGATGGTGAGTAAGAGAGAGGGAGGGAAAGAGGGGGGAAAGAGAGGGAGAGAAAACTATCATCACTGTGATGAATGAGGGTGGTGGCAGAAGACCCGCAGGCGATCACTCAGTCACTGAGACAGGCTTCTGTGGCCCTAACTTCATTATCATGACACAGTCACATCAACACACTCCTACAGATAAGAGCACAGGAGAACTCAGCTCTAGAAAGGATCAGTTAAACTGGTCGGGGTTCAGTGGTTTGTCACAGATAGAGAGGATGGCTCTGCTCTATTCAGGCTTTAGAAGCCTGTCAAAGCTTCCGGTTTACTCTCTGAAAATTATGATAGTGTGAACTGGGTTACTGAGTTTTCAGTTTCCATAATTATTAAACTTCTTTGTCCAGTAATCATATGAATATTTCTTTGTTTGGAAAACTGGGGGTATCTGAAATACTAACGTTAAATATACATATGCCAAGAGATCTATAAGAAAGTTTAAGTCATGTGATATAGAAGAATTTCGCAAAAAGTACACCCTTAACATATTCAGAGGAATTAAGAGGGGGATGTTAATCACATGAACTTGATTAACTGATGTCAGTAAATGTGAGAACGCCTATAAAGCAGACGTTCTGGAAGTTTTTTGATCTGGAACATTCAGGTGTATATTAACCCAATGACACAATATTCCCAGGAGTGAACAACCCTGCAAATTCATCTCAAGGTCAGACTGTGCATTGTTTAGAGAAATTTCAAAAATCCCAAGAGCTACATCTCAGCTACATCCTCAGTTAGCACGCTAAAGCTCATAGTTTAGGACACGAGACAAAGACTGAGCAAGTATGGCTGGTTTGGAAAGGTTGCCGGGTGAAAGCCCCTTCTCTCTACAAAGAGCAGCATGGCTTAAGTTTTCTAAAGTTACATCTGAATTACATTGACACAAGATTCTTGGAACCATGCTCTTTGGACAGACAAGACCAAAGTAGAGATGTTTGGTCCTGACAAAAACTGAGCACAGCATATCAGCTCAAACATCTCATGCCAGCAGTCAGGGACACTAGTGTATGGGTGGTTATTTGGGTTTGTTTTGCAATTGCAGTCACTGAGTCAACCATGTGTACCGATGTATACCAAAGTGTTCTGAAGTCAAATGTGAAGCTGTCTATCTGACCGCTAGAGGTGGTCTGAAAGTGAGTCATACAACAGAACAGTGATCTCAAACACACTCAGCAAATCTACAACAGAATGGCTGAAAAAGAAAAAAAATCAAGGTGTTGCAATAACCCAGTCCAAGTCCATACCTCAAACTAACTGAAATGCTGTGAGTGTATGAGAGTGTATACACCAAAAGCCCACAACACTGTAAGGAAGAGTGGCCCAAGATTTCTTCACAATGATGTAAGAGACAGATAAAGTCATACAGAAAACAATGTCTTGTTTTGCTCCTAAAAATGGGGTGCACTTAATTTTACTCAGGACTGGATGTCCTATAAAAACTTTCTTTTCCACATGATTATAGGTTGAAATTGTTTTCCACAATGAATTCCTTTTTGTAGAGACAAAGGGTTAAGTGTCAGTGTTTTTATACTATACTTAGAGAAGTGATTTATGTGGTAAATCTGTAACTATTGTGCTTTAGATGATTGGATTTTGAAACAAAGTTACTACTCAGGATATATAGAAGGCATTTTAAACACCATTTTGCCATATAATCTCTGTGTAAAATTACTGGGGTATGTGAATAAATGGTAGCGTATTTACATATCCATAATTCCATTTTAATCAGGTGTCTAGCCATTTAATGACTGCAAGTACACAATGTTCTCTCCTCTGAGCTCCATTTTCTTCTCAAATTTTCATATTTCTTACTTGGCACGTAGTGCTGGTTATCCCAGTGAGTTGGTGAGCTGCCTGGTTTTGTTCTACATCCACCAACCAAACGGACCATTCAGCTCAACCGAAAGGACCACTCATTAGTGTTTACTTCTTGCCATCCTGTCACTGGCATGACTGGCACAGATGGACACTTTCTTCTGCAGCATGACAGGGTTGGTGAGTGGAGATTCCTACAAAAAACAACTAACTGTAGCTGCTGTTTTAGATTTACTTTTTGTGTTTTTGCCCATTAAGGATTGTGGCTGAGATGGTCAAGTTTAATGAGACTTAAGTTTCATGAGACTTAAGAGAAGGCAAACATCATTAGTGGGTAAGCCAATCCCAAACAATCAGGATGGATAAGTAGCACAAGAAAGGAAAAGGCTTTTCTTGTCACAATGAACCAATCAAATTGCATTTGTGGTTTTTTTTTTTTCACATTACTTTACCACCCTGTTAAACTTCATTTGAGAATCCTCATGCATGGTTCTTTGTGGTTGATTTGTAATTGACAGGTTCTAAAAAATTTGTTCCAATAAACAATTAAACTGATTTGTGTTTTGGTTCCAAAGCTGCTCTCTGCCCACATTTTTCTTTAAATTATGGAAGACAACATGACTTTGCAGTTTCATATTGCTCAGATAAAAAGCTGGGATCTAGTTTGCAGGGTACACGGATACTTTGTATTTGCTATTGGCTATGAGACCGCTCCATATTCCATATCAACCCATGCAGAACAGTTCCACTTGGCGTCCTTCAAAGAATCTAGTGCCAGCAAACAAGCCCTTATGCCTTGAGCCATGGTATTTATCATAATTGGAATTCATATCCAATTTTGTACCAGTTGTTTCATCTTTGTCAATTTTGTCCCTGGGTTAATTTTGCCTTACATTGATTCCCATCCTCCTGGGCGATTTGCAGCAATCTGTGTCTGATTACACCCTGTGTGATTGATGAGGCGCTGTGGCCTCCTATGCCTTCGGTCTTGCAGTGTAACACAGGTGCTACCACATTATGTAAAGACACCACACAGCGTTTAAAACGGTGACCACTTGTCTGAGCATCATTATAAATTCAAAAGCTTTATGTGGCTTGTGAAGTGTGCTCAGTGTGACCAACAGGGATGGCTTGGCGAAGCTTTAATCAATGGAAACTGCAATCTTGCTAATGCTTTGTGTTTTTTATGGAAGCAGAACACACATAAATGTGATGAGTGGAATAGTTTCCATGGTGGATAGCGAAGCTGTGAATCGTGATCCCAAAGATGCATTTTATCGTTAATTGAAATGTGGGAGGTGGGAATATAAAAGGTCCATATCAAATATTTATGCTGTGAATTAGCCTCTTTTCAAATGTGAATGAGATCATTACATAAAATATGCATGAGAGGATAGGTCATTAGGAAGCAACTTAGACCATTTTTGGCATACTAGGAGAATACAGTGAAACAGAGATGCTCAGAGCAAATTTTTACTGGAAACAAATTGTAGTGAACATAGGAAGATACGATCGATTCATTCAAATTTAACATGCAATATGTGTATGTATTTATTGAAACTGTATTCTGCTGTTATTTAATCTTTGACACAAAGCCCGTGAGATTTCATTCATACCCACCTACCAAATGACAGTAGGTATTAATACCAGATAAGTGCTCCTCAAATGATGGACATCTTAGGAAAGTAAGAAAAGGTAATCTCAGAAAATGTACTTCTCATGAAGCCAATATTCCACTGATACCACACAGCTCACTGTCAGGGGAAGAAAATGTGTCACTGGTGTTTAGAGCAGGTGATTTTTCTAATTGTTTAGAATATTCAAGCAACTCAAGTACAAGCCCGATTATGAAAAGTAAAAGCAGAATGCAATGATTTATGAATCGCACATTGTTATATGACATTAAAATTACAAATGCCAATTTAGCATTTTTTTTAAATAGTACTGCTCCTGAATTTGATCTATCTGATGCAAAAAGGGCTGTTGATTAAAAAAAAGGCAAAATTATATTAATCAATGAGTTTCGATTGTGGTAGAAGTTACAGATGCGTTAAGGATGGAGGTTGAATTACATCAGGTTTAAGCTGTACCCCTTCTTTGTACCTGATGGACAGGTTAACAGATGAAGAGTTTCCATGAGTTTTGGTCTGGTATGGGTCTTTTATGGTGCTGTGGAGGAATTTTGGCCCACTCATCTTTGCAGAATTGTTGTAATTCAGCCACATTGGAAGGTTTTCAAGCATCAGCCGGCTTTTTAAGGCCATGCTACAGCATCTTTGTCAGATTCAGGTCAGGACTTTGACTAGGCCACTCCAAAGTCTCCATTTTGCTTTTCTTAAGTCATTCATAGGTGGACTTGCTGGTGTGTTTTAGATCATTGTCCTGCAGAAGAACCCAAGTGCGCTTTAGCTTGAGGTCATGAACAGATGGCCGTACATTCACCTTCAGGTTGTTTTGGTAGACAGCAGAAATTCATGGTTCCATTTACCAAAGCAAGTCTTCCAGATCATGAGGCAAACCAGCCCTAGACCATTACACTACCACCTCCATAGTTTACTGCTGGTGTGATGTTCCTTTTCTGAAATGCTGTGTTACTTTTACACCAGATGTAATGGGACACACACACCTTCCAAAAAGTTCAACTTTTGTCTCATCAGTCCACAGCGTATTTTCCCATAAGTCTTGGGGATGATAAAGATGCTTTCTGGCAAAACTGAGATAAGCCTTTATCTTCCGTTTCCTAGCAGTGGTTTTCACCTTGGAACCCAGCCATGCAGACCATCTTTTTTATGGTGGAGGTGGAGTCATGAACACTGACCTTAACTGAGACAAATGAGGCCTGCAGTTCTTTGGATGTTGTTCTGGGGTCTTTTGTGACCTCTTGGACGAGTTGTTGCTGCACTCTTGGGGTAATTTTGGTAGGCAGACAACTCCTGGGAAAGTGAGTCATATGTATATATATATATATATATATATATATATATATATAGGATCCCTCCTTTGGGTAGTTTGAACACATGTACCAAATGTAATGACACTCCATGTAAATCATTTGAGGTGTCTGGATCAAAATGATTGACTGAAAGACTGTCTGCCATCCCTAAAGCCATGCCACCAGCTGGGCTTTAAAACAATAAAGTTCACTATGCTAAAACAATGACTAAATTCTCTACAGAATCAGGTGCTTCTTGGTATTCGGCAAGCAAGACATAAAAACAATGACTGCTCAGCTGGCTTTAAGGTCACAACAGCAACCCCAAGAGGCCCGAGGCACTCTGATGTGAGTTGAAAGTCCTTTATTAAAGCACAAGGGACCAATGTCTTTCAGTTGCCCTGACAAAGAGCCTCCTGAGTCCCAATACAGTGGTTCCTCAAACTTCAATAAAAGCCTATTACAGAGCAGTGCCACAGATCTCTTGGGATTTCCAACCACAGGGTCAGGGGCTAAATGTAAGTTTAGCAGGGTTTATCTCTGTAATCCTGCTCTTGGTTTCCATCCTGTGGTGTACCCAGACCATTTTGTAATAAACTGAAAGGTATTAACTATGGAGTTAATCTCATATGTATAACATGGGTCTGCAGATCTGCTAACAATGATGATAGAGGACTCTTAAATCAAGGTGATCCTCTTTGGCTCACGGACACTTGTGAAGTAACTGTGGGTTGAGGGTGACGTGACCTCACTGAGTAATGCCCTGGTGTCATGTCCTACATCGTGAGGTTAAGGTTCTTAAAGTCAGTTTTTCTTCAAGCACTTAATAATAAACAGTGTTTATTTAATCTACACATTCATTACATTTGACCTTAATGAAAACACGTCATGTGATGTTTTCTGTTAAAGGGAAAATTCAGCTCAAAGCATGTTTATGCTGTTAGAAAATCATTACTTTGATGGGCCTCTTTTTAAGTGGATGTTTTGCACTTCTGTTTATTTTTTTTCATATATAACAACAATTAGATGATGGTAGATGTTAATACTAAACAAGGGCATTTAAAAAACAATTTAAAAGCTTTTTTTTTAAATATATGAAAAATCAATATCAAGATATGAGAAATTAAATTTAGAAAAATAACTCTACACTAACGTTGGCCTAAACAGACCAGAATGTAATGCACCACTGATATGTTGATGTACCGTTGTTGGTGAGCATGTTAAAATAATTGTTGTGTTTTTAGCCAGTTACACAAAATTCAAACTCTCCACTTCCAAATTGACATCCCTCACATGACTACACAACTGTAACCCACTCACTCACTCACTATTCATGCAAAAGCAATCACCATGTTTCCCAGCTTCGGTTAATTCAAAGTGCCACTACCAGAAATCTCACCATCTCTAATGAAGGATTAGATTCTACATCACCAATTCCAATTTAATTACATCACAGACCTAGGTATTTTAGAGTAGATTTTAAGATTCCAGTTATTGCATTATAAGGTCCAGATGGGACAGGTCTCAGAGCAGATCCATTAATGTTTAATCCCATATGTGGCTAAGTGTAGGCTGAGATCCTCAGGTAGGTCTTGTGAGAGGTTCCGAGATCTAAACTTACAGTTTTTTTTAATAGGTCTGGTACTATTTCCATAACCAAAGTGTGCATTTTCAAATCTCTCAGTACAAAACTCACATTTGATCACATTTGTAACACCACTAGTCATTCTTCCAAATCTGATATCATGATTTCATTGTATTTGCACATATTTTCATTCCAGTTACAGTTTTTTACAGACGCTAGGACAGATTTCTCAATACGTAGGTCACTTTCGCAAAACTCCTCACACAGTGAGCACAACAGAAGTCTATGTGGGCTAAACTGAGGATCAGTTATCATTGTTTTGGCACAAAATGCATTCAATGACTACATCTCTCAAATTGCATGAATTATTTTCTCACTCAGACACAACAACTGCCAAAAATCTTTGTACGTACAGGACATTTTGCATGTACTTACATACTGTTTGCAAAACTGTTAAACTTATGGTCAAAACAATAACATAATGCAAAACTGAATAAGACAGCAAAATTCAACAGCAATATTTTATTGAAACATATTTTAAATCTAAAAATGCAGTTTAACCAGCCACAGCTGATTCTCATTGTAGATGAACATCTACACAGGTGTTACTCCTTCAATTTCATTACAAAAGGAGACAACTGCTGAATAGGTTTGTTTTGTGATGTAAACATGGACCCAGCCAGAAATGGAGAAGACCGAGTAGATTAGCATTACTATTGTATGTGTATCAGTGGATGGTGTGTATACAAATTCTTGTATTTTGGGATTACTTAGTGCAAAAAAATAAAAATACATATACACAAATATTAAGGAAGTCTGCATGATGTCTGATTCATTCCAGTAACATATATTGAAATTATAAACGGAGATGTGTCCTTGTTTTACACAAGAAAACACTGTGTAATGCTACATGTTGTTAGTGTTTTTTAGGTCATTGTTTTGTGGGTGACAAAGTGTGTTTGTCGGCTGTCAACCTTTGCTAGTGTTCTGGAAGAATGAGTTTATTTGAGACCTGAATAAAGTGTTTTGGTAGTTGTAGTGCATTTTGAATGTGAAATGAACTGCTTTGCCAAGCTGAAGGTCAGTTAGGAGAATTGTGTGAAGAGTTTTGCAAAAGTGACCTAAGTATTGAGAAATGTGTCCTAGCGTCTGTAAAAAACTGTAATCATTGTGATATATTTTGAGAACATTTGCTTTAATCACCCAAACAAAACAGTAAGATCTTTTCTCAACGTAGTACTTTTACCAATCATTTCATTCAGGAGCAAATAATACAAGGTAAGCGTTTCAAATTGTCCTTGGTGATGAATGAGTGTAACTGAACTGTAAAACTTTACACAGCAAATATTACACTTATGTTAAGACATAAAAAAAAAAAATATATATATATACACACACACACACACACACACACACACACACACACACACACACACACACACACGAAAAAGGGAGAAAAAAACCCCAAGTCATTTACATAAGCAAAATATATTTTTATTTTATTTTATTCTTATCACTTTTACACAATTAATCAAGCCGGTCATTAACATTGGGCCATTAATTTTCATCAACATCACAGTGGATGTCTTTGTTGTTCAGGCACCGTGGGAAAAAATCTCCTGGCATGACGAATCCAGGCTTGACATTGCTCAGCAGTTATATCACCACAAGCTTCACACATGGCTTGAAGAAGGGAGACATGCTCATGGGGATGGCGATCATACACCTTCCACCTCCATGTAGAGAAGAATTCCTCAATTGGGTTGAGGAAAGGGGAATATGGTGGAAGATAGAGGGTCATGAAGCGAGGATGTGTTTGAAACCATTCCTGAACCAGCTGTGCATGGTGGAAGCTGACATTGTCCCACACAACAACATAGACGATGTCTTCTCCCTGACAGGCCTGCTCCAGTTCATTTAAAAAAAAAAAAAACTATCAGGTGTTCAGTGTTGTATGACCCTAGAACTGGTCTACAGCCTACCACACCATCTTCAGATATAGCTGCACATATTGAGATGTTTCCCCCACGTTGTCCAGGGACTTGGATGGTAGCCCTTTGTCCAATAAGGTTACGTCCTCTGCGTCTAGTTTTTGCCAGATTGAAACCGGCCTCATCAACAAAAATATACTTGTGATGATTCACAGCAGCGTCCAGCTCCATCACCCTCTAAAATGATAATTTAGTTAGTTTGTTTTACAACTAATAGTTGTCAGTACTGTTACAGTAATTGCATGCCAGTTTAGTGTTGTACCTGAATATATTCTGAACGCAGTTGTTTCCCCCGGACATTGTTCCTCTCAAAAGGAACCAAGTAAATTTGTTTCATGGAAACCTGGTGCTTCTTCAAAAGCCGGGCAATCGTTGGAAGGCTAATTGATGGCACATTGGCAAAGGTGTCATTGCTGTTCTCAATAGCCTGTTTGATTTCAGACAGCCGTATGTCATTCCTTGCCCTGACCATTTCCACCACAGCCAACTCCTGCTGGTCAGTCAAAACACGTGGGCGACCACCACCAGGTTGTCTCCTGTTAATTCTGAGGACAATCATATACCATCAATATTGAAGTATTACAAATTACATTACTGTAAACTGACAATTACATGTTGTTCATCTATACAATAGAGTACTATATTTTAGAAGTGAAGTTGCTATAGCAGACATACCGGTTTTCTTGGCAAAAAGTTCTGATGATAGAGCTGACAGTTGACCTTTGTAAATTAGGCTGTACCAACCTGGCAGCCTCAGCCATGGTAAAGCCTCTGTTAACCACATGGTCAACAATGATGGCCCGGACTTCATTAGAGATGATGGTGCTTTGTCTTCTGCCTACATTTCTCTGAAGACCACCTCTCTGTCGAGGGGCACCTCCACCTCTTTCTCTTTGTCTGTGCCCACCTCTCTGTTGAGGAGCACCACCACCTCTTTCTCTTTGTCTGTGCCCACCTCTCTGTCGAGGAGCACCACCACCTCTCCGATGAAGGTTTCCTCTCCCTACGAGTCTATCCTGCTCCATATTTGAACAGTGCAAAGTCTCAAACACAGTTCTACTTATATGGTAACTAATTGTGATCATCAGGGGGAAACAATTAGCAATTAGTATTTCTAGATTGAAAGCTCTTGCAGCAATGTGTAACTTACAAATGACCAGACAACAATCAGTCAAGTTGGAAATCCATGGACATAATGAATGATTCATTGATTAAACATTAAGATCAGTTGAATGAAGTGACACACAAATGTATTAAACTGACTAATAAGAGATGCAAATCCAAAATTTTATAGTGATAACATTATGAAAGGCAGTAACTGTGAACGAAACATTTATTTAGATGAAACACTTATTTTGTGTAGTGTCAAGGATATTTTGTTATTATGTGTATAGTACTAACACAATTGAAAATATGCTGAAATGTTTGAAAAAGGTACACTTTTGATGATCTGTTGTAATATAAGTACTAAGAGTTTTGGAAATGTACCAATTGCTTGTGAAAACTGCGCCAAACCAATAGAAAAAAACTGTAAAAGCAGGGATGATCCTTCCTTAAGAATTCTCTGTCTCATTTGCTTTTCAAAAACACCTTTGCCATAATTCTTGGCAGTATATGTGTACCAATTCATTCTATATTTGCAGTTCTTACTGACCACACATACAGACTGAACAAACAGCATATCACATAACCGTCAGACAGCATTTAGAGTAACTGATGGAAAACTGGAATTGTTTCCAAAAAAACAATGAACTTATCAACCTCATTCCCAGTCCAAAACTAAATCTACTGAAACGTCTTTAATGTATTCTGTTGCTCAACTATATGTTTATCATGCTTTGACTTTTTTCCTCAATTGTAATATTTTACCTGATTAAGCCTTTAATTTCTTTATTGACATATTTTCTCTCTCAATATAGAGGATGCAAAAAGACCACTGCCTTCTGATATATTTTATTATATTTTTCATTTTGCTTTCATGTTAATGGTAGTAAATATTATTGTTTGCCTTGTTGTTGGTACCACAGGAAGTACTCTATTTTCAGAGTGTCCGCACTGCAGAACGGTCATTGCTGCGTTTTTTCTTCAGTTTCTACTACTGAGTAGTCATTACTTCAGATCAAGAAAACTCTGAGTGACATACAGTGGCTTGCAAAAGTATTCAGCCCCCTTGAACTTTCCCACATTTTGTCACATTACAGCCACAAACATGAATCAATTTTATTGGAATTCCACGTGAAAGACCAATACAAAGTGGTGTACATGTGAGAAGTGGAACGAAAATCATACATGATTCCAAACATTTTTTACAAATAAATAACTGCAAAGTGGGGTGTGCGTAATTATTCAGCCCCCTGAGTCAATACTTTGTTGAACCACCTTTTGCTGCAATTCCAGCTGCCAGTCTTTCAGGGTATGTCTCTACCAGCCTTGCACATCTACAGACTGAAATCCTTGCCCATTCTTCTTTGCAAAACAGCTCCACAACTGCTCTGTGACGGCCTCAGAGGTTGTCTAAGAGAATATTGGGAGCAACAACACCATGAAGTCCAAAGAACACACCAGACAGGTCAGGGATAAAGTTATTGAGAAATTTAAAGCAGGCTTAGGCTACAAAAAGATTTCCCAAGCCTTGAACATCCCACGGAGCACTGTTCAAGCCATCATTCAGAAATGGAAGGAGTATGGCACAACTGTAAACCTACCAAGACGAGGCCGTCCACCTAAACTCACAGGCCGAACAAGGAGAGCGCTGATCAGAAATGCAGCCAAGAGGCCCATGGTGACTCTGGACGAGCTGCAGAGATCTACAGCTCAGGTGGAGGAATCTGTCCATAGGACAACTATTAGTCGTGCACTGCACAAAGTTGGCCTTTATGGAAGAGTGGCAAGAAGAAAGCCATTGTTAAAAGAAAACCATAAGAAGTCCCGTTTGCAGTTTGCTACAAGCCATGTGGGGGACACAGCAAACATGTGGAAGAAGGTGCTCTGGTCAGATGAGACCAAAATGCAAAACGCTATGTGTGGTGGAAAACTAACACTGCACATCGCTCTGAACACACCATCCCCACTGTCAAATATGGTGGTGGCAGCATCATGCTCTGGGGGTGCTTCTCTTCAGCAGGGACAGGGAAGCTGGTCAGAGTTGATGGGAAGATGGATGGAGCCAAATACAGGGCAATCTTGGAAGAAAATCTCTTGGAGTCTGCAAAAGACTTGAGACTGGGGCGGAGGTTCACCTTCCAGCAGCACAACGACCCTAAACATAAAGCCAGGGCAACAATGGAATGGTTTAAAACAAAACATATCCATGTGTTAGAATGGCCCAGTCAAAGTCCAGATCTAAATCCAATCCAGAATCTGTGGCAAGATCTGAAAACTGCTGTTCACAAACGCTGTCCATCTAACCTGACTGAGCTGGAGCTGTTTTGCAAAGAAGAATGGGCAAGAATTTCAGTCTGTAGATGTGCAAAGCTGGTAGAGACATACCCTACAAGACTGGCAGCTGGAATTGCAGCAAAAGGTGGTTCTACAAAGTATTGACTCAGGGGGCTGAATAATTACGCACACCCCACTTTGCAGTTATTTATTTGTAAAAAATGTTTGGAATCATGTATGATTTTCGTTCCACTTCTCACGTGTACACCACTTTGTATTGGTCTTTCACGTGGAATTCCAATAAAATTGATTCATGTTTGTGGCTGTAATGTGACAAAATGTGGGAAAGTTCAAGGGGGCCGAATACTTTTGCAAGCCACTGTAGGTGTTGACTGGTGAAACACACCTGCAGTACTGGTAACCACAGTAACAAAAACTTAAAGAATGGTACATAAAACAACTTTATGAGACCTGGGAAAAGCTCCAACCCTCAGCACCTTAAGCCAAGTAAGGTTACAGTCAAGACCAAGATTATGTGAAATGTGATTGAGCAAATCAATGCTCTATCATGGTGTTTTAGGTGGTATTTTGGTTCTTGGGGAGTGCACAGTTAGAGGTGAAACGTTGGCTAATGTATGCCTATAAGTTTCCATTTTGTATTATAACCTTACCAGCTAATTTGTGATGCACATATAATGTGAATATCCTGAGTTACATGCTGGAGAGATTACATCTCTTGGCTGGACTGGGAACGCCTTGGTGCCCCCCCGGACAAGCTAAAGGAGGTGGCTGGGGGAAAGGAGGTCTGGGCTTCACTGCTTAGGCTGCTGCCCCCGCGACCCAGCCCCGGATAAGCAGAAGAAGATGGATGGATGATTGGCTATGACTCATTTCTTTATATGCAATGCTAATAAATATATATTAGCATGTGTTTGCTAACTTGTTATGAGGAATAATGCTACTTCACTCAATGTTATGTTTGACTTAAACTACTTTGAGATTGACACTGAAACTGCTCAGTGAATGGGAAGATAATGATCTGTTTTTTTTGTGTTTATTTAGTTTTACAAACAAGAGAAAAGGAGCAAAATGCATAAAGCATACCATGTATAGAAAACTTAAAATAATGTGCCATTGTTAACTGCAGATTAGGGATGGGTATCGTTTAGGTTTTATCCGATACCGGTGCCAAATCGGTACTTTTGAAACGGTGTCGGTGCTTAAAGAATGGAGAACACAAACTTTGTCCAAAAACCTCTTATGTTTTTATTTTTAGCAGTCTCTTTTTTTCTGCAAAATAATAAGCACCGTCCAGCCCCACGCACGGGGCGATCCGCGCTAACTCGCTAATGGAGATTTACCACACCCGCAGTAGATGTGCTCGGTGTGAGGTCTTGCAGCAAGCTATCAAATACGGTGCATTTCTCGGCTTTTAAAAAAACGCTATGCATCGCCAGGTGTTTCATCAGATTCGAGGTGTTACCTCCTTTGCACAGTATCACCTTAAAGCACTTGTTGCAGGCTGCTGACTTTGCACCTTTTGCTGTGAAGTACAGCCAGACTTTTGACCGCTTCGCCTTGGGCATTTTTAATCTGTAGCTCTGCTCTAAAAGAACGTACGTACCTGGGCCCGCCTACTATCCTTGGAAAGGTAAAATGATTGGCTAGAATCCAAAGTGTATGACATCTCAGGAAAAAAACAAAACAAAACACCGAAATAAAGCGCCGAAATGTGCGCTGCTTTTCGGTCTGGTTACTACCGTTTATGGCAGAACCGGTGCCATCATAGCACCGGACACCGGTACCCATCCCTACTGCAGATGCAGACCAAAGTAAAGAAGAATCTGTTTAAAGGCATTCCCTTTCTCTCATTCTGTTCACTGTCTGTCTAACTTGATTTAAGTCAAGTCTACATCTAGTGAGGGCAGAACAGGTAAACATGGTTCAATCCCAACATTTTGAGACATTTGAGACATTAAAATCACAAATATTTTATTTTAGTTTAAGCACATTATATGTTTGCTATGTTCTGTTGCAAGTAAATAATGAGTTTGAATATGGGCTTATGAGTTTGTGAATCAGAATTGGGTTCATGGTGGCCTAGTATATGGGACTGTTATAATGGATTCACTAACTGACTGTGGGTATTTCCTGGAAGCAGTGTGTACCAGAGCAGACAAGTACATAACAAGCACAGTAAAGTCACAGTAGGAAAGATTTCTTTTTGCTGCACATAAAACACAAACGAGGTTTTTTTTTTAAATTTTTATTTTATTTAAACCCAACAGCTACAAACACACAAGACATCCACTTGCTTTTGGGGTGATGTTGTGATAATCAAGAAGGGAACGCCTATACGTAAATATAACTCTCTGAGTCTAATCCATCAAAGGTTTAGGGTTAACTCTGACACTGTATGCCTCGGAGAAAAAAAACCTTGATTGCCAAGACTTGAAAGGAAAAAAAAGCCAAAAATCACATACTCTGATGGCATAGGGTGAGGGAGGGGTTTGGGTGATTGTTATAATCATAAATCAGTGTCTAGTTTAAACCTTGGTACACACAACTGAGGTAACTGCAAGAATTTCTTCATGTTTCATTTTAACAAGAACATATTCACAAACACATTCAGACTCTGCAAGCACATTATGTCCTGCTATGCACTCCGTCTGCACCAGAACATGGCCGTGCGTCACTGGATGGCTTTCTGATGGCTCAGTTTGCTAAAAAAAAGTGTTTGTTTGGTAAAAAAAAAAAACCCGACCCGCATGGCCATTAACAATCTCTAACAGCAGTTAACAGAAAGTCCATCTACCCAGTCTTATTTTCTTATACTCCCATCAGAACCGAAAAAGAATAAATCATTAATAAATGACTCTTTATAGTATCAAAAATCAGACCTGCAGTTTTTTCGACACCTGTGTGACACATCAACAAACAAATAAGAAAACAATCTGTGCTGATTTGATTGTTTGGAGGAAAATCTTACATGCTCTTTTGTAATTACATACGACTGTTACAATTACTCAAAACTCAAATTGCTTGCCAATTTAGATTTGGCTGATTTTTGAAATCACTCTGTAAAAAAAACAATAGCGTGATTTTTTTTTTATGACTTTGCTGCAAGTGTCATTTATTAAGACTGAATGGGAATGTTACATTTTTTAGTAATTTCTTTTCCTAAGCAAAATGATGGTCAACAAATCACAGACATCATTTGTCAAGGGACTGGTACTTTCTAAGACAGCAAACATCTGTGTGAACAGATATAGAAGAGTGTGAATGTTTTAGGCACATTCTATTTAAGATGGATTTTTCAGTTCTGGCATCAAACTGCATCATGCTTGGCAGGATGTGAACAGTAAGGCAGCTCCAATAGCTGACATGTATCATAATAAAGTGTTATGTATCCAAGAAGCGTGCATGATGAACTGAAGACAAATTTATATAAGCACCATTTCAGATCCATTAACAGATGTTGAAAAAAATGTAATTGTATCCATCTAAACAAAATGCAAGTAGCAATTTATATGTAAGCTGTGCTTCTGACATTTTTATTTGCTATTACAGAAACTAGTCTAACAATGTCAATATGCGGTCTGCAGACATAGCCTCTATAGTAAAGGCAACTGAATTTATACAAATATTTTTGTTTTTAAAGCAAAAGGATACAGTAGCCATATAATTCCCATTAAATACAATCACATTTGAGCCTAAACACCCTGCCACACACCCCTTCAAATAGTTGCGACTTCCTTGCTTGCGGCTTAGTTGCGGCTTCCGTGCTTGCTCAAAAGTCTGGTTTTTAGGGTTTTCTCTCTGTTATTGACGAGTCCTACAATATAGAGTGCCTTGAAGCAACTCTATATCTGGTTCAATTCAAATTACATTTAATTGAATTAATCAGTTCATTGTATCATTGTTTGTCATTATTTTATGTATAAGAGTGAGCGCATAGATATAAACGAATGTCTTGTGTATTCAGTCCTGCCTTTAAAGAAGTCTTGACAAGTTGTAAAACTAACAATACTTTTACAAAATCTGTGTTTATTGATTTTACGTATATTACCTCAAATAACTTTTATTTTGCTGTATGTTAAGTATTACTGCATTAAACACCTCTTGGGACTCGTAATCGCTGACAGGTAGTGAAAAAATGTGGAAAGCAGACATTGAGAGTGCTCCCCTCCAACATAAAAGTTTTACCTTATTGCTGAAATTAATACAGTATGTTTCAAATTTGCAACTTTGAATCCAGATGGTCTCTGTGTCCACTTTTTTTTATTGCACTCTTTACAGTTTTAGAACTACTTAGCATATAGATGGTGGGTGTTTACAGACAAGTCTGTGTTATCCATACAAATTACTGGTGACAAATGGTATTATCTAGCAACCAAAGCAATTGAAAGAAGATTTCCAGTGTACTGTATACCTGCAAGCTATCTCCTGCAACCACTCACATACCAGTTGGGGAATCCACATTGTTCCCTAGCGACTAGTGGAAGTCAAGGATTGCTGGATGATTGAGTTAGACACATTAGTGTAAAACCCCGGCTTTGTGAAATTCTAAAGTTTTCTTCGTGAGTTTGTTTCTGGTTGTGACCTTCGTCTCTTTGTGAATAGATTCCCCAGACCCATCCTGTAACCCTGACCTTTGGAACCCTGATCATGAGCACAAGTTGTTTGTAGTGGCATATGTAAGGATTTCCCCCAGCGGAGCATATTTTGGAGTATGAGTGTGAAGAACCCATACCCTTCCCCGGACCCACCTTTGGACCCCCTGGAAACCCCGACTTCCCCTCACCTGTATATACTCTGCACCTGGTGTTTTTGTGGATAAAGAGTCCCATCCGCCCACCGTGACAACAATATTGGACAGCAAAATGCTGTAGATACTGAAGTGAAATGAGACCAAATAAATGAGTTAAATGGCTAAATACACTTTTATGTTTTAAAATTTTTCTTTCCATTGTTACTTAATAATGAATTCGAGGTATGTAAATTTACAGATGTATTTATTTTTGTGTTTCACAATGTTCAGCAACAGTTGTGGTGCTGAATGTTGATAAAAATTCTGAAAACTTTTTTGTGTCAAATCGTTACCCAGATTTACTTTGGCTTGTCCACAGACCTTTGTCCTTTATGCAGTGATGTGTGAGCTGTATGTGGGTGTACAATGCATACTCACTTCTAGAAAGGGATTTTCACCAAATGAATAATAGTTGTCACAGCTATGCATCATTGCACATCTTCCAGAATAACGCTGCAGTCAATCATGTTACAGTGTAGCATGTAATTTTTCTGTGCATAGAGGCTTGTCTTCCCCAGCTTTATCCTCCCAAGCAACATTAAGCATAAAATGCACCAGTGTGAGGAAAAGTGCAGCATTAATGTCATTTCCCTCGTCAACATGTATTCGACAAGCTTCACAGCTCAGACAAATACAAACATGAAGTGAGTAGAACAGCACACACAGTCAGAACACAAAAGAAAGTCTTCCGTCTCCTGCGCTAGTCATTGTTGCCAGCAAGTATTAGAGTCAGAAAGTAGGAACACTACAGTTTTGCACCTTCTTCATTCAGAAAATTTCAGCAGACAAATAAATGTGGAGGCAAAGCTACAGCGCTTGGATGTAGAACTTGTTTTTCAGTGTTTTATATAATCTTGTATCAGTATTATCTATAGGAGTTCACAAAGTACACTCACTTGTATGTACACTTTTATATGTAAGCTTCTAATGAAAAATAAGTCTAAATGTAAAGGTGGAAAAAGTTAGATTGAAGAATCTAATAAGAAAACACATTGGCAGCAGACAGGAAAACACACTAGCATTTCATTCAGCTGTAGTATTAAACACGTCTTAATGCACACTGTCACACATAAAAAATCTGATACACCTAATTGATATAGATTTCACACAACTGGCTGCTGAGGCGGAACAGTCAAAGATCATCATCGTCTGCCCAATGCTGCAGCCACCTCTGTAATGTGTTTTCAACCGATCCTCATTCTGCTGAGGTTACGACCATGAAAGGACCCTTGAGTCAGACCCTGACCCATTGGGTCCACAGCTGAATGACTACGCATCCCTGAGGTGTGTGACTTGAATTCTGATCAGGAACAGCCTAACCTTCACTGCCATCCAAAAGTACAAAAGAGCCAGTCAGCCAACAAGATGCACAAAAGCAAGGTACTGAAGAACGCTTTCCTGGTTTCTAGAAACTCAAGTGCATTTTAAGCATAAAACCAAGACATAAATTTAGCATCCGAGTCAAGGTCCTGCATGGATAGTACCTCTAATGATCCAGTGAAGGATGTGCGGAACGTCTGTGACTCAGTTCCATAACTTTCAGTTTAATGGCTAGGTATGGAAGCTCATATTCATATTCTACTCCACTAGGCTTATTTTTCCCTTGTTGGATTTTAAATATAGACTTTAATTCAAAACATAACATTAGCTTGTAAAATATAATTCATTGCTAAAGATTAAACAATCACAAAAGATTTTGAATGCAATACTTATTACTGCAGAGCATTTTCTGATTGAAAGACATCAAAGGAACCCAACATATGGCACAATAGCACAATTTTAGCAAAGAAAAAAAGGAGAAAAAATCCATTCACTCACACATTGTGCCTTTGGATTCAGGTTTCTCCCCTAAAGTAATATTAATAAACTAATTAAACTAGTAAAACTAAGAATTAAAAACATGGGTACCAGTGACGTTTACCTCAACAAATATTTTATCAAATTTCAAAAAGCTATCTTTATATAGGTGCCGGTGAACTTCTACAGTCAATTAGTTCTTAGAATGAACACGATTGAGAGTGCAGCAGGTTGACAACAATGACAGAAAGAAACAGTAATGGAGGGCAAATGTGCTACCTTACCTCAACTCAGCTTTTGCGCGAACAGTTGGTTTTGCAAGTCAGGGGAAAAATACATGCTTCAGGGTTGTACAGGTATAAAAGAAGTGGAAACAGAAAGAATGTGAATGTCTTTCAACAGTCTCAATCTCTGAGAAGCTCTGTGCTCCTTCATATATGATTAAAATGCTGGTAGATAAGATAAGAAATACTTAAAAAAAAATCTTTATCCAATATTTGGCATTTTCTTTAGCACAACCCACTCTTGCACCTCTATTTCAAAGATTGTAAGATATGCCCTGCTTGCTGTCATCTTGCACCTGTTGTGCTGGATCACTGCGCTTCCTGCACCTGGGATCTTTCCTGGTGACAGTGGTTAGAACTCAAAAAGGGAAAACCAGAAAATAATCAACCTTCATTCTGAGTGTTCATAGATAAACCCACGTAATGTCATGATTCTGGGTCTCTAACCTAGTTTATTCATTGTATTTAGTCACCCTTCTTACTTACTCCTTGCAGCGGCAGCAGCAGCATCCCAGTACCCAAGCCAGCTTCTCACCAGTCCCCTCAAACTGGGTCAACTGACCAATGCTGCCAGTTGACCTGGGACAGCCAATGCGGACAGCTTCAGAGACTGGGAGCCCTGCACCTATCGAACTCCAAGAGTAAGGGTGTCCCAGGTCCAGCCTGACACTTGACCTGTTCCTGATCTATGATTGAAGGGCAGGGCAGGACTTGTAATCTGCCATACCTGGCATTTTGCTGGTGGGCCGATGAATGTTTGGGCCAATGTGCCGGCTTGAAGGACTGCTGTGCACGGGCTGTGCATGCACTGACAGCAGCCCATTGATTCATTTTCTTTACTGAAAATGGATTGCAAAATAAAATCACATAACGCAACCCGCCTATCCCCTACCTTCGATCTGTGCTTGTAGACACAGCTTGTAGAAAAGTATGGAAGAAGCAGCAAAAAGGTGGAGTTGAAAAGCTGAAAGAAAACAATAAAAAGAAACAAAAAATAGATGCAGCAAAATGTGTCAATTTTTTTGTCCCACTCCAGCGCTGGTGAAGAGGGCCAGGCCCCAGGCTCCACCTTCAGAGTTGACTGTGTGCTCTGCGTAGCACCAGCCTGTTCAGCCTGAGTAACCAGTGCACCCAGGGCAATTGCAAGGAGGTATTTAATGAAGCGTCAGATACATGTATATACATATTTCACACTTGCAATGATCTGCAACCACTTGCAAACATTTTTCCCTAGTGACATGGGCTCCAGACCTCTTGCTGTGTTTCTGCTTTCTTTTGGACAGTTTATTTTTGTATTGTCAAAAAACTTTTATCTCTGGGCTGGTGGTATAACTCGCTAGTTTGAGCACCCAACCTACATGCTGTAAGGCTAATGCAGAGGCCTTGGTTCAAATCTGCCCCAAGGCCATTTTCTGCATGTTTCCCCCTGTTCTCTCTCCTAGCTTTCCTGTCTTCCTGCCACTGTTCCATTTCAGTAAAGGCTAAAAATCCCCCAAAAGATTTTATTTTGTCTACTCCTTATCACTTTCCCTTGACCTTGCTAGAAAATGTCATAAACTCAAACAAAGATGTGAATAAGAACTCATGCAGACCTAGAAAAAGAGGCCTGCTGTGCTTTCTGACCACACTCCTACTTACTCAACTTACTCAACAGTGATGGGGAAAGAGATGATGATGAGATATCTGTTGGTTTATTTTAGTCCCCCCCCCCCCAAGCAAATCTGTTTGGCTGAGATTAAAGTTAAGTCTCACTGGAGCACCATCAGTTTATTATTGAAATGAATCAGTTGAGCTTTTTTGATGTTCAGATGTGTTGTGCTTGTTTATTTTCTATCAAAATTTACATTCAGGAAGGAAAATGAGAGCATTTTTACCCATAGAAGAAACATCTGGACTAGCATGTTGATGCTGTTTGTGGATATCTCAAAGAGTGTCATCAAGTCTGCTCCAGAAATGATCAAATTAACTTCTTTTAATATTTAATTGATTGCATTCTAAACACCATCTGTCTGTTATAAGTTTTGAAAGTCTACTAGAGTTAAACATAATAAATAAAAAATTAACATTTGATCTGTGTTTTCTCTTCATTGGACAGTGTAATCAGTCCAGTGTCTATAATCTTTCAAAATAATTTCACATGTCCTTTTATGGGGCAGCAAATTGCTGGACTAACTATAACACTATATTTATATATATAATAAAAAATAACATAAGCTAATGTTTCACCGTGAGCTGTGTCCTTGTTTAAAAATCAGGGCTCTTAAGTGTACTTGACTAGTAGGAACTATTGAGTATGCAAGTACAAATTCTGTGTACCTTTACTGAGAAATGCCAACTCAAATTCTCCCGATCAAAGCAATCGTTTTGACTCGATCAGCATCAAGTGATTGAGCGGGGAGGTTGACAGATAGAATAAATTTATCATAGACTGAGCCATAGAAAACATGAAATAATTTATTAAATAGTCAAATCAATGTGAGCACACAAAACAAGAGAGAAGCAAAAGGTGTAATTTTAGCTACAAACTATTCGTTCTTAGATTAAACACTGGTTTCCCTGCTGTTGGGGGGACATTTCTATTTGGAAATGAAAGCTAATAGCCGCAGAGTATATAAAATATGGACACTGTTGCTGTGGCACTATCCACTGATATGAGAAGTGTTACTCTTAAGCCTTCAGAGATGAGTGTTTTTGCCATCACCAGCTTGATGTTTTGATGAGTGAGGGGTGATATTGATTGACCTGCATGCTTATTGTCTAACACCTCCCAACTGATTCAGTCAGAAGTCATTAACCAGTAAGTATAACCTGCTTTTAACACATAGTTCACAAAAGAGAACTAATATTGTATTCATTAATATAAATATTATATACCAGAAGTGCACGATATGGACCCTTGCTAGTGCTGGCTAATTTTAGCCATAGCCTCATAATATGCCACTGTGTGTGACTGAACACTTTAACTTTTACTGTACTGTTTTGCATTTTTTTGGATCCCTTGTAGTTTCATTCCCAATTCACCTTTTTGCTTCCTTTCAATACATAATAACATTGTAAAAACTGTTTAATAGTAAATAGTTTTAATAGTAAAACGAGGAATTTTTCCACACCTGGAGAACCCAAAATACCCCAGAAATAAAATAATTATATGCCTAGTTAATTTCCTGCTATTAAAGTTGATATCACTGAAAAGAGATACATATGAAAAACAAAGATTTTGAAATCCTGGAACCCTGAGATGCACCAATGATCTGTCCAGGGTCATTGGTTATAGTTCAGTATTTTCTGAACATGGATCTTTAGTTTAGAGACAATTCAGCTAAAATAGACTTGTGTTTGGAAAAACTGCTGTGTGGCCATCTGCAAATGTTTTACACCTCAGTTTAATAAGCAGCCAGGCTGCTTAAAAACAAGACGGACTGGCAACTAAATTGTCAGCAGGTGTCATCTTTGGTAAGTAGGAGTCCAATTTTAAACGAACAGAATGCCTCCTTTCATGTTGTTTTTGGTGAATTGAAGAGTAGGCTCCATCAGAGGGCTTCCAGGAAAAAAGAAAAAGACCCCGGAGAAAGCCTAAGTGATAAAGCACTGGCAAAGGAACAGCAGCCTGAGACTGTAGCACAAAAACATGTAGAGTGGGGAGGGTCAGCCGCTTTCACTGACAGGGTACTCACATCTGCCAGCCCTCACAACTATATTGCAGTGAGCTACAACCACTTTTGAAAAGGGGATTTACTTTGAATATGTGGGTATTCACAGGTGTTATTCTGTCATTTCTGAAAGCTCAGGCAGAATTCAATGAAAAAGCAAAAAAAAGGAGTAGGAAAAATGCATTTCATCCATTTGCTAGTCCTGCAGAGCTCTGAGTCTAAGCAGATTTTTAGAAGCTCCTCTAATCATTTGGTGCAGGATGTGGACAAAGCTTGGAAACAACCCAAAACCAAATGTGTTCAGTAAACAGGAAGGGAATGAAATGACAGTGTTGTTTTATGCAGGGCTCCCTGTTGTAAAATTGATTTTGTAATCAATCCTATTTATTAGAATGCTAAAAACATATCATCAGGATATTGTGACTGTAATTAAAGACCAATGGGATCTTTACCTTGCTCAAGGGCACTTCCTGTTACACTAAGTTGACACGAATTTGACTGAAAATGCAAACTACGCAATTAAAGAGGAATAAACGAATATGATCCAAGAACACAAAAATATAGAAAATTTAATTTCAAGAATGTGATTTTTCACTTTTTTTTTGTAAAAGAAAAGTACTTCTGTGCAAACGTTTTCTTTTAACAATTAAAAAAAACTAATTATTATTAAGATGCCAACTTGCATTCCTGAACAGGATTGGGGATAAAAACATTAATTTCATTTGTTGTTTTCCTAATAAATAACAGTGTAATTTTTTAGTTTAAACAAGTTTTTGACAGATAATAAATTTGTTAAGCAAATTATATTATTCTTTTCTGTAAATGTCACATTGTCACATTGCAGTTTTCTAAAACAATTGAAACAAAAAGCCAGTCTGTTTACCAAAGCTGTAGCACCTAGCCACTTTGCAGACTGACTTCAAAAGCAAAAATAAGTTTAAAAAGGGGGCATTTGGTCAACTATAGACTAATTTAAATAATTGAATAGGACTTCTCGCATTTGAAAGAGTCTGTTTAATTGGCACTCCAGGGCAAAGAGGTAACCATAGATAAATCTGTAAGTAGTTGATTTCTCATGTAAATGATAGCTCATTAACAAACAACACTGGACTCCATAATCTATTTACCTTGATGTCTTACACTGTTTTGGCATATGTGATCAGGTCATGAGCAGTGAATTGATGAGAAGTCTTGAAGGACAGGATGAGTTTTGGAGGTTCTCTTTCATAACAGAGCTGATCAACTTTGAAGTAAGACTTTTAACAGAAAGCCCTGAGGCCTGAACTTGTTCATTAAAGGTAAGGGACATCTATTTTTAATGTTACCAGAACTCTGTCAACAAAAGAACTCTTTTGATGTACATTAAAGCACCAGGGTCTTGAGCCTCAATATATAAATGAGTTAGGAAAGCCTGACTTTGTTGCATTACATCATCACTGATGAAAGTCATGTGGTCAGTTCATTCTCTGTCAGCTTTTTTCTGTTTTTGATAAAAGTTAAGATGATGTGAATGCTATTGGCCATAGAAGGGATTAATTGCAACACTAGGTAGTTGAAAAATATTGCAGTAAAGTAACAGTTATAAAGTTTGATTCAGCCACCTGTCATCCCAGCCACCTCCTCTGGCTCTGCTGGTGAGACAACAAGAATTTCTGGAGCCAGGAATCTCTCCAGTTTGCTACATGTCTCCTCCGAGTTCAGACATGCCCAAAAGACCTCATCTAGGTGTCCATGCCAATCAGATGCCTGTACCAGCTTGCTGGCTCCTTTTGATGTGGATGAGCAGCAGCCCCTATTCGGCATCTGTATTACTGCAAACATGATACCAATAAGCCAGTCTCCTGCCCCACTTTTAACAAGAACTGAAGATACTTGTGCTTCTCAATTTGAGACAGCAGCACATCACTAACCTGAAAATGTCAGCCTACCTTTTCTCACCTAAGAACCATGGCTTCAGATTTAGAGGCACTAATTCTCATCTCAGGTACCCGACTCTCCGCTGCAACACACCTGGAGATTTGATGAAGAGAAGATCCACCAAACCTGACACATCTTGCCCCCTGATTGCACCCAGAAAAAAAATCTTTAGCAGCCATTTCCCTAATATTAATCTACATCTTAATCTGTCAAATCAACATTTGATAACTGTAAACTGCTGTTTAAGTTCAAGTGTAGCTTATGTGTAAGACTGAATCCTGAGACCCAGAAATGGGTTCCTATAACTCAAAGTCTTTAAGTATTTTGTATAATAACAAAATAACAATAATTAAAAATACGAAATGTGACACATTCTGTCAAAACACTCATGTATGCCATCTAAGAAATCATCTCTACACTCAGTCACCCCTTTCTCCTTATTATACATGACCTGCATAACATTTCTAAAAAGCTGGACTTCATAACTTGAACAGAGCTGTTTTTCTTCAGATCACCACCTCAGCAGTATTTTCATGCTATATTTATGAAACCCTTTTTTTCATGTCTTGACATTTGCTGATTTTTCTTTTCATTTGTGTTTAATTCATCCTCATGTCATTTAAGGAACCGGGCTAATAATTTATTTCCCTCTGTGCTCTATGCGTGACATTTTAGGTCCTTTTGAGAGCTTCGACAAAACTAAATTGCATATTTTTTTTCTGAAATATGCCTTTTGAATAGCACAGCAAAAAGACTCTGTGATGGACAAAAGAAAAGAAGCATAGCATTCTCTGCATTCAGGGCAGAAGCGAGAATATTCCTTTGTGCCTGCCTTTATTACAGAGAAGATGAGCCTAAGTCTAGCAGACAGTGTGGTAGCGCCAAGGTTATATAGAGGTTCCCCCTGAAAATGTTCGCTCAGATACAATTTTTAAAGCCTCTCCTGTAACTAATCCATGAAATAAGCAAGATTTGGACAATCTCCTGACTGAGAGGCATAGGAAGGTTTGAGCGGATATGCGTGTGCTTTTCTGTGTGTGACAGAACACAACTTTAGGTTGGAAGAAGGAAGAAAGAGAGAGAGCGAGCAGATTTTCTCACATTCAACACATTTACTGGATGTTCTCCAGGTCTCACCAGCAAACAAGTAGGTATGTGTGTAAGTTATTTTCCTCTCACAGACAATACAACGTGGCTTTACGATCTTTCACAGTTCCATAACACCTCAAATCTGCCCCATTATACTTTTAGTTAACATCTGATTCTCCCGGAAACGATACATATCTTTTTTTCACAACTGATGTGTTGTAGTTTTCAGTCACCTCTTTCAGGGTCTGTCATGGTTCAATATTTGTAGATCACCTCTCCATTAGAACAAGTTAAACTTTGGGTCTTGGGCTCTTGTGATGTATATACACCCTGGGTAAAGTCCACAGTAACACTTGAGCATTATACACATATTTTATAGCAAGGGTCAGGATAAAAGTGTGAAAAAAGTGCCTACAGTTCTACAGGGTCAATAATGTTCACAGCACTGGTAAATGTAGTGCACATCTGTTCACCAAACCAAATTATTGATTCCACAGTTCTGGATAACGGAATACGTTACAAAATACATTTTGGGGCATGTATTCTGTAATCTGTAGTGGAATACATTTTAAAAGTAATCTTCTCAACACTGATTGATAGATAGATAGATAGATAGATAGATAATATGCAGCCTTCACTTTCAGCATAAAAAGCCTAAAAAACATGATTAAAAAGTGAAAAGTTTCACCTTTTTAACATTTCATCAAAGCAGTTGGCAGGTTTTTGTGTGTTATCATTGGCGTGAAGTTAACCAGACATTAAAGTATAAAAGGAGACAGCATAGAAACAGCTGCTGTTGCCATCAGGCCAGTCTGCTGTTTACTTATCAGAGCGGTAATTAATTGTCTGGGTTTCTTTTTTTTCTCACAATGATTTTCAGACAGGAATCCTCACCACACTGTGAAGCACCTTGTAACTTCGATTTAGAGAAATACATTTGATTAGTATAATTTCATGCCACCCATGGGCTTTGTAAGGAAAAGAGAACAAAGTCAAATATAGAATATGTATGGACCTGTGATGGTCCAATTCTTCTTTTGTCCTCCACTTGTCCAGTTTCCTCAAATTTTTTATGGACACACTGCACACCATGCTGAGATATGAAAATAGGTGAAAAGCAGTCAATGTCCAAAGAAAAACTATGAAATACCTTCATAAAGCCTGGAGAATTACTGCTTAAGACTAGTTTTAAAAATAACAAGAAAGTCTGTCTCCTTGAAAACAAAATATAAAGAAATGAGGGGTGGCTCAAGAGTTTTGCTCAGTATTGTATGTCTTTACAACTGTGTCAGAAATTTAGTCTGAAGAGATATTTTTAAAAATATCTAATAACAACATAATGAAAGTAGTTTTGGGTTTGTTTGTTTTTGGTTGGTTTCTTTATGTTTGCCTTTTTATTGCAATTTATCAAATATAAAGATTCGTTGTAGTTTTTTTTTTTAACAAAGACAGAACAAAAGAAAAAGCCCTTGAACCAGATCAGTAGTGCATGCAGGAAGCAAGGGTGGTGTGGGGTGCAGTGGATGATGGACAGGCAGCACAGGTGACCTGAGAGCCCTGTACATCGTCAAGGTTTGAGCATGGGGACATCCAACACTGGTGTGAGCAGCAATCATGCTGGCAGTGCAGAATCTCATCTTGGACTGCGTTCTCTCCTCTGTCTGCAGTTCACCGACTGTGTGCGGGCCAGCAGGTTTACATGCTTTCCCTACTCTCCCAGAGAGTGATGTGTACTGGTTTCTGTCCAAGGTGCTGAACCTCCGATGGTGCATAGTGGTTCCTGCTTTCAGATGGTGAGTTGTCTTTCTTAAGCAAAAAGGAATCAGGATGCTCATCTGAGTTTTAGCACTGAGCACTTAAATCAAACAACAAGAAACAGATCATTTCTGGGAGGATAATTTTCAGTTGTGGATTAATACACATTTGGTGCTCTAGTGGCAGTGGGACAGTTTATGTGTGACTGACTCTAAATAACACACACACAGTCACACATAGTGGATTTCTGTCGCTCATTATCTCTGACATTTAAAAGTGACATTTACCTGGGATTATCTGTAAGTGCATTATTTATTGCAGCTGTGTTATTAGAGATTAGTGCGATTTTAATTAACTTGTTCTTTTAACTATTAAAGCTAGTTGTTACACAACTGCTACTGTGGAGCTCCTCAATGATGAAAGTGAGAGTTTTCATAATTGCTGAAACACTGATAGCTACAGAGAATGCACAGTGACACATTTGGAAAATGCATTGTATAGTTTTTAACAAATTCAATGCAGCAGCTGTTATAAAAACAAATATAAGAAAACAAATATTTTAGAAATCTGTCAAAAACTTGCATAAGGTCATGAACTTTAACATTTAAGATGCTAACAGAGGTCGGTAGTTTGTCGGTTGTTTGTTTTTTGGCAGTTTCTCTGAGTATTGCACAGTCTGACCTTAATGCACATTGGCTAGCACATTTACCTCTGGGAACACTAGGAACCATCCTGAATATTTTCCACTTATGAATAATCTTCCACACTGTAGAATGATGGACTTTAAATGGTTTGGAACTGGCCTTTAAAATATTTACCATATTGATTGGCAGCAAAAGTTGCTTATTTAAGATCATTGCTGATGTTTTCCTTCGTAGAACCATGTTAACTCACACCCGAATGCTCCAAACGAGCAAAGTGCCAAAAACATCTGCTTTTAAAGAGGTGCTCGCACTTGATAGCGGTCAATTAATCAAGCACATTTGATTATGGGCACCTGGCTACTGATACTCTTCATTCCTATGGAAGGGAGAAATTAGTAAATTTGTAATTTTTTGTTTACAACACTCCATAGTATCCTGTATTACTGTATGTTGTACTTCCTAGTAACATTTAGTCAGTTTTCTTTAAAATCCAATTCACTTTTATTTTCATAGCTCCAAATCATAACAAGACACTTTATACTGTAAGATAAGATGTATAAAGAGAGAAAAGCCAACCATACAGTGCTCCACTATGAGCAAACACTTCATGACTTACATAATTTTTGCTACATGACTGTCCTCCCCTGATTCTTTTCCCCTGTTGTTCATTGAGTGTGTGTGTTTTGTTTCCTTCCTCTTTGTAAATCTCCTTGTGTACATATGGCCAGCCTTCTTTGTGCCCGTATGGCCTCCTCTTGTGTAGCCCAGTTTATCCCTGTGTATTGGCCCTATTCTTTGCCCCTTGTGTTTTTGGATCTCTGCTGAACCTTATAGATGTTGTGTCAGCCACAGAAAAGGCGCAGTTTCTTGTATTCTTTAATCCTGCATTTGGATCCTGTCTTCTCAGCTAATGTTGCTGCTAAGGGAAAAAAGTGACAGATCTAAAATTATTGTCACAGTGTGCAATGAAGTTGCAATTTCATTGCTTCAAAGATGGGGTCCAGGTCTGCAACCACTTGCAATCAGTTACTGTCTTCAAAGCATGAATGCATGCATAAAGGTGGCAATGAAAAAGAGTCAGTCCTCAGCTAAATGGGGTCAAGTTGGCAATCTACATGCAATCTTTTATCAGTGAAAAATAGAGCGATGTGGGATAGCTGTGAAATTGCAAATTTCCTGCTGTCTCTTACAAACACGTACTGTCTAGATAAACTAAAAATAACATTATCTACTTACATTCAGAGTCCAGGAAAAATTCATAAATTCCTCCACAAGGAGTGACATAACTTCAGAATGACATAGGTGTTTTGCTGCCTTGCTTTTATATAGGCACATAATCCCCTATTTCAAAGAGACACATTGATCATTGTTGCAATGTGATTGAAATCTGTTTGTGTTTATGTTTCTATTTATTAGATTGGAGCTTTGCCAAACCCTTGCTCATTTTTCTGGGTGATTTACGTCAGTCCAAGTCAGACCACGATTGCTCAGAGACATGTTGCCTCCCACCAGGGAACCTTGTGGTAACCCGAACGTTGAGTGTTGCACATTCAGTCTTTGGTGAATCAGATGATTGGTGGAACTGCATTCAATTCAATTTCAGTTTTATTTATATAGCACCAAGTCACAACAACAATCACCTCAAGGCGCTTTATATTGTAAGGTAGACCCTACAATAATACATATAGAGAAAAACTCAACAATAATATTACCCCTTATGTGCAACAGTTTTGGCAAAAGTGAGAAGGAAAAACTCCCCTTTAACAGGAAGAAACTGCATGCATTTGATACCAAATGTCAAATGTAAAAGAATTCAGTGCACTCTCTGTGGTCTTACTTTTATTCTAGTGTGACTGAACCGTAATTTTATGTTAACCATTTTGTTTATATTTGCATTTCCTCACACTTGCTTTAGTTTAAGGAAAAAGGATCCAAATGTTTATTTCTTTTCTTATCTGTTTAAGCATATCCTAGCCCAATGGGAAGTAGTGAACGTCTTTAATTGTCATGCCCCTGTGCAGACATTTGTTCCTCATAACTTTATAAAGAGCAAAACATAAAGTGTATGACACACAAACAAAAGTTTTTGTTTGCTCATAATCCACAAAACATTATTAATGTATACTGATGTTCATTTTAATCAAATAGCAGATGATTGTAACTAACTATATTCAAACACAAGCCACAGCTAAAGGCTGATATGCATGATAATGGAAGCTGCCTGCAGAATATTCTAGCAGTATTATGAGAAAATGATGAATATTTGACAGCAAACCCCACTGGAGGGACTCTCTCCGGCAGAGCTCATTTTGAGTGGCATCTGCTGACTTTCCAGAGAGAGCTCAACCACATTCTGGAGGTGGTAATTTTAGGAAATAAATTCAGCGCCTTCACCTAACATTGGGGGGTCTCTGAAGTTTAAGAGGTCTTGATAATTCCCCCCTTGCTTTTCAGAGAATTGTGGCCCATCAGCCCTCACACCAATGGAGGGACATAAGAGAGCAAGGATGCAGACAAAGGAAACAGACATCTGTACATTTCTGAAGGAGAGCATATAGCTGCTGATTACTAATGAAGGACACTGGGGAATTTTAGACTCAAGGTCGACTAAAGAAACATAAACAGACAAAAAACCCTCCCACCGGACATATTTGCATGCAATTAAATGAGACATAATGAAGGCAAAATTACTGATTTAATTAAGATAACGTTGAGTTACATATGACCAATTAACAATACAGTTCTATGTATACTCACTGAAAAAAAATAGTGCTGCTCTTGGTCAAACAGATTGCTGTAGTGAAACTAAATCTCTTAATTATGAATACATTTAACTGCAAAATAACCATTATGGCTAAAAAATAGATTTTAAGCAGGAACTTGATGCATTTAATTCATTTGGTGGGACATACTATATGAGGACATGACTACATAGCCACATCATTAAAAAGTATTTTTCAGGAAGCTGTGTCAATCTGCACAGAGCACTTAAGGAGGCCACAAATTTAAAAAGAGAAACCGCTTTCAAAATAAAAGACCAGTTTCGTGTTCTAAAATGTTCTTGGTACAGGGTTACTGTACAGCTGTGAACAAACAGTGACCTTGTTTGATCATTTTTACTGTACCTGTTCTCAAGACCATCAAGTCTGCAACTAACCTCAGAAGTTATGAACCATACAAGGCTCAGCCCATTATGAGTAACAAGAAGTTGATGTTAATAACTAACCTATCAAGACTCCTCAAAAATGTTGTTCTATGAATATGAAAACAGTCAACAGATTTTAAAAAGTAATTTTATTCTATGTTTATTCGTTAATTTTTCATCAGCACTTAAAAGGACATTTTGGATTAAAAAAAATGTTTATCATTTATTGTATCTGAAGCTTCACTGTATGAGGTTGAACTGTCACTGTACACAAGTTGCCAACTGCATGTCCTTCCTCCTTCTGCCCCACTATCTGTTTGACCCTCATCTGCGGTTTATTCATTACTGGTATGACTGCTTTGATATAACTCACTAAATTTATTAGCATCATCATCCTAATCTGATTAAGAAGGTGGATTGAAGCACGGATCATCAGAATTTGGGTTGTTTAACAACTCCAAGGCTTGGGTTACTGAATGGGCATTATCTCTGTTTAGTAGTATTTATGCTAATTAGCTGTGTGTAAACACCTCTTCTTATTCTCTGACCTTATGGTGTATTTTCTTCTTTACTTCATTTCCACCTCAGAAATGATACAATATGTCACGAGGTATTTAAAATCGTCCTCTATAATATACAGATTGCTAGAAAATCTTGTCATTGGTATAGATAGGAATGGGAACTAATTAGCCTTGGGTTCTTCCATCAGTGTTGGGAGGAACAGAGGATTCGGTGCCTGACATTTTTGTCTTGTGAGGTAAGAAGCGCTTTCATTTACAAGTACAGAAAGGAAACATACGATGAAAAGCTCAAACTTCAGGCATAAACCCTCTTTTAGTTTTTTTTTTTTTAGATGGGTTTATGAGCAGGGAATAGAACTAAGCCCCTTTACCTATTCAGTACAGGCATTCAAGATTTAGGAAATAAGTACATATTTATTCTAGGGCTGTCAGAGTTAACTCGTTAATGTGGATTAATCAGTCATCATGATTAACGTAATTAAAATTTTTAACGTAATTAACCCATCTGGAGCGCAAAATGACTCAAAATCCCTGAAATGTCTCTGTCAGCACATTTCGGGCAGTTTGTCCATTCTGCGCTCCACATGGGTTAAATGCATTAAAAATTTTAATCACGTTAATCATGATGATGCGTTAATGCGTTAACGTTGACAGCACGCGTGTGTGTGTGTGTGTGTGTGTGTGTGTGTGTGTGTGTGTGTGTGTGTGTGTGAATAAAGAAATAAGCTATGTTTTTCTCAACTTACACAGACCAGTATGAATCTGCTAAAGACTAAAGAAATAAAGATGGCACAAAAGAGCATGTGAGATTGATAAGGATGATACTGATTAATTTATACATCTGACATATTGACAGATTCTCTATGTTTAGACACTATTTTGAAAATTAAAAAGCCACATTCTTTATAGAAGACAACAAAGCCTTAAATCAGCTTCTGATGTGGTGCTGCCTAAGGGGGGGTTTGTAAGAAGAATTACTGAGAAAACCGTTACTTTTATACCTGTCTGATCTCTTACTGGCGTGCCTGTAGAGGGCTAATATCTGATATTTGCATATTACAAAGTTCTCTGATGGAAAGTCTATGCAGAAGGCATGCAGTGCAAAAAATATTAATCAAATCATAAAGCTTTTAAAAAGACTGAAGAGGGAGCGTAAATGGGGAGACAGTGGGCTATAAAGGCCCTGTGCATCCCTGCAGTCATAACAAGACCACTGATCCTCTGAAGCACATGTGATATTAGTATTCAAAGTAAATTTTTACAGCACTGCTGGGGGAAACTTGTGCAGAGAGTCAACTGTTTCAAGGATTTTCTAAAGAGCTCAATCATGTGTCTTCCCACTGAATTAGACTACTCCCATTTTGCCTGACTTTCCTGCTGCAGACTTTTCTTTCAAATCATTTCAAATTAATATCCCACTGCCTTGTTTTCATTAGTTTTCCATGTGCAGTAGGATTGCATAATTTGATAGATTTAAAGTCTTTCACACACCCCGAGGGAGGAAAAAACCCAGCCTCATTAGAGTGACAGATAAACCGCAAATACCAGAGCAGCTGATAAAGGGCTTGCAGAAAGAAATTTAATTACCTAGAAAAAAGAAGAAGAAAAAACTGGGGAAAAACAACAACTGCACTCTCAGGAAACAGATCACAATGCTCTGACTTCTTAAATAGAAACACAATGCAGTCATATTGGCAAGAGAGATAGCCTGAGTGGGTGCAAAGCATTAATAAAACTGCCAAATTAGAATTTCCTCAAACTGGTTTGTGTGCCAAGTTGGTAAAGTTATGAGTCTGTGTACAGTAATGATAGAAAATCTAGGTGCTAAAGAGGGATGGTGAATAGAATAGAATAGAATTTCCCTTTATTGACATTGTATATGCACAATGGCGCTCCACACCAACTGTGCTGGTATAAAATGAATATCATGACAAACACAATGTCAGGGGTGTCGCCTGCCTTCTATTTGATTTGTACTCATTAACCCACAACAGTTTTTCACATCATAAAGCATGAGCTGTAATCTCCATATTCAGATGGAATCATTGCTGTATGTAGCACCAGCTGTGCACTGAATGCTCAGGTAGAATAGAAAAGCCCTGCATAAGAACCAGTCCATTTACCATTTACAATGGTGTTTTGGAGCAGAAAAACTCTGGCCTTTCCCCTGCAATTCATTTAAGTAATGAATAAACCTTAGGATATGCACAATGTGGCCAGGTTTTGCATCATCCATGTACTAAAATCTAATCGTTAAACTCAATTTTCTCCAGTCTGCTCTTGATTCAAAGTGTCCCTCTGTGAATAAGAGTTGAATCAAAGGTAGCACTGCTCACTCAAACTGAGTCAGAACTTTGAAGACATTTGACTGCTTAAGGTATTATCTCTTAAAATAAAAGTTGCTATACCCATGAAACTATCAGCCATTGTGAGGACAAGACTTGCCAATGAGTTCAAGAGTTGACTGCCATATTGAACATGACACCATCACAGCTACCAGTCTCCTATTTTATATTCTTTAGATTAGCTTCTGGTAGATTTTAGAATTCATTTACACATAAAGCACTAAACAGACTAACTCCAGACTATTTATTTAGATTTACAGTCTTTAAAGCACACACTATGTGTGTTCATGTCTGTGAAAAGCCCTTTATAAATAAACTTTACCTTCGTGCTTCATTACTAAATAAAGTAGGGGAGGGCCTATACTTAATTTTTGTGGTTACTGAGGAATAAAAACTACATATAAAGAATAAGTAGGTAAGTTATGGGATGAGCATCTGTGTCTCATCCCAGTGGCTTTTGGATGCAGGTAGTATCTTTATTTCACGATCTGTCCAGAGTGTACCGGACCTCTTGCCCTGTGATAGTGTAAAGATAAGGCTCCAGCCCACACCCTCCTGCGGCTGTGAACTGGATAGGTATAAAAAAAATAGATGGATTGTTATTTGGGATTCTTATAATGTTTCTGAGCTAACAGACTGTCCAGTACACGCACTGAGAGTTGCTGAAGACACTAATAAAAACCTTGATCAAGACATTATATTAGATAGGAAATACAGTACAATGATTAGTTTTGCAAATACACTTCCTTTTCTACATTTATTCAGTAATTTCTAGGCCGTTGAGAAGTAAAATGGCGGCACTTCATTTCAGTCAAAACATTGTTTTTGTGGTAAATTATTAATATAAAAGACACTATTCACTTAAAAATGCGGTGCACAAAATTGTGAGTAGCTGCAAAATGATAGGATACAAAATAATGAATGCTGCTTGACAAATGATGTACCATTAATTTCAAACTTATAGATAATGATGAGTTACTAAGCAACAGACTGTGAGATACTGTGTTAATGAGACATGAAGTAATAATTATCTCATAAATATATGTGAATATACATGAGTTGTTGCTTCAATTTGTTATTTCTTGATATAAGATGTATACGCTAATGAGTTAATTGAAAAATCTACCAAAGTTTCAAATTGAACATTCTGGTTGAAATTAAACCTACTGAGCAAAGCTTTTCTTTCTGCAGTCAGAAGTTATTAGACACATTGCTGGTGCTAACTTCTCATTCTATGAGAAGAATGAATTATTAGTTAAACTATTAGGGATTTCCCTCTATAATTGTAATGTCTTCACTATATGTGATATACAAATACGATCGATGATATAATTTGGTGTTAACAGATAAAACTGACTTGACTTGGATTAAGATATTACCAACAACATGTCTGACTGCTTGTTTGTATTTCCATTGCATCTATTTTTAACCTGTTATTTTGTTGTGCTGCTCTAAAATCTTAGAAGTTACTTTCATGACTCCTGTAGTGTCATAACTGAGAGATTCAGGAGCCTCAAAAAATAACTGCAATTGTGCTTTATAGCAGATGCGTACTGGTCTGTCATTTTAAAAATATCACAACAAAGAAAACCAATTATGTGGAAGTGATGCAGTCCAGAGCTAAACACTGGCTTCAAAAACAAATCGTGCTCCAGCATTCAAAAAGGTAGCAATATGATTTTTAAGTACGCATAGATATGTGATATTACCAATATAATAAAAAATACATTTCCCTTGAAATTGGAACATTAATCATGTCAAGACAGCAGAAAATTGCATAATGTCATTAATCATATTTGATGCCCCCAGAAAACAAAGGTACTTTTAAAGTTAAATTTGGTGCTGGAGCAGAAATCAATATATGAAGACTGTTCTTGATTCATTCCCAGCTTGCAATTTCACAACATCCTTTTTTCTATTTGGGGATGATGTGGAGATTATGTGAAAGCTGTCAGATAGAATCAGGTTAGTCACCAGCGAGCTTGCAGTTCGGAGCTGTGACTGTGTCGCAGTGACACATACTGTACCACAGAAGCCTATCTCATACTGATCACACTTGGCACATTTCTCCTGATTGCAACATATAGCGAGTCAACAGACGCAAATTCACCAGTGCAATATGGGGGTGTGTAAGTATGCTCTGCATGCACCTTATCAGAAACAAAAAATGAATTACAGATGGCGAATAATAGATGGAAAGACTCAGAGGGAAAGTATAATCCTAGTTTTCAAGCAAGTCTGATAATATCTAGGGATGTTTATTTGGCTGTTAGTGATTTCCTTAAAACTCAAACTGCTTTTAACTTGTCACAGTATCCATTTCTTCATAATATCAATTAAGATACGATTTTTCATTCTTTGTGTACATAAAATTGGACACTAGCTCAGTAAGTGAAGTTGATCCTAAACGCTACTGTTTCAAAGAATTTTCACATCAATGCAACAAACGAAGCATTCTTATCTGGCAAACAATGTTTGAGTTGGGCCTGAAAATTCTTGTCAAGACAAACACTGCAAGGAGTTTTACTTCTAAAAGCACCCTCAATGGACCTGGTGTAACCACACTGATACTGATATACACAGAAGGCACTGACACAGTTGGGCTGCCACGTGATGTAGACAGTGCCTTGCAATTAAATTCTCGTACCACTTTGCTGAGTCAGCTTTGATGACCAGAGTCATCCATCCAGTAATAAGCCCTAGGTGCATAACAAATGAGTCCACATTAAACAGAGAATGTTGTGTTTGACACATGGAGGAGTGCCTCACTGTTTCTCGGGACTAATTGTCTCTCATTAGTATGAAAAGCATGACATGATACAGTTTATACAGCAAGGCAGTGAGGCGTGTTGGAGCTGTTTACCCATGTGGTGGCTCTTTTATCTTTTCTTGTTTTAATTTATTTTCTGTACTTGTGAAAGACTGGACCATACTTTTTCTTATTTTTATTTTGGGGCTTAAAGTAAATGCAGAAAGTCGTCCACTGGGAGCGGAGTGACTCAATTAGTTGGTACCTGATGGGGTTGCTCAAAATATCCACATTAACTTAAAGAGACCAAATCGTTTCAATGGAAGTGCTTTTGCTGTGTGTCTTTCCATATACACAAGCTGTCCTTTGTATTAATGCTATGATGCATCAGGTCCAAAAATCACTGGGCAGACTGCAGGACTTTAGCTTCTGCACAAAGTGGAAAAATTCTGTTTTGCATTTTTTTAATTTTAGTTTCCACTTTTATTTCTTGACCTTTATTTAACACGTTTGGAGTCTCACTCTTTCCAGTGTTCTACTGGATCACTGTATAAAAATCCTTTACAAGCACAGGGAGTTTATGTAAACTACACAGGAGGGATCTGGGTTGTCCTTGTTGTGATGCAATAGTGAGAACCATTGAGCCACTGTACTGCTAATTCATTTTGTTTTAAATCACTCAGTTTAGGTTTAGGCACCAAAACTACTTCACAGACTTTAAAAAACTTGGAAGTAGTTTCTGTATATGAAAAGCAGGGCCAGTGCTGAAGTGCCTCAAACCTATATTCTTTTGATTGGCCAGCAGGGGGCAATTCCTGAGGGAAAAATAGACTTTCCATTGTATAGAAATCTGTGGGGAAAATTGGCCTTGGAGTCTTTGCTTGTCAACTTTAGTAAACACTTTCCTGATGAGATTATGGAGATTATGGTCTCAGTCGGTTTCAGGACATTTTTAAAAAGACATGAAGTTTATTCTGAAAATTATAGTTATAATTAGAGTCAAAAATGAGGACTGTCCAGGGTATGCGCACTAAAAGTTCACAGTCGGACCCACCAATCAGTCATCATATGCTTTTTTAAAACAACAAAAGGGCCACAGCAATAGTGTTCAGCAGCAGGCTTCAGAGTGGAGCATGACTAACCAATGGGTAATATCATCCATCTTTTTTAACGTCTGTGGACGATTTAGAAAATTTCATCAGATGGTTAAGAAAAGGCATTAACTCTGGAGTTTGGATAAAGACAATACAGGACACCCAAGGCATATTAACACTAGAATTACTGAGCCTTTTTTCCCTGGTGCAAGTCCCTACTACTAGATTTGCTAGCCTGCGCAAATCTGCGTAAATTCCCCCCGACCTTAACACCTCTTGGCACCCCGCTGAGATTTTCACAGGTCTTCAATTCCATTGTTCTCCTGCTTTTGTTGTGCGAACACACCCTCCCCCAACCCCTAACCATGAGAGATTCAGGTCTTTCCTTCCCTGCAAGGCTACTTTCCTTCCTTACCTGCAGCGTACTATACACCATGATAGTTTCTATGTGCAATATTTCTCATATGTAATATTAGTTCTTGTCAATCCTTGTCACTACATTGGATGCCTGTCGATAAACATATATACACAGACTTGTACATATATTTATATAGCTACACCTTATATAATATGCATAAAGTCTAGTTATACACACACACACACAGACACGTGTGTATATATATATATACACACACAGATCTATTTGTGTGTGTGTATATATATATATACACACGTGTGTGTGTGTGTGTACACAGATAGATGTGTGTGTGTGTATACATACACCAATATTTTTGAATACTCGTGTCCATATATATGTTTCCAGATTGTTTGTATAGTGCACTTTCTATACCGTGCTCTGTCCACTTTTTTGCAATGACAATGCAGATTTGCTGTGTGTGTGTGTGTCTGTGCAACATTGGCATTTGTTTACTCAGATCCAAGGCTGGCCAAACCTCTGTGTTACAACCTACATACAAAAGACACACATTCACAATATATGGGTACACAAGTCTGTTTTATTTCAAAGTGTTTCAAACTTTACAGCGTTTGCAGACCCAGTGTCCATCATCCCTGCATTTGGCACAGGTGAATTTCTGACATGTTGCACAGGTAAACCTGCTGCGATTCCTGTTGCAGCTCTCTTGCACCTGGCACTGCGTTGTCTTTACAGTCCCCGGCACAGCAGCTGCAGCAGCCTGCCTCTGTGCTAATATTTCCTTGTGCTGCATGGATCGGCAACAAAGTTGCTGAGCTAGAAGACTCAGAAACAATCTTCTTTTGCCTGTCCACCCTGTACATGCCTTGTACAAAATGTAGGCATTCACTGCTGCCAGGTCCAGCATATTGTAGAAAACTGCTACTGGCCACCTGCGTGTTGCTGATCTTACGGAATACATCCGTGCCATTTGGTCCAACACGTCTACACCACACTGTAAAAGCAGAGAGAGAGAGTCATGAGTATATGTTTTTTTCTGTATAGCACACATCAGAAAAAATTGTAGCACTGGTGTAAAATTGTACACACATTCACATACCTTCATGTGGTTATAGTCTGTTATCGTGTTGGGTTTTCTCTTTCTGCCGTCACCGATCATCACATCTTGGTGCATGGAACTTAGAACACACACAGTCTTGTTTTTTTTAGGTGCATAAATTGTCAAGGAGACACTGCCACTTCTAAGCACTGAAGTGGAGAATACCTCTCGCTTTGCAGTATCTTTTGCAAGTTGAGGAAGTTCACGTCGGACTTTATTCACCGTGCCCAGTAACGTTGTTTTGCGCTGCAGCAGTCTGTGCGACAGTAACAGTGAAGTAAAGAAACTGTCCGTTGTGACATTTCTCCCATCATCCAAAAATGGCTCCATCAGTTTCATGACCACGTTCTCTGCCAGCCTCTCTCCCTTCTGACGACTGGGGTCTTTTCCCAAGAAAGGAGATGCACTGCAGACATATTTGGTGTCCAAATCCGTGGCCATCCAGAACTTGATCCCAAATTTGTCTGGCTTGGTTGCAATAAACTGTGTGAATGGACAACGAACCTTGGTAGGGAACAGCTGTTCCCTACCAAGCATTTCTTGCAGCTGGCAACAACGGCCGTGCATTCAGTATAGCTGTGACTTCCGCAAGAAATGTGGTCAAAATCTCATAAGTTGAAGCATTTCTACCAGGCATTTCTGAAAGTTGTAACACAGAGGTTTGGCCTGCCTTGGATCTGAGCAACTCTGAGTGAGCAAATGCAAATGTGCCAGGCCTCAAGGATAATGGGTGGTTTGCACAACAAAAGCTGTAGGAGAAACAAGCTGACGACCTGTGAAAATCTCAGCAGGGGTGCTTAACACCTCGGGACTTGCACCAGAAAATAAAAAAGCCAGTAATTCTAGGGGGTTTTGGGTTTAGGGAAGTTAGGCAAATTTGCGCAGGATAGTAAACCTAGTGTTAAAATATGATGAGTAAGGACTAAGGTCTGTTTTGACCTTTACTTCAAGTATTAGATTTTTGGGAGCAAAATTAGTATCAGGTGTCAGAGTATGCAAATGAGAAAGGCATCTGAGATAGACAAAAGGACAGAAGGAGCTGGTCTTGTCCTCCATTTGGACAAGCATCTTTCTTACTGAAGTCTCCCCCCTGAGCAAGCTACTGTACTGAATCGTTACCCGCTCAAGGCGTATGTTCTTCAGCTGAGCCTGACTTTTGACCTCCCTGTGGAGATTCTTGTGCTTGTTCTTTCGCTTGTTGTGAGGATCAACAGAATGTCACAACTAAAGTGACTTCCCACACAACACTGTGCATGGCTGAAGTTCATAAAGTTGCAAATGTTAAATCAAATGTGACAAGCAGCGGAATTAAGGAAGGTAATGTCCCTAACCAAAGACCAACCAAAAGCAGAAAAACATTTCCATATAGAGGTTGTGTGCTAAAATCTTTACTGTTAATGCCGAAAATTGGGTGTCTTTGAGAAGCAAAATGGAAACCAAAGTATGCAACACATTACACATTTATGCTAATCTCTGTAACACACAGTAAACTTGATAAAACAGAATTTGTGGACACAAGGTGTTAACACAGGAGGCATATAAAAGAAAAATACTAAGCTTGCTCCAACATGGAGGCGCTAAAAGCTGCGATTGCTTAATGTCTCAAAAACTGAGTCAAAACCCATTGACCCTGTAATTTTAATACAAATTATTCCCTGACAACAAAAATATTTTTCATAGCTACAGTTAATTTCCCCACTTACATCATCTGTATCAGTGTAAAACAAATTTTTAATTACACTTTAAAAGTATTTTTACTATTTTAACTAATAACTATTAACTTAATTAAGGCTGTCAGTTGGTGAAAAACAGGCTCTGATACATCAGTTTCAATTTTCACATATCTCCTTCTTTTTTAAACCAAGGATCCTGTTGGTTTAGCATTGGGACTGAAGTGTTGAGCATAAATGAAATGAATCAGTACATATGGATTTTAAGACATATGCCTGCCTGCTCATTTGCAGTTTTTATGTCATATTTGGTCTGTATAAAGGTTAATAGTTTCTCCTTAATGCCGGTCTTCAGAAAATGAAGTTCGCTGCAATAGGAATAGTTTCGCCAATATTTAAATACTAGGAGGCAGCAAATACTTGAACTCTCTAAGATTTTGTAATCACAATGGAGCATTAAAATGCATAAATAGTGTGTGTCTTCTTCCACTCTGGAAGTCATGAGAATCTTTGTGGCTCATAAACATGAATAATTTTGAATAAATATGTATTATCCCCTGGAGCACAGTTGCTAGAGTATATTCATTTGGCATAGTTGATTGCCTTTTTCATAACCTTCGCTACCCTCATGTGCGTGTTTTATGGCAAATAATTAAACTATGACAAATATATGCCTCAAGCGATGCAAAAAACGTACATGAGATTATCCTCCATTGGAATTGGTTCTCGAGAGTCTTTTTGACGATTTTACATCAAAGACAAGGAATTAGATTTCATGTTGCTCTGGTTTTCCTTTACCAACACCTTCAACATCCTGTTAGATTTTTGTACTTGCTAATGAAAGTAACAGCTAATGTGCATTGAAACAATAATGAGACACATAATTTGATGCTATTTTCAGGCTCCTGCCTTTCTGTAAATAGACCTCCACAGTATCATGTCTGCCTCATTTTTAGTTCAGGGTTGTCTAATGATATCTGATAGACCTCAGGGCGTTGTTAATAATCTTGTTAGAATGAAGAAAAAAAAACAACTCATAATCTTGTACTGAAGATAATAGCGATAGTATCTCAAAGTATTTTTAGCCTCTACTTCATTCCCACCACCACTGGCATCGAATCTGAGTATTATATCCAAACATTAACATACAAACACTTAAAAAAAGAGAGAGTGAGAACAGAGCAGCCATGGCAAAAATGAGGTGAAGTTTATGTAAGTGCACCGCTGATGAGTCTTACATGAATAAATGAACAGGTTTGAACTGAGTTCGTTTTGGTCCCAGACTTATTTTACAGCATCAATTTAACAGGCCCCAGCTTCAGCATCAAACATCATGGCTAATTACTAATCACTTTGACTAAAACTAAATAATAAATAAGCTATACCAAGCAGCTCCATCAATAATTCGACCAAAAAACAGGCTCCAGCTCCTCTAACGGAACATTAAAATTCTAACTATCTTTTAGGGAAAGAAGAGTTCCTTGAGACATACAATAGAATGTAAAACAAAAGTGTATGCAGTGTGCAATTCAATTTCCATTTCAAATAAGAGCTGTTGACCTGCTGGATGAACTAAACTGCTTAAGGTTTCCACTTAGTAAGTCAATACAAAATTATTTGTCTACTTCTCTCCTTGCCACCTTGAACACACAAACACACACATTGTCTCCCACTCACTGAAGCACATGGAGTTCGGTGACACGGTCTCGGTGAAGTAATTGCTGCAATCTGACCACCCACCATAGCCTAAAATACAGGCAGAATGCCAATTATATACCACGTCTTTGTGTGCATACACAGGTCTAATTAAGAGAAGTGTTGTCTATTAGTACACATACTTTGCATTCATTGCGTAATATGCTTCCCTCTGCCCAAACAGTGCCGGCTTCCTGGTTCAGGGAAAAGCTAATCGACACAGAAATGTTTCTCATGGCCAACCTTCACCCGTCTTACAGAGCAACAGACCTCCATCCTATCAAACCGATCATTCACACTACCTCCAAGTAGAGATGCGTGCTACCTCAGGATCAACTGCATTTTTTATGCTTAGTATATATCTTTATATGCCTCTGGCATACTTATTTGAAGCATAATCTCCAAAGACCCCACTGCTGTTTATACTGACAAACTTTTTGAGTTCTGTCTGAAAAAATTGATCAGACTCCCGGTGTCACTTTCTCTTTTCACTTTCCACTGTCCTCTGTGGTAGATGGGGTGAAATCAATAAAATTGATGAATTCACCCCCTTCCTAATCCCAAGAAGAACTTCTGGAAACTATTTATGCAGCAAAACTTCTGCTGTCTGTCAGTAAGGTGACATTACTTTCAGCCATTGTAGCTAATTAGGGGCTTAAATATGTACTTACTTTATTGCTAATGGTGGTCTACATACTAGATATGAACAGAAGAAACGTACATGCTAACACTCAGAAAGTAATAAATCTCAGTATGGAATTATTTTTATTTAAAGTACCTGAAAAGAAGTATCTCAGGATGCCTCAGGCAAGCATTTCATGAGCAACCATGTCAAGAACCTTTTTTTATTTCATTAAGAAATGATGACAGTAGCACAGCAGTGAATAGTTATGAATACCAAGATAACAGACTGAAGTCAGACTTTACCTGATCTTTTCCAGCTCTTTTCCAGTGCTCCTAAGCTCAAAGACAGAGGGGACAGCACCACACTGATTAATTCAAAGGCTTTCATTGTTTGAACACAGTAATGCTTCGAAACCACTGTGTATTCAGAGTCAGGCTGGACAAAAACACAAGGCAACCAATTACAGTTAAGCCAGCTCATGAGTTTAATTCTCACTGTATAATTGGTTGAAGAGGACTTAAAATGTATTGGCTAATGAAGCCAAGACAAGACAGTAATACAGGCATCAAATTAATGTTGCAAGGATAAGAATATAAACAGTACCAATATAAACAGTGTAACTAATTAGAAGAAACATGACAGATTTGACAGTTATGCCAAAGGGCATAACTGTGTTCAGCATGTTGTGGATCCCTGTGGAATAGCGACTTGATGATGACGAACACCTCTAAGAGCGGGTGACATTTTATTCCCATTCTCCAGAGCTTTACTTATGCTGCAGAGGCATGATTAGCTGGTGCCTAATGTCTCGCAAAGGCATAGTCATTGTAATCTTATATTCAGAAATCCAGTCTTTAAAACTTGGGCTGGTTTGTGCTTGCCTATCAGAAACCAGATACACATACAGATACCAAACAACATAAACTAGATCACAAGGTGGCCTGCAGTCCCTAAACTGGTACATTTTCTAAATGTTACAAATATAAAAATTCTAGAAGTGTACACAGAATCTACACAGCTGTTAGTGTTTTCCTGTTACAACTGTGGCCATGCAAGTGATTGGAACACCTGAATAGAACAACTTGTATGAGTGTGTGAATGTATTAATTTAAGCATAATATATGCAAAAGTATTCACCTGTGCAACAAGTGTAGTCACGAAATTCCTCGCTACCAAATATTTCACATATAGGCATTTTAACAAAGTGGAATCTTCTGGGAATGACAGCAACTCAGCCACAAAGTAGCAGGCCAAGTAAAATCACAGTGTGGTCAGCAGATACTGAGGTGCAAAGTGTGCAGAGGTTGCCAACTTTCTCCAAAGTCAATCACTACAGACCTGTAAACTTCATTTGGTCTTCAGATTAGCTCAAGGACTGGGTACCCATGGCCAAGCCTTATCTCAGCAAGCATAATGTAAAGTGTTGGATGCAGTGGTGTAAAGCATGCTGCCACTGGACTCTAGAAAAGTGGAGACGTGTTGTCTGGAGTGACAAATTACACATCTCCATCCAATCACACATCTCCGAGATTGTTGTGTTGGGTTTTTTTTTCTTCAGGAGTTGGTTCCATTGAAAGGAACTCTTAATGCTTCAGCACACCCAGACATTTTGGACAATTTCATGCTCCCAACTTTGTGAGAACAGTTTAGGGACGGCCCCTTCCCGTTCCAACATGACTGCACACCAGTGCACAAAGCAAAATCCATAAAGACATGGATGAGCGAGTTTGGTGTTGAAGAACTTGACTTGCCTGGACAGAGTCCTGACCTCAACCTGATACAAAACCTTTGGGATGAATTAGAGCAGAAACCGTGTGCCAGGCCCTCTTGTCCAACATCAGTGTCTGACCTCACAAATGTCCTCAAAGATTTCCATAAACACTCCTAAAACTTGTGGAAAGCCTTCACAGAGGAGTGAAAGCTATTAAACCAACAAAAGGTCTTGAGATGACACAGTCAATTTTGTTTGTTAATACTGATTGCAATGGCAAAGTTTTGTGAGACGAAATCTAATAGACTCACTGTTATAATTTACTATCACATTGAGAAGATTTAACTAACAAACATTCTCCCAATTTACACAAACGAACACATCCACACGAACTGGAAAAAACACATGACAAATATATATAAATTATATATAATATGCTTTTTGTACACAGCTGTGGCCTTCAAAGGTGAGGATACTTATAGTGAAAATATTGAAGTTGCAGCAGCTCCATCACAATGTTTGAAAGCATCTTCAACTTCTTAGCTTTGGCTCTTTGTCATCTTTATTGCAAAGCATTTGATACTGTTTTTACGCTGCAATTTTCAGAGTTCAGCTCTGAGTTGAGGGCGGTGCTCTGTTTTTCTGTCTTTCTACAGTAACTACCGAATCACTCTTTTTATTCCACTTCCGTTGCTGAAGCATTTCTTCTTTTGCAATGAGGGTCTTTGAAACAATTGCAAAAAAGATCTCATGAACTGTGTGCTGAGTCACTTTTCTTGTGAAGCAGCCACGGAATTGGATGTTTTTGTGAAATGCACATATCTGTGACTGAAATGACAAAGGAATCGGCTGCTTCCTTGCTGCTAGTGTAATGAGAAAGAAACAAATGTGAACTTTGCAGTAATGAATGAATGCATACATGTTATTATTATGGCCCTTAGTATTGATTAAAGCCTGATCCTTTCCTCTAATTTTAATGCCTCACAAACCCAGATACATTCTTTATCATTTTTATATAGTCCATATAATCAGTTCTTCATGTGGCCTCCTCCAGCTGGATTGTAAAGCTCTCAGCACTGCGAGTCACAGACCTCTGAACCAGTTCAGCAATATATTTTCGCCCTGTTGAGGCCATGCAGGCCAGGTGCTATTCAATGACTGCAGTAGAGCAGTAAATTCTGCAATGGTATCTGGTAATGGTATCTGATCTCTATGACTGCTTGCACACACAAACACACACACACACACCTGTGTGCATGTGTGCGAGCAATTGGATGTCACCTTGCACAGATGGCCAGACTGTTCTCCTGAACAGGGTGCTGATCTATGTCACTCTTTACTTGTGGTGATGCAGGCAACAAAAAAAAACACATTTACAAGCGATTACATACACACACACGCACGCACACACACACACACGCACGCACACACACACACACACACACACACACATTTATAATCACACACAATATGGTTAAAAGCATGTGAAAACCTGAGCCAACTATGGGAATTTCTGTGCTGCCTCATCGACTTTCACTCTTCTGGTTTCAGGCTTTCTACCAGATCTTGAAACCTGGCAGCAGATATCGGCTCTATAGTGTCAACAACAGCCTACGGTGTGGCTGGTCCTAATGTTCTCCATAGTGTGCTTTGGAAAAAGGAAATCCTGGTTTAAATCTCCTGTTCAGCTAGGGTCTTTCAGTGTACAGTTTGCATGTCCTCCCCTTTTCCCAAAGTTATGTTGCATTATTTAAATTGATGATTCTAAATTTGATTTGCCACTGATGTGAAGCAGGTGTGAAGTCTGTAAAATAAAACAGTCTTTGTTAAAGGTGGCTTGTATTCTAAAGGCTTTGAGTGTTGAGAAGGACTAGAAATACAATATGTAAATCCAGGTGCAGTCCATATCACATGAAAGATTAACATAACATTTGGGTCCTAAAACTAAAATGTAAGTACGTTAATTCTTCTGACAGCCAGCAGGAGGGGGACTTCCTCAGGTTCCAATAAGTCTGAGAAAATAACCTTATTTCTCACTTGATTTATTACGTCAGTAAACACTTTTCTAATGAGCTCAATTGCTAAATTAAAGTCCTATTTAATACAGCATGTATTTCATTTAGTAAATTAGTGTCCCAATTAAGAATAAAATAGATCATAAAGCAGGGTATGCTTTATGTGACTGACAGTGTGCTACCGTGCAAACAGAGGTTAAAGTGGGACAGAACGTTCTGGAACAGCATCCTGGCACATTCAGTGAAAGAGTAATGAAATCTAATAGGCAGTAAAATGCATAATAATATCAACTGAGTTCCTTTTTGATGTACCGCAGCCTGCTTTCCAGCTGATACCATTGAACTATTCCCTGCTACACGGTCTGCACACACTTTTCTTTCTTTCTTTCTCATTGCCTTCAGGCATTCATATGGGCAGATGGACAAGTTGAAGTCGTGATACTTCAGCAGCTAGATGTTACAGAAGAGGAGTGAATGCAGTTATTGTTTTTGAAGTGGAGGGTAAATTCAAATGCAGACAGTGCATATTGAAATTACCTGCATTTGAAACTGAATGCATACAATCTGATAGCGAATAGAGGGCAGGGCAGAGTTTGGTGTCCATTATCACTGGTAGGTAAGGTTAGAGGGCACAGTCATCAATCTAAATTAAAACTCATGATTCTCTTTAGTATCAATTACAATATTTTACCTTTACATTTGTTGCATACTGTGTAGGGGTTGGAAAACAGCCATGAGAGTTTGTGTATCACGGGTCCCTGGTACACCTCAGAGCCACACCAGCAGCACGGGTCAGCTTATCAGGGTAGCAATTTGTGAATAACATAGTGGGTACGTCCAAAAAACACATTCTCCCTTATTATCAGTGTTGACTTTGTAATGGGAAATTCATGAAATTACCTCGAGGTCATATTCAATGAGACTTGGAAAAGTCTTTACTCAGGTTGTAGAGCTTCGTAGTTGAGAGACATTTCTCAGGGGGCGGTATTTTTATTGTCCACTGCTGGCCATTAAAAAGAAAGTTTTAGGCACTTCTGCAATGACGTCACTTTTCTGACTCAAAGGCTGCATCCATTTTTTTTAATGTACAGTCTGTGGTCCACATACAAAAGATTTCCTTGAAATAAATCTCGTTTATTTGTGACTGTGTCAGGAAAACATCCTCTGGCTCTGCTCACACCTGTGACTCATTTGTGCTAGGCTGTAGGGCTTACAAAATTGATCTGCTATGCACACACATGCACATGCATGTTAGTGCCTATAGTGTTGTGTGTCACCTTCCTTTTTGGAAACAAACACACACATCATGGGGGTGAGAGAACTCACCAAAATACCACATTCACCCACACTTGTACCTGTATTTTTAGTGTGCAGGTTGTTTTTTTTTTGTTTTTTGTTTTTTTTTCATAAACATTAAAACATTTATATACAGGTGACAAATGAAAGGAAAACCTGAACCCTCAAGATGATTGGTGTCTCTCTTAGAGTATGTTGTCAGTGACATTTGCTAACATGGTTTGGGTCCACTTGCCCTCTTAGAGGGAAACATCAGTTAAAATCAATATGTGATTTTATTTCCACTTTATTTGTTCTGGTTTCTTTCCAGTGTATATGAAACAAGAGGTCAACACATGGCTTAAATGTGCAAAAACATCCTACATGTATGACCTTTTCAAATCTTCATCTTTAATGGACTATTATTTAATGGTTTTCTATTCTATTTAAGAACTCATTCACCCCAAATTCTTTCTAAAAAACCCCCACTTTTAACCTAGCATGCACCCACTTGCCCTCTAATGGACACACCAGGTGAAATAGTTCACTTGCCCAGGCACATACTAACTTTGTACACTGAACGTCTAGAGCTCCTCTAGTCTGACAGCGTACACTTGAGGAGCCGGCGATTGAACCACTGATTTTCCAGTTAGTAGACAACCTGCTCTATCTCCTAAGATAGAGCATGCCATGGGAGTGAAAAGAGCAACAGTTTTAGGAGGCGTTTTCAGGTTTAGGAGGCATGGGAAGATTGAATGGGAAGCTGGAGCTTTAATTACTAATCAGTGCTAGCCATTATCATAACTGATAGCATATAAATGATTTGTTTCTTCCTTATCAGAGAGACACCACTGAAAAACATCATCCCTTTGTTTCAGGGTCACACACAGAACACATCAACAGCTATTCCTGTGGCTGTTTCACTTTGGTGGTTTTAATTCCTAAATCACAAGCAGAAAAAAACTACTGTGGGGAAAAGAAATGAACTTAAAGAGCTGAAAGGCTGAGGGAAGGGTGGTGACTGAGGTAGAAAAAAGAAACTATCTGACAACTAATGCATCAGGAAGGTCCTCCGGCAGCACCACAGCAGCTTACGCACAACTGTTGCACACAAATGTGCTATTTATAGCATCCTCAATTAATCCCCCAATACACACATTAATGAATAAAAATGAGAGGTTTCACAAAATGTATTATACACTCATTTTTTACAAGGTAGTTTTATAATGGTAAATCCTACATATTAATTCAAGTAGGCGTGTGTGAACAGAAATCAATTATAAAGATGAGAAATTCAAGCTCTGTGAAATTAGCTGTTTTTTGCAGTTTTCGGCTCTCTCTTCTCTCTCTTACCTTACTTTCATTTCCACTTCACAATGTTCAGCTTGACTTGCTCTAAACAAACAAACATAAATGTGCAAAGTACTCAAGGGCTCACACACTCTCATCCCACATTCTTTCTTTGTAACTAGCAGTTTATGTGTGGTAAATGGTATATGCACACTCTCAGCCCAGTAAAACACCTACAGTATGGCGGATCATAGCGACCAGGGGTTACCACTGTGTCACTGACCAATCTCTAGGCCTGCATGACTGTGGGCTTAACAATTGATTCCAAAGCAATTTCCAGCAACTGCTTGCCAACCAGTTGGGGGATGCACATTTTTCCATTGCAACTGGTGGTTGCCAGATGTTCACTGACCATCCAACAAAATTAGAACAGACCAGAAACTAATTCTTGCTAAAACAGCTGGTCATGTGTTAATTTAGCTTTTACTAAATATACAAATCTATTTTTGTTTTCTGAGACAAATAACTTCAGTGTTTCAATCAGGTTGCTAGGATAGGTGGTTTTTCAGAAAGCTGATGTGTCTAATTTGCCCATTCTGCACATTCACAATTTAATTAGATGTTTTATTTTTAGATTCATAAGCGTAAACATCTCTTTTAAACTAAACTGTTAACCTTTGTGAGCTGGAAGCAGACCATAAATTTTATGATCTGAATTATTCAGTTACATGATCTTGTTATGTGCATTGCCAACTGAACTTCACCTCAGCTCAGTTTTCTTTAGCAATAATTCATTTGGCCCAAATGTCCCAGAAAAGATTGATTTGGCAACAGGACAGAGGACTGAATTTTGCAGCTCGGTGGGGAAATGAGAAAGAAATGAGTAAAGAGGACCATGTCATTTTTTTATGCTTCAGTAAATATAAGCAGGAGACAAGATAAAGTTTGGCATTTACATTTCCTATTTATGGGCACTATGTCAGGATAATTAGAGACTGCATGGGAAGAACTGTGAATATAGCAGTGAATATGAAAAAGACTTAGAGTTTTTTTTTTTACCTCCCTGACCTTTACTTCTCTTTAAGCCTATTCAAAGGTGGCGTTACACTTTAAAATATGATCATTAAGGCTGCCATTGTCAGGGTCATCTTACGAACGTCTTCAAAAAGCGCTCTACGTGTTATCTTTGCAACGCAAGTCTAAATTATGTCCTAAGCTTTTAACTTTTAACTTGCACATTTGTGTTGGGTGATGGGGAAACACACACACACACACACACACACACACACACACATGTCTGGTTTGCTATCCTCGTGGGGACATCCCATTGACATAATGCTTTCCCTAGCCCCTTACCCTAACCCTAACCATTAAAAATGAATGCCTAACCCTAACCCTTACCCTAAACCTAACCATAACCTAATTGTAACCCTGACAGTAAAACCGCATTTTGAGTGTGAAAATTGCTTTCAACCCCAAGGGGACCTGGATTTTGGTCCCCACGGTGCAGAAAGTCCCCACCAGGATAGTAAAAGTCAGATTTTGGTCCCCACCAGGATAGTACGAACCCGTACACACACACACACACACACACATATAACATGGATCTATTTTGGTAATGGGGTGAAATGCCCCCAGCAATGTCACTACGACAGCTTGTTTGCCGCATATGTGTCCTCATTTATCACTGTACGCTGAATATGTGATTTTGTCTTCTCTCCTCCTGCATCAATGCAGGTTCACTGTGCACACATGGAGGAGAGGGATGTTGTTTGAGACGCCAGTATGGAACCGGGGTGGAGGGTGTGTATAATTATCTGCTCCAGTGCATTAGCCTTTGGAAACTGAGACATGGGGGGGAAGACAGAAGTGGGGAGAGAGATAAAGTATACAGAGTATAAAGTGTAAGACTGAGAAAGGAGGAAGAAGAGAGGAAGAAGAGCATTAAGTGCAAGGCTGAGAGAGTGGGAAGGAGTAAAGCGAAGCTGCAGATATTTCATTTCAAAGTGAACAATATTAATGTGCGTGAAATACTTTGCCAGAGAATGTGAGGTCATAACTAAATTATGGACTTTCACCAGTGGGAATGGATGTGATGCTGCTTCCCACATCTATATTTGACATTAGCCTTACCATCTGTAAGGTTAGCCCATATTGTGTGCACTTTCTGAGCCTGTGTATATATTTACTGTCATGGCAAAACGTGATCCTGGAGACAAACTGGTACTCCGCGTCAGAGGAAAGTACTTTTGAAGACATCTGTCTTTGTCAGGACAAGATTTTCTTAAAAATATTTTGCCATCATCGTGTTTGATACATTTTGCAGGTGTGTTGTTGAGGCAGATTAAAAGAGCAATTTGGAAGCTAGTGCTAAGTTATTTGCTAATGCTAGCAGGCTTGGTTAACAAACTGCAAACATAAGCTGTAGGAGTGAAACAAGTGGTGGTTGGTATGACCTTTTTGAAGATTCTGGTGGTTTTACAGTGTGTGTCATTATTTTTATTAATATTAATATTATTATTATGCATAAGTGGGCCTCTGCATTGGTTTAAAGTGGCTCATTCTTCAGTTTATCTGTGTATACGATATAAAATCATGAAACCACACAGCCAAACAGTATATATTGTTAAATATATTCTTTCGATATTATAACAAAAAATTAACAAATAGGGACAGGGAAATTGGTTCTTTCTTTTCAGTGTCACAACAAAGTGATTTGTTTAAAATGTATGTGCTACATATGTGGGTTATATATTAGGTTACTTTTTTCCCCCCTCCTGGCAGTTATTCTTGTTGAGATGACATGATGCAATCTAGTAACAGTGGTTAGTTGCCTGGACTCACGAAATTCTCAAGATCACACAAGATTTCAAACCACAGAGAAATCACTGGGGTTTTAAGAGGCAGACAACTATACACACATCACGTGTATGCTTTTGCTATTTATTGTTGTGTAACCTGTCAAGGACAAAAACATACAGAAAATTCTGGATCAAGCCTTGTAATCATAGCAATCCTACTTTTGTTAAGCCTGGATTGACAGCTCATGCCCTGGGTTCAAATCCACAGTCCGTCAGTTGGTTCTCTCTGGGTACTCTGGTTTCCTCCCACAGTTAAAAGTCATGCAGTTATTATTGATAAGTTAATTGGTGATTCTAAATACTACATTTAATTCTAAATTAAATGTAGTATTTAAGTGACCAAGTAGTATCGGGGTAAAAGTTGAAGGATTAAAATATCCCAAGAGCTCAACTAACTTCTAAACATGTTTCAATCACGTTTTATCAACACAAAATGCACAGGTTTATTGAATATGAATAAGTTGTGTTTATTTAACTCAGTTGTTTAAGTTGCTGCCAAAGCAAAACTATTTTGTGCAACCAATGTCCGCTATTAAATGAACTAAATCCAACATGTTCTTTTTTTCAGTGTAGAAGTGGAGTAAGTCAAAACCCTTAAATAAAAAACAGGAAATAAGAATATTTTCAGAGCATGTTTTGTATTCTTATTGTCTTTGCCCTCGCCTGTTTCCCTTCCCCTCCCCTGGTCTGTTGATTTCTGCAGTGGAAGGTAACCAGGCAAGTTGGTTCTTAACAGTGCACTTATTCTGCTTTTAGTTATGTCACTTTTTGTCCCCACTGTTTCTAAACAAAGTCAACATCTGGCTCATTAGTGTTAATACTTTCACAGCGGAGCTGTGAAGAGCATTTTTGAAATACTTCACTGGGACATATTCTTTCAACCTTTGTGGCCCTAATTAATCTGTTTAGAGGAAAATGTGTTAGCTTTGCATACCTGTGGTACCCACGCTTTACCTGGTTTACTGTTCCTGTGTGTAAGTGGTGCCCACAATGTAAGAGCTACACATAAATAGTAGAAATCAAGCAAAATAACAAATAAATTAATTAATAACATACACACACACACATATACACACACACACACACACACACACGTGTGTGTATATATACATATATATATACATATATATGCAACTCCTCTATTTGCAATTTTGTTGTCTAATTACGCTGAATATGTGATTTGTATGTCTAATTTTGTCTTCATCCTCTTATATCTCACAAATTGTTGTATCGTTTATTGTTTCACAATTTTTGTGTTTGTGCCTGTAGAATAAGTTATTTGGTGCACTGACTGTTGGTTCATGTTTATTTTTATCCCATGTAATTAGAATCATATTGATACACGTCCCTTGTTAAAGCACTCATAGGTGCTCCTTTTATACACTACTACAATGTTGTAAAACTACTTGAAAAGCCACAGCTGCTGTTTTTCACTGGTATTTGAAATTTTCAGCTTATTATGTGCAATGCACAGACAGGGAATCCTGCTGATTAGTACTTGGGAACATGCAAAGGAACTACTAGAATTGAACTCACTAAAACTGGAGTGCAAACTTCTTTGATGGGTTCTACCTTAAGTCTTGATTATACTTTTCATGTCTGCAAGTGTGCTGGGATTAGGGATGGGTACCGGTGTCCGGTGCCATCATGGCACCGGATCTGACATAAACGGTAGTAACCAGATCGAAAAGCAGCGCACATTTCGGTGCTTTATTTCGGTGCTTTTTTTTTTTTTCCTGAGCCAATTCTAGCCAATCATTTTACGTTTCCGAGGATAGTAGGCGGGTCCAGGTAGGTACGTTCTTTTAGAGCAGAGCTACAGATTAAAAATGCCCAAGGCCAAGCGGTCAAAAGTCTGGCTGTACTTCACAGCAAAAAATGCAAACTCGGCTGCCTGCAACAAGTGCTTTAAGGTGATACTGTGATACTGTCAAAGGAGGTAACACCTCGAATCCGATGAAACACCTATAGCGTTTTTTTTAAAGCCGAGAAATGCGCCGTATTTGATAGCTTGCTGCGAGACCTCACACCGAGCACATCTACTGGGGGTGTGGTGCCTGTTATCGGACCTGGAGTTAGCAACATCCCCCAAAAACTCGAAGAGTAGAGTCCTGGCCCCTAGCCCTGCCAGTGCAGCAGAAATGATGACGGATGATGATGGCAGCAGCAGCCGTTCTTCTCTGTGTGAGTAGCTTAATGTTGTTCGTGTGTAATTTACGTTGAGTAGGCTAACCACGTTATTAAATTAATGCCTGTAAGGTGAACTAGCAAACACCGTCGTAGTTACATGCGGCTGTCTTCTTGTTTGACGGCAGATACTCCCTTCACCCTGGCCAAAAAGGCTAAAATGACCAAAGAAAAAGTGGAAAACAGTTAAACATGAGAGGTTTTTGGACCAATTTTGTGTTTTTTCCATTGTTTAAGCACTGCTTCCAGCCAAGAGTGATACCATATATGCCCTATAGCTGCAGAAAAGGCTAACATTGTTATCTTTTTACAAAAAAAACAGCTAAACATGAGAGGTTTTTGGACCAATTTTGTGTTCTCCATTCTTTAAGCACCGGTTTGAGCACCGTTTAAGCACCGGCACCGTTTCAAAAGTACCGGTTTGGCACCGGTATCGGATAAAACCTAAACGATACCCATCCCTAGCTGGGATTTGCACGGGTAGGTAAATTTCATTATCAGACAGCCAGCGCAAGGTTAAGTCGAGTGAGATCTATTAGACTGTTGTCAGCTAAATATAGTAGTAGTGTTGAATTTAGATAATGTAACATGGAGTCTATGGGTACTGACTCACTTTAGGAGGCAGCCTCACATGGCCACGAGAGGAAGGTTAGTTTAAATGATATTAGGGTAAAATTAAAATTAAATTCATATTTAACATTTAATTGGGAACCAGTTAAATGTTGAACTTCTTGATTCCAGTGCTATCAGTCCATCATAATGCTAACTGTGCTAACTGGAAATAGCATTAGCCCAGATGCATTTCTGTACATAAGGTGGCTGACGGGAGTGTTAATTTCCCAGCTTACAGCCCATAACCAGTGTTGGGAAGGTTACTTTTAAAATGTATTCCATTACAGAATACCGAATACATGCCCCAAAATGTATTCTGTAACGTATTCCGTTACGTTACTCAATGAGGGTAACGTATTCTGAATACTTTGGATTACTTAATATATTATCATGCTGTTTACAACTACGTGAATGTACTATTGCTGTGATTTATTACTGTTACTGAAGGTCCGCGGCTCCGAACCGTAGTAAAGGGACCTCTGGCTAAGACGGTGGGTTAGCCGAAAAATAGCTTTACTTTGTTGTCTGGGTCAACTTTGCTAGCCAGAGACAGAGAGAGGCGTTGAAAGGCTGCTCCAACGGAACTTATTTTTTCCGGAGGAAAACACGAACACAGTGTACAGTTGAGTCTTAATATCTTACTTACAAATGGGCTCGTCAGGCACTCTTCTTGGCTGTAGTGGTTATTATTATATTTACATGCTTCCAGCTCCCGTTTTTGCTCCGTGACAGCTCGGACTTTTCCTTTCTCTCCCTCCCTCGCTCACAGACACATAACGTGTATGGCAGTCCATTCTCGCTGCAGCACGGACTACACTGCCCATGAGGCTACATTCTTTAGGGCCATGCCTGTAGCATTCTGCCTTTTAGCTTAGCACAACAACAACAACAAAAAAGCGCTCTCTCACCCAGGAAACACGCAGCGAGAGAGAGCGTCACCCTGTAACCATGGCAACCGTAACGCTGCCGCCTGGAACAACAGAGCGTAGCTGTCAAACAAACCCAAACAGTCCTGACCCGCGACAATATGAAACAGGAAAGTACCGCCGTGTAATCCATTTATTTCAACAAAGTAACTGTATTCTGAATACCACCTTTTTAAACGGTAACTGTAACGGAATACAGTTACTCATATTTTGTATTCTAAATACGTAACGGCGGTACATGTATTCCGTTACTCCCCAACACTGCCCATAACAAATAAAACACAATCACAGATAACAGTCTTTACATGTAGTGCATATTTCCACAAGTGTTAGAGGTAATTCAATCCTGAGTTCAAACAATTTGCCTTGTTCTTCATCTTATCTTTAAACATTAGAGTAAAGATACATTACTGGTTTGAGCTTTTGTCTAAAAACCCCCCCATATTTTTATGTAGTTTAGGCTCGACCCTGTTGTGGTGTGGTTGGTGCAGCTTTGAAGTTTGTTTTTCTTTGTTTCTCCAACCTTTTTGCTGTTAGTCTCAGGTGGAGTTGCTGGGCTGGGTCCTCTCACGGGGTCCATCAATGGGGAGTTTCCCCACAGTTCTTTCCTTCCTACACCTGTCTACACTCGTCTGCTGTATGTGGAAACCTCATCCCGTTCTCTGCATCCTGTCAGAGGAAAGGCTCACTTGCTCACCTGCCTGTCCTCTCTGGCTGTTGCACTTACTAACTTTTGGTTTGCTACCAGCTGCCCACAGACCCCCTCTGTGACTCCATTCTTCTACAACACAAGCAAGACTGACACAGTTTATCAAACTCATCTCTGCAAACCAAAAGTCTTCTGTACTTCTGTAAGCTCCCTTTCTCCTCTCTGGCAGAGCTCCTGTGTGTGACACTATTGTGCTGCAGGACCTTTCTATCTCCAGCCTACTAGTTTTTCACAATTCACTCTTTATCAATAAATGTCTTAAACTTTCTAGTTGTCGCTGTTTGCCACATGACAAACACACTGACGGAAACTATGATGTCATTTATAGTACTTTTCCTCTCAGGCTTTTTTTTCTTGTGTTTTTTCTCAAATACAGAGTGGTAATATGATGTTGGAAAAGCCCCTAGAGGAGCATTACTGTTTTTGCCAGTCTTAAATAAACTGTTATAAAACTCAGACTCCAGTGAACCAGATAGATTTATTTGTGATTTTAGATGGATCGTTTGAAAAGAAAAACATGAAGTGTGAAACACAGACAGAGAGCAGATGCTAACTTCCATAAAGGTACTCCCATCTGTCTATTTTATGCAAACAAATACTAGAAACCTAAAAACAACTAAATATGATTTTGCTATATTCAGTAAATAAAATAAATCAGTATCACTACAAAACATGTAGTAGACACAGTGGTCCAATGCTTTGCCTCGCCAAAATGTGAAGTGAACACGCATGCAAAAGATTCATTACCAGCAGGGGAGATAATATATTTAAAGCCATAAAGTAAGCAGTGAGCAAAAATTGTATACAGTACATTCAGCAGTCCTTAATCACCTGAAAGAATTAAGCTATGTGCGTTAACAATGTCTGTTAAAACACTTTTCCGTGATTATCTTCATGCTGACTTGAAATAAAATATCTCCCTCCGCTGGTACTGCAGCTTACTGAAATTTCTGCGTGCGTGTATGTTTCACGTCTTGGTGAGTCAACGCGTGAAATGGACACGGTGGACTGGCGTGTCTATTACCCGGGTTATATCGGGTTAAAAAGAAAGAAAGTAGATCTGAGATCTGTGATATTAAACCTTGAGATCTTTGTTGAAGACCGACTAGATGGTAATCTTCCTCAAATTCATATATCTTAAAACAATTTCTAAACCTGAAGGACATGATGTATAGTTGAGTCTTCAAATATTGCACAGTGGCACTGTTTTTGTAATTCTGCCCTTGTAAACCACCAGAGTAAGTCAGATAATGAAAGTGTGATTGAAGCACAGACTTTCAGCTTTAATTAAAGAGGTTTAACAAAAGTATGGCATTAAATGATTATGTAATACAACCATTTTTATCCACAGTCCCCCATTTTCAAAAGTTCCAAATTAACTGTATAATTGACTGACAATCAGTTCATTTTTCCATGCTGAGTCGGAGTGTTGAAGTTGTATTGGGTAGTTTTTTACTGTGATTCTCAATCTGAGATGAATAGCAATGCAAGTGAAAAAAATAAAATAAATTAGCCACAGGAGAAAACTAAAGTTTGGTTAATAAAACAATAAAATAGGTATATTATTACCAACATCAACATCAAGATTAACAATCAAGAGCTGCCTTCATGAATGGAAATACAGAGAGTTTACAACAAAGTGCAAACCACTGGTTACACTCAAAAACAGGAAGAGCAGTGGAAGAACAGAACAGTGTTTGACAGAAAACATTCAAAAGAGCCTGTAAAATTCTGGGAAACATTTTTAGGACTTCTTAGAACAAACATCAACTTGTACCAGATCATGATGGTGTTTACTGGTGACTGTAAGTTGGAAGTGTACAGGCTTTACTTCCTGTTCAGGCAGACAAATGCTGGAAACAGATCACACTGCAAATGTATAATGACCCAAAGCATACTGCAAAAGCAACCCAAAAGTCATATATGCACATTCATATGTTTTCTTGTTTTTTTTTTTTGTTTGTTTTTTTAATTTGTCAGAAGTTTCAATAAACACTCATTAAAAAAAACATAATGAAAAATCAGGTAATTGATTCATGGTTTAGGCTTCAAAGCCTCTTGAATTAAAACAAAGTCCAAACTAACTATCCATAAACTTGTGCACTTAACTGTATGTATCGTCAATATAACATCAGGGTTAACTGCATATTAACACCAAATTGGGACTTTGCTGAGAACATGACAGATTGGCGAATTGTTACACTGAAACACCTTAATCCATCAGAGATACAGCCAGACCTCTGCAGCCAAGCGCAGCAGCTTGTTTGCTCGGTCTGGGCAAATAAGAAAGAGAAATCAATAAAAGAAGAAAATACAAAATCATTTTCTAATTCATGTCTCAGCAGCAGATGGAGCAGGCGACGTAGATTAGTAGTAATAGTATTGTCCATTTGCCTCATGTTGATGGACAGCCAGTGATGGCGATGACGTCAGGCGATAACGAGGCTTCCATTCAAAGCAACACGTGATTGTTATTCAGCAAACATGTAGCCACTGTGAGGCCAGTCTGCAAGGCAGTCACAGCCCTGTAGCCAGCAGCTAAAGATAGCACCATTCAACACAGATGATGTAATGAGATTTAAAAAAAAAGAAAAACCTAAACAGCCTGGAGAAAAACAAACAAAAAAAAAAAAACTGTGAGCCTGTTGTTCACAGGAATGACTCTTATGGCAGCAGCGAGGCCAAGAAAAGAAAAGCTGTAACAATGCTGGGGCGCCATTACCAGTGTAGTTATCTGCAAATGTAGCATTGCACTGGGTAATATTTATCACTAATGAGATAAATAATGCTGCTGTTTGTCCAGAGTTTAGCCCCGGAGTACTACATCAGCTCTGAGAAATGAGATTTCTGAGGTTAAATAGCAAAAACAACGCTGAGAGGGAAGTGTATGGCAAAATGGACCCACATATGAGCGAGATGAATGTCACACGTGTAAATGCTTTCAAATACTCTCTCATGTGCTTCTAAAGACGCCAACATGAATAAATAAAACTGATCCTAAAATCTTTAAAGAGCATAGAAAAGAACATTAAGGTGAAAGAGTAAAAAAGGAAGACAGCGTGATAATGAATGGAGAGTCAAAACAAGTGAGCAGGCACATAACTCATGGGACTGGGAAGCCACATGAAAAAGCCTCAAATGCAATGAGAGGAACTTCAGAGATCACAGCAGCTGCCACTCATCTGACTGTAGCATGCACAGGAATCAATAACAAAGAGACAGGTACAGAAGGCCATCCTTCAGCTGAGACTCCCAGGCTTTTACAAGACTTCCAGTTAACACGCGATCTCACTGCTGACTGGGGAAAAAGGATTTCTAGAAAATTCTAGCGGACATGCACAAATAATGACACCTGTCTGTTAAATTTATAGTTGGGATGCACTTATATCTCCATGGTTTCAAAACCAGTCAGAGTCTGTATTGTTTCTCACTGAGGGACAATATCGACCTAATAGAAATTTTTTATTTTCTTTGTTTTTGTATGGATTTTATGGGTCTTTCTCCCTGACTGGAGAGCTGCATTCATCTCTTTTATTAAGTAAGTCTGCTACTACATAATACACCAATCAGCCACAACTTTAAACCTGCTGCCAGGTGAAGGGAATTACATTGATTGATTGATTAAAGTAGCACCTGTCAAGGGGTGGGGATATATTAGGGAACAAATGAACAGTCAGCTCCTGAGACGTTGGAAGCAGAATAAATGTGCAAGCAGAAGGAAAGGAGTGAATTGAACAGGGGAGGAGCCAGAGAGGTGCTCTGTTTTGCGGGGGAGACCTTGGCATTCACATGGCTCTCTGGCATTCATGTGGATGTTACTTTGACACGTACCGCCCACATAAACACTGGTGCAGACCACATACACCCCATTATGACAACAGTATTCTCTGATGGCAGGGACCTCTTTCAGCAGGAAAACACACTGTGCTACAGTGCAAAAAAATGTTCAGGAAGGGTTTAAGGAACATAATAATTGGTTCGAGACACCTTTCAGGGGTCTTGTGAAGTCCATGCCTTGGGGTCAGAGCTGTTTCTGCTGCACAATAGAAACCTACACAATACTCAGGCAGGTGGTGGCTGTGTATAGTGACAGAGGTGTGCACCTAGTGGTGTGTAGCAAGACTGTGCCACCTTCAGAGATTGTGTGCCATAAATCATGTTACAATATCCATATGTACGTTTTAAAGAAGCAAATCAAATGATCTCTGAATGCAACATAAAACAAAGGAGTGCACAGATGTTAGTAATTGTCTAGAATATTAATGTTGATGTGTGTGCATGTGTGTGTGTGTGTGTGTGTGTGTGTGTCAGTTTTCAAACAGCCCCTATGTAGCAAAAAGCATAGATTTCCTTTTATATTAAAAATTATGAATGTTACATGTATTAAAAAGGACAAAAATAACATCATCTTAATATCACAAAAATGACATTTTCATATGCAAGTCAGTGCTTTGTTTGTGGTACAAACTCTTTATCTGTGTACACTCATACTTCGAATGCAATTGATTTTCAACACATTTTCATAGGTAACACAAAATTATAGCCATTGTGATTTTCTTTGATCATGAAAGTCATGCTGTGAAAGTCTGATGTTCCCGTCCCATGGTACAGTTTGAATTACAGAGAGCTCAGTAGGTGGGCATTTGAAATGAAGAATTTGAGTTCTCAGAAACTGAGAGGATTGTTTCAAAGCTGTGGAGTCCATTTTAAGTACATTTTGTTGTAGAAATCTGTACTGGATCGTAGAGTTGAATGTCTCGAGACCGGTTACGTGGCCTTGGTCTTGGTCTTGTCTTGGCCTTGGATCCCTTGGTCTTGTCTTGGTCTCGCTGTCTCGGTCTTGCTGTCTCATATCGACATAGTGGTCGGGAGATTTGGAGTCAACAGTATCCATGACACACAACGTAACGTTCGATAATGTGTCATTCGCAAAAGCATCAGCTCTGAGAGCCGTGCTTAGAGACTGCTTTGTAGTGAATCAGAAGAGTCGACTCCCATTGAGCGAGAGCCGGCTCCTCACTTAATTTCCTTTTGCTGCTCAGCTCTCACACAGTGGCTCAGCTATGCTCCAATCCCTCCATATTGTGGCCAATCACATGCAAGGATATAGGATAATATCATTATGTCAAAAACAGAGAGGGTGAGAGATGCAACAGTCAAGCGAAGCGTGCATCTCTCATCTCAGTAAGTGAGTGAGACAGTAGACAGCGATGAGGAGGGCTGTGCGAGTGCATCGCAAAAACACATAAATATGCCTGACACCGGTAAACGAAGCAGCATCTGGGTGCAGTTTAAAGACTTTTTTGTCTCGGTCTCGTCTCGACTTTGTCTTGGTCTTGACTCAGTCTGTCTTGGTCTTGGTCTTGTCTTGGTCTCGATACCCTCTCGTCTTGGTATTGTCTTGGTCTTGGTTTAGGTGGTCTTGACTACAAGTCTACTGGATCGTCTTCTCTGTTATATTGTGTATTAAACCACATATTATTAAGCCACACATACATAAAAAGCTTATGCGTAAGTTCAAAAGGAATATCTGTAATAAGTCATCTGCCTGCTTTCCTAGGTGTAAGGCTGCCTGTCTGTTCTTTTCATAACTACCTCTTTCCCATGCTGTCAATCTCAATACTGAGATCATTACTCTCGTCCAAACATCTTCTTGCCTGCCTTCTTTGAGCAAATCAGCCTCCACTTTGTGTTGTTTAAATCTCTGCTCACTGCCAGTTTCCCTTTTTAGGCTCTCTTTATGCAACAAACCTCCTCCCCATCTCACACACACCTCAGTCAGAGCTCCATCCAAACCTCAGTTTCCATCTTCGCCACAAGACTCAGTGTCTGGACTCCAGGAGGTCCTGTCCTAAATCCTATGGGACTCCGTTCTGCCAGGATTGGGTCTTCGGAGTCTAATCACCAAATACATTCATTTCCCTATCTCAATAAATCATGCTCTTCTCTTTCAAGTGACCACTCCCTATTAAAATTAGATCAAAAGAGCGTTTCTGTGTATTATTAAATTTTAAGTCAATAGCATTGTGATTTTGATAAATATTCATTTTATGTTCTTTTTAAACATACTTTAAGAAGTTGATAGTGCAAAGTGCTGGCTTTGGTTATTTGCCCTGCTGAAATGGATTTTTGTATATGTGACATAATTTATGGAGTAAGGGCAGCACGTTTGCTTGGTGATTAGCACTGGTGCCTCACAGCAAGAAGGTCCTGAGTTCGAGTCCACCACCTGGCCGGGGCTTTTTTGTGTGGAGTTTGCGTGGGCTCTCTCTGGGTGCTGCGGCTTCCTCCCACAGTCCAAAGTCATGCAGTTAGTGGGGTTAGGTTAACTCAGTGGTTCCCAAACTTTTTTTGCTGGGCCCCCCTTGTTTTACAAGAAAAATGTTCGCGCCCCCCCCACCCCCACGCGCGCATGCACACGCACATCCTCCAACCACACACCTATATTTTGCTCCATTGCGGTTTATTTCACACCTCAAACATTTATTAAACAATTAAGCAAATACAAGTAATCTGCAATAAGTGACAGGTAGTAAGAAAATAAACGACTCACTCTTTTATGCTACGTCCGCACCTACACGGGTATTTTTGAAAACGCAGCTGTTTCGTCCACATGTAAATGGTGTTTCAAATCACCGAAAACGGAGATTTTTTAAAACTTCTTTGTTGCGTTTACCTGTGGACGAGGAATACAGAGTTCATCACGCAACGTCAAAGGTATGTGCCTTTTTTCACGTCACGTTATTGTTTACATGAGATGAATTGCAGAATGGCAGATAGAGACGAAATACTGTTACTGTTAATCTGACTATCTGCAGATTTTACACGCTTACATATACACACGCAGTTACTGTCCCTCCATTTAGAAAGGCAGAGGCGTCACGGTGTAATTATTTTACGTGTAGTTGTTTTTTTTCCCCTGTGTAATAATATTCAACATTGCTATCAATACATTTTTCAATCCCTCTGCAAAAAGGGTTTAAAAACATAAACAACTGTGGGATGCTGTTTGTCCGTGATTTGAACCGGGGGAACAAATCGTGGCAGGATCAGCCTGATATTATTTGTATCCCGCTGTAACTTTACTGTATAAAGAGCTAACATCTCCAAAATGTCAGGAGTAGTTAGTCATTACAACAAGTGTTTGTGAACTAAAAATCAAGAATGTGGGATCCTGTTTGCCCGCGATTTGGAGAGCCCAGTGCGTGCTCCCGATGCAGGGAAAAGCAATTCTGCAGGGGAGACCTACCTCGGCACTTGTGCAGGTGAAACCAAAGGGAAGATATGCTTCACCATATTTTCTAGTCTTTGGCTTAGAATGAAGTTGGTTTGGAAACATATTCAGCTATGCTTCATCTCCTGCTTTGCGTTTGTGTGGGCGCCCCGTGCTAGCAGTGTCCAAGCGTTTTTGTGTTTTTTTTCCCTTTTCATCCCGCGCCCCCCCTGCCATGGCTCTGCGCCCCCCCCAGGGGGCGGGCCCCACACTTTGGGAAGGTCTGTGTTAACTGATGATTCTAAATTGCCCGTGAGTGTGAATGCTTGTCTGTGTCTGTGTGTTAGACCTGTGAAAGACTGGTGATCTGTCCAGGGTGTACCCCTCCTCCCTCCCGGTGGTAGCTTGGATAGGCTCCAGCCTGCCCACATCCCTGATAAGGACAAGTGGAAGAGAATGGATGGATGCATGAATTATGAGTATAATTATTTTTGTTATTTTGTATTTTTGTGTATATAGCATATGTGTAGCATTCATTTCACTGTTGAGAATAATCTGTTTAAATGTTTACTAATAAATATGTTAACGATAAGTATTGTTTTTTGTTTTCCAAAACAAAATATGCATTTAGGAACATTGTATATGTATTCAAATTGTTATGTATTTCAACAGTTATAACCTGTTACTGTGATTTACATAACAAAATCAAAATAAGATAATAGAATCCATATATATCATTCCTTATATGTCTATGTGTTGTCAGTCCAAACAAAGGCAGTAGGAAACATAGTTTTTAGTAGTTTTATATGGCAAATTAAATACTGAATTAAATTGAATGTAAAAACTTTGCCTGGCCAGTGTGACTGTAATAATGTAGCCCAACTTTGTTTTTAACAGTATATTGTTTGAAGGTTATCTTTGGTTGGTTTGTACCTCATAGTGTGATCAAGAACCACCTCTTTGTAGTCGCGACTGCATATTTTACCAGCTTTGTGTCAACGCCTGTCAGCTCACATGTCAGACAGAACAAAATCACAGTCTGAAGGGGCCTCTAACCCACTTCAGATGAGGGAAATTTATCAATGATTGCTTGAAAGCACGAAGCTTCATGGTTCAAATGTTGTAAACTATATTTAGCTGCCAACACCACGGCGATGATAGCAGCAGCACAAGTTGTTATTGTGCATTATAGTTTGCAAGAACTCAGCTTCGATTTTTTTTTAGTGTTTGGGTGAATCCTCATTGTAGCCAGGTGCTTTTGTGAGAAAGACACAAAAAACACACTCTTACAACTTCACAAAAAGCAAAAATAATGAAAAAATTAAATAAAAAGACAAGATGTGAATGTTTCTGCAGGGATGTAAAAATACCAAGCAAGCTTTTGATTTGTTTACTCATCGATTTCCATGTTGCTGCTGTGACTGTCTTGAGATAAAAATGCAGCATATTGAAACCACCTAGAAATGTAAAAATGAGCAAAAAAAAAAGAAAAAAAAAAAGAAAAAGAAATCTGACTTTTTGTTTTTTTGTTTTTACATCTCATAGTGAATGCAGTGCTGTAGTTCTGTTCTCTTGGAGCACCTGTGACCTTTCTCTGGCAGCCTGGCCGGTTGGGCAGACACCACAGGGCCAATTTATTGGCAGGCACAAGGCTGAGGAAACACAATTAACTGGCAGAGGACCTCCCACCCGAAACCAGCCCTCATTTCCACACACACACACATACGGCCACCCTCACACCTCTGTGGCCTCAGACCCTCTCTCTGTTTATCTCCCCTCCACTCAGGAAATGTCCTCTCCGTCATCACTGATCTATGGCGTGTTCATGCAGTCGGTAGTCATGCATGTCATTACGCTGTGTGGAGGTTTTATCTCCCTGTAGTTCTCTCTCCCGCCCCCGCAAGAGTGAAGACTGGTTCCCTGTGGGCTCCTGTGTGTGTGTGTGTGTGTGTTCAGTGGGAGAACATGCATTTTTAAAACTCAACCCTGAGCTCACTGCTGTCCTGTTCCTTTCCTGCTGATTAGCCAAGGATACGGGGGATTATCAGGGCCGGGGGACAAAAATACAGCGAAGAATGAGGGAGGAAAAAAATGGAAGCATGGTGGTTTTAAAAGAAGGTTTCCTTTTGAACACTTTGATGGGCGTGCGGCGCAAGGGACATGCATGTTGGAAGCCCTGTGGCAAAACCTTCGGCCAAAGACTCGAAACTGGAGCAAAAAACATGCGGTGACTCACAAGTAGAGGAAGAACCTTTGAATTCACAGTGCCAGAGCTGTATCCACAGCGCGCTTAATAGTTAAACACATCCTTGAGATACTACTAGATTTATTATATAACGCTACAAATTATGTTGATGTGAATGCTGTAGCGACATCCACTTCATCTTACTCTGAATGATATTAATAGGCTGGGAAAAGTAATATAAAAAAACGGTATAATCGTAATAACATAACACAATAACACAACATTGGACCAACACTGATTGATTACATAACTGTTTAATTAGAAAGCATTAGTTTAAGTTTGATGCACCAAATAAAATACCAAGAGTTTTTTTATAGACTGGATGATATCATCGCTTACATATGATACTTTTCCTCACTCTCTTTTAAACTCTATTTTTTTGTCTTATTTTTGTTCTATATTAAGAGCTTTTTGTGTGTGACTCTGATTTCATGGCACAACAAAACTTTTGAATTTTACATGTATAGCAGTAATAAAACTGTATAAATATAATAACAGCATCTATATATACACTAGTACTGATAATAACTGTGATTATAAAAAATTGTTAGATACGTTTATTTCGAACATTTTAAAATAATTAAGTACAACTGACATATAAAACAACAAAACAAAATACCAAATATATTAATCATGTGTATATAAGTAAGTCCAATTTTATTCTCGAAAAGGAATGAAATGAAAATGTACATGATCCTCCCTTTCCAGTTTATCCCTTTCATTTAAACAATTTTTTTAGTGACTACTACACTGTAGCCTCATCTTATACACACACACACTCACTACTGCTAATGCAGTACCCTTTTCTGGGGCAAAAAGACACAATAAGACTATAAGACTTAAAATAAGTATAATAGATCCACTTTAAGAACTCTGATAATTTTTTAGTCACTGGTTCTTCCATTATAGTAACTTTATATCTAAAAGTGAATTATGCTCTTTTAGTCGTGAATATTTAATGATGAACATTTAATAAATATTTCATATGACCTTCAATGTGTTGAACGGATGCACGTGCAGGCTTTTAAAATTCTTCCGCTGGAAGTAGAAAATTTGTCTCTTTTCACCTTAAAGTTTTACCAGTGGATATGAGGACTTCTTTATGTCAGCCATGGTCTAAAATCAGCTAAAAATAAGTCTCATAGTTGAATTATCTAGTACACAGAATATACGAGAGAAACTTCCACATTTGTAGTGTCTGAATTTTCCGATTAGGGGAAAGAAAGGGTATAATTTTAAAAACTCTGAGTACTACTGAACTTTCGTGTAAAAAAAAAAGAAAAAAAAAAGAAAAAAGGAAAAAGGAAAAAAAAAAAGAAAAAGGCATGTCAGACCTTTAAACCACATCTAGAGGGGTCTTTAAAATTTAAAGCCACATGTCTGATAAGCTTTAACTCACTGATAAAAACAACCAACAGAGGAATGTAAGTAAGTGGAAACATTGCACCATTCATGCTGTTTTAGCTGTTAGAAAGTCACTGCTGCATCACCCCTTCAGAAAATATATTCGTTTCACAATTAAAAAACATACCAGTCGTTAGGGATGGGAATCAAGAATCGGTGGCGCATTATGTGTGTGTGGACATTATGAACATGAAAAGAACAAGAGTGCAATAGTGAAGCGCAAGCTGCTTTCAGGACAGAAACAACTGCATTATACTGCAAACACAATTTTGGCTCTTTGCGAGCATGTTCACATAAAGCATGCTTAATGCTAAGCTAGCCAAGAACCCAGATTGATGGTATAGGTGAGTGAATGCTGACCCCAGCCAAGCAATCAGACACTGAACTTAAATAGGTATCACCCCCCCACAAAAAAAAAAAAAAAAAAAAAAAAAAGGACAGTGATGGGAGGCTTGTAGCATCCATTTCTACCTGCTCATGTTTCTAAAGCAGAATCATTGTTTTGAAGTATCTTTGGACTGATTTTCATCTTTGTTGTTGACTTTGTGTTCATGTGTAAAAACTAGAGAAAAATTGGATGTGTCCTCATTAGGATAGGGACTTGTGTTAACTGCGTAGTCTATAGGTTTGGATTGTTGTTGTAATGAATGTGTATGTAATGTATATTGTAATGACCCGAACACTGATCACAAAAAGAGGGTAAAAGGTGGAGCCACTCTCAATGTGAACCCAATTTGAATCGATAAGAGCATTAATATGTGACATCAATAATGGAATCAGAATTGCAAAATTTTCCATTACCCATCTACACCTGCAGTTTCATCTAATAAAGTAAAAATTGTGGCACAGAAATCTATGCTTACAAGCTAGTCCTCTGTTACCCATAATGTCGAAGAATTGGAAACCTGTGCCATGCCTTCTGAGGCAACTGAAGTCAGACCAGTACATTTTATTTAAATGAAAATTTTAGTGCGGAAATAATTACATTATTATGAATAAGGAAGGCAGAGGCTTACTTTTACACTAAAAAGCCTTTGTTGGCATATAGCGTATAGAGTAATGTTTAGTCAATTCAAGACTAGGTCTACACACAAAGAACAAACAGAGAATTAATAACATTTCCATTGAACCGTTTCCCAATGACAAATTTACCTGCCTCCACCCGGTATCAATAACACGAATTGCTTCTGAGGTCAATCCGTATTGTTTTGTCAAATGCACGTTTGAACAGACTGAGCTCATTTATCCTGCAGCCAAGACAAGCCGAGCATCCCATTTCTTGACTTCCACAGATGCAACCCTCTCAGTGGTCTCAGTCAATATGGATTTGATCAAATGTGATGCCTCTGCCGCTGCGATTAATCTCTGCCGCCTTTTTTTTTTTTCGGTCCCTGTCTGCCGCCCACTTACATCCCAGCATCCCTCTGAAGCCAGCCGACTGACAGCAACATAAGTCACGAGGCTGCATTAAAAACACATTAGGCCAGCGGAAGAAATTAAGGTTGGACTTATCTGATAGAGAGTACCTGCTCCAGAATGAACTGAGTGCCAATGTCCTCATGCATCACCATCGCGTCTCTGACAATGTTGTGACTTATGGACTCACTGAATGCACTCCCAGGCACTTTTAGGGATATGAATATATTGAATTTATGAGATCTCAAAGGACTACCGCACTTTCTCTTTCCCTCTACATTTTTGTTCTTCTTCCAACGAAGAGTCAAAGAGATGGCACTGTTCAAAAGCAGAAGTGAAGACCAGAGCAAGGGCCTCATCAATTAGCCTTTCCTAACAGATAGTGATAGGCAAGATGTATGAAGCAACAGTAACAAATATCAGACACACAAATTAACCAAGACTAGACAAATCAGGAACCTTAAAATGTAAAAAAAAAGAAAAAAAAAAAAAAAAGTTTGTGGTTTGATGTTTGGTTACTGTTTTGGTCTACAAGATTTTGTCTTTTGTTCTGCTTTTCATGTGAGCTCTTCTTGTCTGTTTTAACCCTAGAACACTATCGCTGGGTGATTTTCACCCGAGCAAATACATTTACATGATTTCTCTCTCCTGCAGCTGTTAGTGTGTCGAGGAGATTGTGCTTTCACCAGGGAAGTCTCAAATGTCCCAGGAATGGGTGTATCAAAGACCAGCTTTCCAGCGTCATTTTTTTTTTGTCCTTGAATTCCAGATTTTTCTGTAATTTTGGAGCATTACTTTAGCATCCCCTCATGATACTTTTTTCCATTTTGTTAGACATGGCACAGTTGAAAGTAAAAGCTGACCACTCTGATTTGTCATGTGCTTGATATATTTTGATGACAAGTACTTTTTGTTGGTCATATTATATCGGGTAAAAATCACCCGGCATTAGTGATTGTGTTACTATTTATAGCGATAGTGTTCTAGGGTTAATTAAGTAACTTATTCTCTTTGCTTGTGTGTTTTTTCTGGTTTTACTTCGTGTCTTCATCTCGTTCTCTCTGGTGTGATTCTGCCTCTGCCCCACCTCTGCAGTTCTATACGACCTTTATCATTATTTATTATTATCATTTACTATTAGCTGACTATTCTATTTCTCAAATGGTTACTTAGACATATTCCTATCTGTTTATTACATTCCTTTCTTGCCATTTTGGTGTGCGGTTCTGGTTTATGAATGTATTTATTTATTTATTATCAGTAGTAGTAGTAGTATTCCTGATATTCGAGCTTCAGTCTTTTCCCTTTAGCTGGTTTTACTTCCTGTCTTTGTCTTTCTGTCAAGTTTCAGGACCTCTCCACACTTCCTCGTGCACGCATGGAAAGTCAAAGGTTTCAAAGCAGCTTGCAGGGGAGCAGCAGCTGTATGTTTAAGCAGCTTATGTAGCACATGCTTCTCAAAAGGATGTACAGAAAGGTAATGGTGAACTAGTATTTTAGGTCAGATGATCTGCTGAGATTGCAGACTGTTTCATTGCCAGCCGAAACTTATGCTTTGATCGGTGTTATTATTGTCAAAAAATTTAATTTTTCATAATTTTGCAATGAATAAAACTTCATCCCAGTCTGCCACTCTAAAGTTTCTAAACCTAAGGGTATCTGCAAAGCTAACACGAGACGCAAACAGGGAGAGAAGATGAGAAGAGACAAAGAGAGAAGGAGAGAGAAAGAAAAAAATGGGGCTATGTTGTGTGAGGAGAGTGAATCACCTCTGGAGCAGTAATTTGATTTCATGTGGCTCATGGTGCTCTGCCGTGCAGAGGGAAGGTCATAATGGCAGCCATCTACCATCCATTATTGCACTACTGGAGAGAAGTGTGATGTGTTCAGGGTGGATGATCACATCTCCGCCATGCTTGGCTTCAGTAAATTTCCACCTCTGTTATTCATTAGTCACAGTTCACAAAGATAAATGGTGAAATTTTGGTTGGCTTTAGGTTAACAGTGGACCACCACCGCTGTGTTCAGTATGTCAGAGGAACATACAGCCTGCTGGTTATACTTTTATTGAGGTTAAGCTGTTTACATCAACCTTTGTAACCATGAGACTGACTTTTCCTCCAGGACTGAATAAATGAATATTTTTCTTCTCTTTTGAATGTGCAATAGCAGGTTCCCCAAAGTAAAAAGAAAGAAAAAACAAAAATGGAGGTTGGAATAAATTTAGTATTGGTAAGTATGGCTTATAGGACTCATAAGCATAACGGAGTTCTTTAAATCAAATGAATGCGACCTTTTTATTAACTTTTCCCAGAAGACGTTTTTTGTAACTTTTGTTATGGTGATGGTCAGACAATGTCGGACATGTCTTCCTCTGGGAAGAGTCTGGCACGATTTAATAAAAGAACTAAACTGGAAAACCTAGGAACTAAACTATGAATGAAACACAGTATGAGGGAGATCGCAACACAGGACCGAGGGAAATGCTGACATAAATGCACAGGAGGATAACGAGGGAATTGAGAACACACGGGAAACACAGATGACACAAATTAACATGACGCCACAGGGGAAGCACACAGAACATAAAAACACAAGACTTTCACAATAAAACAGGAAACTGAGAAACATGGCACAGGAGAGGCAGACGAGAGGGAACGAGGGAACATGAGGGAGAGAGGAGACATGACGGGGTGAGGAAACAGAATGGAACAAAGATGGAAACAAGACGCAAGGGCTCATACAACATATATAAACACAGACACACAGAGGGTGAAGACACAAGGGGAAAATACTAAATAATCAATGAACTAAACAAAACAGTCCATAGCAACCAGAGAGCATTTAGGGGCAGAGAGGAGGATCTTACTCTCAATGTTGTTGGCGCATTTCAGGAGGACACTGCTAATAAAGTTACACAATTACACAGTGAATTTGTATTTATTATTATATTTACAAAATACCACAGTTTTTATCTTGGTCGTATCATTTTATTTTGCTGTATTTATCCGCGACACCTTAAAGGCCGGTCTGTGAAAATATTGTCTGATATTAAACCGGTCCGTGGTGCAAAAAATGTTGGGGACCGCTGAATTAAAAGGTACAAGCTGCTAAAGATAGTGTGAATATCCTGTTTTCCAGTTTTAAGCATAAACAGCTCCCATTCTATTTTATTAGAGCAGAGATGTTTATCTTGAAGGCGTGGTACAAAGAACCAAACTATCTGCATGGGTTGATGTCTTTTTGTTTAACCATTAAACTGTTAATCATACTTTAGTTGATGAGCCTCAGTAAATAAATGGCACTGCCACAGTTAGACTGAATGAGCATTCTGGCCAAGACAACAGGACAGCTTACAAATTTCCTGTGTCCATTAGGAGGTATTGACTTTGTCTCTCTGAGTGCTGTAAGCTGTGATTGCAAATGACACATTGTTACACTGGTTTTGTTCTAAGATGCCAAGCACAATTCTGCCACTTGCTATTTATTCCGCCCAACAAAAGGCTAATGAGGATATGATAAACAAATACAACAAACAGACCATGTAATTAAGTGACTACTTAATCCAGCCAAAACCTCACACATCCACGAGACGGACAACCCCCCGTCTCCCCAGTCTCCCTGCTTCTCCTGTTTATCTTAAATACACCACACACTGGCATAATCCCACCTACAAACACCCAGTTTCTCCACTGAGGAATTGTTTCATTGCATTACATAAGTGTACAAGCCTTGTGGGAAATTCAGTGTTTGCAGCGAGTCAGCTCCTATGGCAACATTTGAATATGTGAGCTGGGCTCAGACATAGTCAGTGATATATACTAGGGAGTTATAGTTTGTAAATTCTGCTTTTTATATTACATGTGCAGGTTCATACTCTGCTGCTGCAAGTTCACAGTGCTGCAGTGACTTTTTGAAGAGGCAATAAAAGAAGAGAGACAGTCCACACTGAATTTACGTTTTAGAAACGGAGAATAAAAAGGATGTATGACAGAAAAGTAGTGTTGGATCATCCTGAATAGCATACATTTCTCCCCTAACCTGTCTCCACTCTAATTTTTCCCCTGTTCCCCCACTACTGCACATTTCCATCTTTTCTAATCAGAGCTCTGGCTCGTACTGTACATGTTCACATATTCCTGCCATGACCCGTCGGTGTATTAACTGATTAAAATAGATTGATTTTCTGCCAGTAAATGCAGCCAGAGTAGGCTAAAACCTTGCCTTTGATAAATGGGTTTCAGAGTTATCAGAGTGGATGAGTCGATGTGCAGATCAATGGCGAAATGCAACAAGGTCATTTCTGCTGAAGATAAAGCATTTGTTATGCAGATTCATCCAAAGGGCCCACACAGTGGGTCCCATTCTACATCTACAACAACTTATGAAAATAATTACAGTTAGTATTTATCCCAGATCTGTTACTTCAGTATAATATATTTGACTTTAACAGAGTACATTTTACTGCATTACTTTTTGTAGTACTAGTTACTCTTCAAAGGTCATTATTATAATAAAGTAGTAACTAGAGATGGACCGATCCGATATTACGTATCGGTATCAGTCCGATACTGACCTAAATTACTGGATCGGATATTGGAGAGAAGTAAAAAATGTAATCCGATCCATTAAATATCACGAAAGCACCTCACAAAACTTGCGACATGGCGTAACTCAGCTCATGACCTTAGCACTCAGAGCAGAATGCGTCACGTGATAGAACTAGTGGTGTGCGGATCGATATTGAAATATCGATTTTTCTGATACCAGTAATTTATGTTCTAGAATCGATTCTCTTATTAAAATATCAATATTTTAGTACTTTGGGGTAAATTTGTAGTTTTTCATTAACAGGAACATAGTGGAAAGAAACGACATAATTCGGATCGTCTAAACTGGAAGGAACTACTTCCTCTCCTGCCTTTCATAGTCATATGCGAAATATGGCTGTATAAATGTGTCGCAGCCCCTGGTGTGGGCACTCACAACAATGGCTGAGCATAAACAGAGTCATGTGTGGACGTGTTCAAATAGCGCACAACTTGAGGGTTTTTTTTATTTCTATATTATTATTCTGCATTATTAAGCAATAAGAACAAGTAGTCTGATGTCCTGTAATCATTATGAAGCTATATTATTATATTATTATTACAATTACAAAATACAATTATATATTGCATTATGAAATACAATGAAGCATCAAGTTTTTGTACATAGTATCGGAATTGGATCAGTATCGTCGATACCACCCTGAATTTTACTTGGTATCGGATCGGAAAGGAAATCAGTGGTATCGCACATCACTAGATAGAGCGGCTGTGGCGTGCGAGACCTGTCGGCGGTCTGGTTGAGCATTTGGAGCCTCGCTACCAAACCGGCATTTCATCTCCGAGAAAGTTATCCCAGAGAGTAGTAAAGCAAGTGTGTAAGTTCATCTCTGAATGTTTGTAAAGCATTCCCACGTTAAGCTTAACAACCGATATATGGAACGACTGCCTCTTCGCTCTCCCTCCCTCTCCTGTTGCTACTTCAATCATGAAACTGATCAGTGATCAGCTGATCGGCTTTTCTGTAGTGACTCCCATCTCTCTTGTTTGTTTTTGGCCTACTTTGCACCAGAAAGAGGAAACCAGCGGCTGAACAACAGCAGCACATGTAAGCTTGATAAGCTGTTGTAAGAATTTGTTCAATATTACTTTCTACACCAGGATCCTTTTCTATGTTGCTGACGGCTGGTAACTGCAGGGGCGGGTCTAGCAAAGTTTAGCCAGGGGGGCAGGTAGGGCATTAACAGGGAAAAGGGGGCACAAAGACATACTTTTCTTTCTTATGCTCATTTAAAATGTCTAGCTTTTAGTAAATAATTTTCTGAATCTTACACCCAAAGTTTTAATCTGATGTAAAATGTATAGAAGTCCATTACTGTATATAGTAACTATTAAGTCTAATATACTGTGGAGGTAAACAGACGACACGGAGCTATTAGCTCTCACTCCTGCTTTATTCCTCTTCTCCATCAACTCAACACATTGTGCCACAAAACACATCAACACACTTCCTCAGCACTGGGTGTGAGTGGAGCCCTCTAGTGGTCCTTCACACATCCCCCCCCCCCCCCAACACCCAGCAGAACTATTCCAGGACCCGGGGTTTAAGTAAACGGCCAGAACGGCTGAACCGGGAGGGTAGAGAACTGACTGCGGGGAACCCAGCCCGGGAGCAAGGCTGGCACAGGCGGTCAGAAAAAGCTGCAGACAAACTCGGGCTCTGTTGGTTGTGGGGTGCTCCTAGAGGAAAAAGCAGAATCCATCAGCCCGATGGTAGGTGGGCGGCCGCGGCAGGGGGCCTGGGCCGGAACCACCTGATCATCTTGCAGAACATGTGCTGGCTTAAGTCTGTCAACAGAGACAACCTCCTGCTGACCTCCAAAGTCCAAAAGGAAATGTTTTTGGCCCGGTTTAATAGACCTGTATGGCCCGTCAGAAGGTGGGCGCAACGGAGTCCTATGGGCATTGTGCCTGACAAAAACAAAACGAGAAGAGTCCAGCGAACTCGGGACAAAAGTGTCAGGCAGGCATTGGCGCACAGGGCCAGGAACAGAAAATGAGTCTCTTGGGGGGCGAACAGGCAGCACAGAGGTATCGAAACACAGGGGGGGGTTCTCAGGTAAGAATTCCCCGGGGACCCGGAGGGGCTGGCCGAGGACCAGTTCAGCCAGGGAAGCCCCGAGGTCTTCCTTAACTGCGCTGCGCAATCCCAGCAAAACCCACGGAAGACGGTCAACCCAGTTACCACCTGTTAAGGAAGGCCGGAGCGCGACCTTGAGTGACCGGTGAAACCGTTCGCACATCCCATTAGCTTGCGGGTGGTATGCAGTGGTGCAGTGGACCTCGACCCCCAGGCTGCCAGCCATGGTAGACCAAATCTCAGAAACGAACTGGGGGCCCCTGTCCGAGGTAATGTCAGCAGGGGGACCGAAACGCGAAACCCACGTAGACAAAAATTCCCTGGCCACTGCCTCCGCTGTCATGGACGCCAGGGGCACTGCCTCTGGCCACCTGGTCGTGCGGTCCACTACAGTTAAAAGGTGCGTGCAACCCTGTGACTGCGGCAAGGGACCAACCAGATCCACATGCACGTGATCAAAATGCCTACTGGGGACGCGGAAAGGTCCGAGGGGTGCCTGTGCGTGCCTGTGGATCTTTGAGCGTTGGCATGGGATACAAGCCGCTGCCCAGTCTTTCACCGATTCACGAAGGCCCAGCCAAATAAACCTGGAGCTGACCAGCTTGACCGAGGCCCGGACGCCCAGATGAGAGAGGGCATGTACCGAGTCGAAAACATGACGACGCCATGAAAGGGGGACGTTGTAAAGCAGGCGCGGACCACCGGCCCACACGGGCGTGTCCTCCAGCACGAGGCCTGTTTTTGCTGACTGAAGGGCAAGGACGTCCAGGTCAGCACATTGCTCAGCGGTCATGGCAGCGTAGTCTACACCGACATACACGGGGGAAACCAAAACACGGGACAGACAGTCAGCGACGTGATTGGACTTACCAGCCACATGCTGAATGTCTGTCGTAAACTCCAAAATGGCTGCCAACTGGCGCTACTGGCATGCGCTCCATGGGTCAGAGACCTTGGACATGGCAAAGGTCAAAGGTCTGTGGTCAACGTACGCGGTAAAGTTGCGGCCCTCGAGGAAAAAACTAAAGTGGTGTGTCGCGAGGTGCAGGGCTAGCAACTCCCTGTCAAAAACACTGTACTTGCGTTCGGCGTCCCGGAGCGTACGACTGAAAAAGGTGAGCGGCTGCCAGACACCGGAAACCCGCTGTTCCAACACGGCACCGACTGCTACGTCGGATGGGTCGGTGGTCAACGCGATCTCCGCCGACGGAAACGGGTGGGCCAGCAGGGTGGCATTAGCCAGCGCAGACTTGGCAGTGGAAAACGCCTGGATGCGTTCTGGGAGCCAGTCAACAGGAACTTTGGCTAGGGGGGGCGCTCGTGTGCAGCTATGGAGTAGACGTGTTTTCTGAGCTCTCCGTGCCATCTCACTCATAAAGTTGCACTTTAAGTTTATTTCTAGCTGGGTAGTTTTAAAATTTGTTTCGTGGACTGCCGGAGTCGATCTTTTGTCAACATGCCGAAGAAAGATGAGAGCCAGAGGGATACGTCCAAGGCGAGCCAGTCGGCGGCCGGTAATGATGCCATATTAGCGGCTATCGCTAAGCATGGAGCTGAGCTTTCGAAAATAATCTCGCTTGTGGACGGGTTAAAGAAGTCGGTTGAGGGCCTTCTCGATGCAATTGATGCAACGCTAACTTCTCTCCAGAAGAAATATCATGAGTCTGAGCGCCGGTTTGAAGACCTTGATAAAGCTATGTCCGCTAATGATAGCCGATTAGCAACGCTTGAAGCATCGTGCAAAGAGCTACAGGTGGCTAACACTCTCCTCAAAGCCAAAGTCAACGATCTGGAGGGGCGCTCTCGCCGACTCAATGTGAGGATTGTGGGAGTTAAGGAAGGGGATGAGAAAGGCAACCCAACCGACTTCGTTGCTAAGCTACTTCCAGAGCTTTTGGGTCATGAGAACTTCAGCAGGCCGATAAAAATAGATCGAGCCCACCGTAGTCTGAGACCGAAGCCACAGCCCAATGAACGGCCACGTGTCATCATTGCTAAAGTCCACAACGACTGGGATGTGTTTGACATATTACGACTCAGCAGGCAACGGTCTCCTCTGCTCTACCACGGCGACAGAGTCTCCATTTTTCCTGACTACACGGCGGAGGTCTCGGCGCAGCGGCAGGCCTTTGCTGGTGTAAGGAAGCGGCTGACCGACGCCGGTGCTAAGTGCTCTCTTCGCTTTCCCGCAAAGCTCCAAGTCGACTATAACAACACATCGAAGACTTTTATGTCGCCGGAGGAAGCTGCACGGTTTGCTGACTCCTTAAGCCCTGCAAATGACTAATAATTCATAAGTGACTTGCTAATTTCACGACATATTTACACACTTTGCGCATTTTTTGTTGTAATGTTCTCTACCCAGCTATGTTGAATGTTTTGATCCAACATCCTTGTCCTCAGTTGATTAAGGCACAATATAAAGGTTTGTTGGTGCGCATACTGTGATTTACATATTGTAGAGTGCATGTCTTTCCCGCACTGAAGCGGTGTATAGTGCCTATTCTGCCTATTGGGTTCCGCCTCTACAGTATTTGTGTTATGTTCCGATTTTGGGAATATCCATCTAGATGTTTGGGTTGGATCTTTTGTATTTTGTGCACAATTTTGTTTTTTTATGTTTGTTAAATAGATTATATGTGGGGCGCACGGGGCTCCATGTTTTTTTTTTGGAGTATTAGCGTTCGGTCAGGCTGGCCCTGGTTCCCGGCTGCCTCCCTGTTGGATATTGGGGTTGTTCCGCTTTCTTCTTTTTGCGGCGTGGGGGGTGGGTGAGTGTCTTCATGTTTCTAATTATGTGTCGTTTTCTTTTTTTTCTTTTTTTTTCTTTTGATGTAAGTGCCAGCTCTTTATTTGCCAAATGTCAAAGCCTTCATTTTGTCCTTCCACACTGTCGTAAGTCATCTACTCACTTAATTTGAGGATGAGCCACATAACTTTTACGACCTGGAATTGTCGGGGTATGGGCAAAGCTCTTAAACGTGGTAAGGTATTTTCGCATTTAAAATCTTTGTCTTCTGATATAATTTTTTTACAGGAGACCCATATCCATCCTTCAGAGCAGAGGCGATTAAGATCGGTATGGGTGTCACAGGTGTACCAGTCCACCTTTTCTTCCAGGGCGAGACGGGTTGCCATTCTTGTTCGCAGAACTATTCCTTTTATATTCAAAAATCAGACATGTGATCCAGGTGGGAGGTTCATACTTGTCACAGGTACGATCAACTCCATCCCTGTAGTCCTCTTGAACATTTATGCCCCTAATTTTGATAATCCTGACTTCTTTAGTAAAGTATTCAATCTTGTTTCACAATACAATGACCATAATATCATTATCGGTGGTGATTTTAATTGTTATTTCGATCCATTGTTGGATAGGTCCTCTGCTTCCCTGGCCCCAACTTTGAGAGCTGTTTCTGTGCTCAATACTCTTACTAAATCTTTGGACTTGGTTGACATTTGGAGGCATCAACATCCGTTAGAAAAGCAATACTCTTTCTTCTCCCCTGTCCATGGCAGTTTCAGTAGAATTGACTATTTTCTTATTGATTCCAGGCTTATTTCGAAAGTGGTTAGTTCCACTTATCATAGTATTTTAGTTTCGGACCACGCACCTCTCTCAACGGTAATTGACTTTAACCTCTACACCTCCCAATACAATTGGAAATTCAACCCCTCTTTATATCTAAATGTCTCTTTTACGGATTACCTATCTACTAAAATTGCAGAATTTTTACAATTCAATGATAACGGTGTAGTTTCAGACTCAGTTCTGTGGGAGTCCTTTAAAGTCGTTATTAGAGGTCATATTATTGCTTATCAAGCTTCTCAGAAAAGGGACAAACTCAGGTTGCGTGCTAATATTGAGGCAGAGCTGGCTGTGTTGGAGGAGAAGTATCGCGATACTGGGGCTGATGACACACTTAATACCATTCTAAAATTGAGATATGACTACAACCACATGTTGGGGGAGCAGGTCATGAATTGTATTCGCAGATTAAAACAGAAGCATTTTGAGCTTGGTGAAAAGGCTGACAAGGTGCTTTCCAGACAGCTAAAGGGCATTCAAGCTGATAGGGCGATACACAGAATTCTCTCTTCAACTGGCCAGTTGCTGTCTGATCACAAACAGATAAATGACAGATTTCGTAGTTTTTATAGTCAGTTATATACATCTGGTACCACTGCCACAGTTACTGAAATCACTAATTTTCTTAATGCTTTAGACATCCCAACTCTTTCTGATGTTGCACGGGGCTCACTCGATGCAGACTTTACGCTGGAGGAAATTAGAATTGCAATTTGCTCCTTTCCTAACGGTAAAGCTTGTGGCCCGGACGGTTTTGGGATTGAGTTTTATAAGACACATATTGACGTTATTGCTCCCCTGCTGCTCCGGATGGTAAATTGCTCAGTGGTAAACGGCTCATTCCCTCATTCTTTCTACGATGCCCATATTTGTCTCCTCCTGAAAAAAGACCGAGACGAAACTAACGTTTCATCCTATCGTCCCCTAAGTCTTCTCAACTCAGACCAAAAAATAATCGCTAAAGTCCTAACCAACCGGTTAAATAAGCATATAGGCTCTTTAATTCATCCTGATCAATCGGGTTTTATCCTCAATAGATTTTCTTTCTCAAATACTAGATGTCTCTTAGATGCAATGTACTCAACGACACTGCCCAATTCTGCGGTGATTTCACTTGATGCCCAGCAGGCTTTTGATCAGGTGGAATGGACTTATTTGTTTGCCACTCTTGACAAATTTGGTTTTGGGTCGAAATTTTTGAATATGGTTAAGTTGCTGTACGCTTGCCCTCGTTCCTCGGTCCTTACCAACCATGAGAGGTCGCTCCCGTTCCTCTTACACCGTGGGACCAGGCAGGGTTGTTGCCTCTCTCCAACGCTTTTTGCTTTAGCTCTTGAGCCGCTGGCCATTGCCATCAGAGCCAATTCCCATATCTCTGGTGTAAATTGTGGTACGTCAGAGTACACCATCGGTCTGTATGCAGATGATATCATATTGGCTCTTTCAGATTTAAAGATCTCCCTTCCTCCTCTTCTTAAACTGATTGACAGCTTTGGCCACCTATCAGGGTTCACCATTAATTGGAAGAAGTCTGTTCTTATGCCGCTGTCGTCTGGTCTGGGCCGTGATTTCCTGTCTAGTTTGCCCTTTAAGGTCTCCCAGGATTATTTTTCATACCTGGGTATTAACATCCCTAGGAACTCAAAACTCCTCTTCAGGCTTAATTATTCGGTTCTAATTGATGAGCTCAAGTGTATGATAGATAAATGGAAACTTCTCCCACTTTCAATGATTGGCCGTATCAATATAATCAAAATGGTTGTGCTCCCTAAATTCACGTACTTATTCCAGAACGTTCCTATTTTTCTCAGGTCCTCCTTTTTCAAAGCATTGGATGCCATTATCATGCCTTTTGTTTGGGCCTACAAGCCCCCCCGCATCTCGAAGTCTCACTTGCAAAAGCCCACAGACGAGGGTGGCCTTCCAATTTTCAAACATTATTACTGGGCCTGTAATGCTAGAGCCTGGGTCTTTTGGAATCTGCCTACAGTTGGTGATGCTTTGGGATGTGGGTCCAGCCCCAAATGGCTCGAAATGGAGCTTAGCACCGCTATCGAGCACACTGGAGCATCCTTACCAGCTATTTTATTTTCAAAATCGGTTACTACTAGTATATGTGATGACTTTATTCTTTGCAACTCCGTAAAAATATTGAACCAAATTAAGAGAATCTTGAACCTCCCGGAATTGTCAACCTTTGCCCCGATCTGCCATAATCCTAGTTTTAAGCCTAGTACAATGGATGCTGCTTTCAAACAATGGCCTGTTAAAGGGTTAACTGCTATAAAAGATCTTTATATTGACAATCATTTTGCCTCTTTTGCTCAACTTCAGACAAAGTACAATCTCCCTACAAGTCATTTCTTTCGGTATTTACAAATTAGGAATTATGTCAAGCAAGCGTTCTCGAATTTAGATACTATCCCCATGCAGCATGTCTTTTACAATATAATGAACGAACCTCCCACCTCAAAACACTTAATCTCTCGGCTTGTTAACCTTTTTTCTTCGGCAACCTCCTCTTGCCATATTAAAGAGGCTTGGACAAGGGACACTGGTTTGGATATCTCTGACGATTTATGGGCGTTAAGCCGGATAAAACTGTGCTCTGTTAATGCCCGGCTTCAGTTAATTCAATTTAAGGTAGTCCATAGGTTGCACTATTCCAAAACCAAATTGAACAAGATTTTTCCTAGTGTTTCCCCCAAATGTGATAAATGTAAACTTGTGGACGGTACTCTTGGCCATCTTTTTTGGTCCTGTTCTAAGCTTACTGCCTTCTGGACTAGTATTTTTAGTTTTTATAGCACTGTTTACAATAGGCAACTGCATCCTGACTGTCTTATGGTGATCCTGGGCTGCTCCGGCAACTCCTTGGCACTTCCTTTTGCTGTGCAACAGGCCCTTATGTTTGGTTTGGTACTTGCCAAACGTCTGATTTTGGGTGAGTGGAAATCTGCCTCCCCTCCCTGCTTCAAGAGGTGGCTCGAGGAGATGGTCTCCTGTTTATACCTGGAGGAAATTCGGTTTTCTACGTCTGACTCCATGGAGAAGTTCAAGAAGATATGGGGGCCCTTTATAGACCACATTAAGAAGGACAGTCCACGCCCTGGGTCCTGACCATGTTGTTTTAACTGTTATCATTCTGAGCTGTTGCCCATAGCTGTTGTGCAACTGCTCCTCCTAACGATCTCTGGATTCGAACTTCAGTGTGGATTGGACTCACTGGATTCTGAGTTGTTTGACATGTATACTATTTGCTTTTTTCTTCTCTGCTGTTCCTAACACGTGCTGGCCGTGTTTGTTTTGTTTTGTTGGGGGTTTTTTTGTTGTTGTTTTTTGTTTTTTTGTTTGTTTGTTTGTTTGTTTTTGTCCTTATTGTCTGTGTTCCTCTGTAAAAAAAATTTGAAACTTGCATAAATAAATACGTAAAAAAAAAACAAAAAAAAAACAGGAACTTTGGCTGTTTTACATTTCAAGGCAGCGTAGAGTGACTGCAGCAGGTGGGCAGCTCTGGGGAGAAAGCGGTTGTAAAAATTGATCATCCCCAAGAACTCCTGCAATGTTTTAACTGAGGTGGGACGCGTAAAAGCCGAAACGGCCTGGACCCTGTCTGGCAATGGGACCACACTATCAGCGGAAATGTGGTGCCCGAGGAAATCCAGTACAGGCAACCTGAACTGGCACTTGGAGGGGTTGATGATCAGGCCATGCTCTGCCAAACGCTGAAAAACCTGGCGCAGATGGGACTCGTGCTGGCTCACCGAGCAGCTGGCCACCAATATATCCAGGTCCAGGTACACGAAAACGAAAGGCAGCCCGCGCAAGACAGAGTCCATCAGCCGCTTAAAGGTCTGGGCGGCACCTTTCAGGCCAAACGGCATGCGCAAAAACTCGAACAAGCCAAAGGGGGTAATGACAGCGGTTTTAGGAACGTCTTCGGCGTGCACGGGAACCTGGTGATAACCCCGCACCAAGTCAATTTTAGAAAAAAATCGAGGTCCCAGCGAGATGGGCGGACAAATCCTGAATGTGAGGGATGGGGTAAAGATCGTTCTCTGTGGCGTTATTTAAACGGCGAAAATCTCCGCATGGCTGCCACCGACCGTCCAATTTGGGCACCATGTGAAGCGGAGAGGCCCAGGCACTGTTCGAGCGCTGTACAATGCCAAGCCGCTCCATGGCTACAAACTCTTCCCGAGCGACGGACAGTTTCGCGGGGTCGAGGCAGCGCGCGCGCGAACACCGGGGGCCTGACTGTGGGAATATAATGCTCAACCCCGTGCTTCGTTACCGTGTGCTGATGGTAGAAGCAGAGTCTCTTCTCACGGTGCCGTCGCGTAGCGATCCCCGCCGTCAGTGAAGGATCCGACACGCCGGGGGAGGCAGGTGGAGATGTCACCGGCGGGTCAGTAGCCAGGGCGTGCACGTCAAAAGTGCGGGTAGCGAGAAGAATCCGATCCGCTTCCTCAGCCAGGGAGAGGTAATCCCTCGCGGCCAGAAACGGAGAGTTGGCGAGGCCGGCTCTCATGGCCGCCGGCAGCTGTCGGAGGAAGATGTGGGCGAACAGGAATCCCCCGTCGTCCGGACCGAGAAAGGATAGCATGTGCTCCATCAGTTCGAGAGCCGTACCGCCACCCAGGACTGAGAGGGAGAGGAGCTTCTCGGCTCGCTCTGTGTCGGAGAGGGCATAGCGCCGCAGAAGCAGCCCCTTAAGGGCGGCGTATTTCCCTTGGGCGGGTGGGTCCCGGAGGAGGGTCATCGCGCGACGGGTGGCTAGCGGGTCAAGCGAGGCCACCACATGGTGATACTTCGTGTCGTCAGCCGAGATGCTGCGAAGGGCAAACTGAGCCTCCACGTGCACGAACCATGACGGGGGATCGTGAAGCCAAAAGTCCAGCAGCTTCAGCGCCACAGCAAACGCAGCTGCAGCAGGAGGCGGAGGACCGGCGGCCGCAGATGCATCCAGAGCGGAGCCGGCATCATCCTCAACCTGTAGGATGTTCGAGTCTGGGGTCACCAATGTGGAGGTAAACAGACGACACAGAGCTATTAGCTCTCACTCCTACTTTATTGCTCTTCTCCATAAACTCAACACATCGTGCCACAAAACACATCAACACACTTCCTCAACACTGGGTGTGAGTGGAGCCCTCTAGTGGTCCTCCACAATACCCTAGTAAGCTATAGTACTTTTTCCTTTTGGAAGGTACCATCTATGCAGTCTGCAATTCTGTTGAAGAAAGATGTTGAATCTATTTAATTATTGTGGAAAAATAATTGATTTCTGTGGAATTTTGTTATACGTGCATTAAATTAAAGCTGATTACGTCGATTAAGCATCACAAGGCGGAGGGTGGGGGGTGGTTCCCTATATTTTTTTGATAGGACTTGGCAACCCTATTAGTACAACCCGCTAAGTACTCTTTAAAATACCAGAATAGGGAGGATGGTGTAGGTTTAAGTTTATTAGATTGATCAGTATTGCTGAACTATGAAATATTTTGGGTGCAGTGTATTTTTTTTTTTTTTTTTTTTTACACACATACAGATACAACAGAACAGGTTTTGTGTTTTTCTTTTTAAACTTGAGTATGAACTTATACAAAATGCAGCAAGATATTTAAAAAAACAGTTTTATTGATTAAAAAATACATTATATCGGATTCATATTGGCATCAGCAGATATCCAAATTTATGATATCGATATCGGTATCGGACATAAAAAAGTGGTATTGTGCCATCTCTAGTAGTAACCTGGCGTTGCTACTTACATATTTTAGGCAATTTATTACAATTTATTAAAGTAGAACAACATATAAGCCACAATAATTTTTCTAAAGAATAATTTTTTATACTTTAAATACATTTTGACAATATATTACTCTTACTTTTACTTCAGTAGTACTTTTCCACTGTACTGTATACTTCTTTGATCACAGTGTACATACTGCTACTACAGCCTGACCCATGTCTTCTCAAAAAGTGAAAAAAAATATGTATTAATTGTGTTTCTGTAGTAAGTGAACACTTAAAAGTACTGTAAGCTTACTTTGATTAATTAAAAAAAAAAAAACTTTCCACTTTGTTTCCCTAATCGTAAAGCAGTGAAAATGGTGTGGTATAACATCCTCTGTACTTAAGTAACATCAAGAACCACAAAACATAATATGTGAAAAACTAACATCAACTTCTAAATTCACCTTATGTATCCAGGTCATTAAAACTTCAAACTCACAAAGAAAACCTTGTATCCATGAGCTAAAATTATAATAACAGGTGCAGAGGCTGGGATATTTGGCATGCAATCAGGAGGTAGCTGCTTTGAAGCCAGCAGTGGCACATTATTTAGGACATACATGATTAAGATATTTATATCACAGCCATTTGCATAATGCATTATGTATGAGAATATAGAACTGCTGGTAATTTCAAGCCTGGATTAGTCTATTTCATATCAATCATAACATTGTATTAATCGGAAATAGCTCTTACATCATCTCTACTTCTGCTACTTTTGCCCACACTGTAAGATTATCAGACATGGATTTGTAGATGATGTCACTTCCAAAGATAAACACACGTTTTACAATAGCATATTTAGATTGTAAGCGCCAACACATATGCAAATGCCAGCAGGCTCTTACCCCCAGGAATCCCATCCATCCCATCGTGGTGATGCAGTTTCTTTTTCTTTTTTGGTTGCTATTAGTTTTATGTTCCCCGTCTCATTTAAAAACATTAAATGCCTCTTAGACTGGTGTTGTATAAATAACATATTAGCATAGTCAGAAATCTTAATGAACCGACTTGTTGTGCTATTCTGTTACAGTACCACATTTAAACCTACTGAGCTCTTTAGAACGACCAGTTCACTCACTTCACTGCAAAGTCAGACTGTGTGACTAGGTTTTTGATTTCTTCACCTGTGGCAACAGGACTGAAACCATCTGAATTCAAAGATTAACAACTGCAGTCCATATGTAGCGTAGAGACAACACACTGATTTGCTGTTTTTAATATTCTTCACTTAGCCGACGTTTCTAATTAGCCTACAATCAGAAGGTAATTTGATTTTGGTATTTTTATTTTTAAATAAATAAATGAAATACACAGTGGGATAAATACACATCAACTTTGCATTTTGTTAAAATTTTGGATCTACTTTTACAGTTAAACATAAAAACATTTGTGTCAGGGCTCTGTGTGCGGGCAGGCGGAGATGAGGATCCAAATGCAGGACTCGGACACCGAATTGCAACTCAAAATAAACCTCAGCTTTATTGCTGGTGATGAAACAAAATATGAACTGACAATGAACGACTGGAAACAGAAACACACAGGCACAATTTGAGGGTATGACACGACACTGACACAAAGAAACACAGGGCTTAAATACACTGAGGGAGTCATCAAGGAATGGGAAACAGGAGGGAGATACAGCTGGGAGAGATTTGGGCTAACAGGACAGGGGGAGCAAAGATAGACACACTGGCATGAGACAAACCTTCACAATAAAACAAGAAACAGAGACGCAGACTTGACACTGAACTAAACCTATACTAAACACAAGACACAACCTAAGAACTAATCCCTCACCAAGAATAACTGAAACATAGATTTATAATAATAATCCACAAAGCACCAGAGAATCAGAAAATAATCCATAATGCAAAAAATAAACCAAAACATAAGAAACTCAAAATTCTGGGTCAAAATGATCCAGAACCGTGACAATTTGAAAGATTTGTTAATCTATAAGATTAAAAAAAGAGTGACAGCACTTGGGCAAATGTTATAAGTTAATATCCTTTTTCTTTCTGTTGTTTACCTGATATCTGTACACTTGCATTCAAATCACTGTAGGTGAAACCATTTCTGGCTATTATAGCCTAACTGGTTTCTCTTCATGTCGGAGGTTATATGTCTTAAGAACCTTGGTACCCCATTGTGACACTGTTACACACATGAATTTACCCCATGCTCAGTAGTATGCTACAACAACAAGGTCAATAACAAGTCATCAAGTCCCCTGCCCCTCATGTCAAGAGGCAGGCCAGACTTGCCTCACTAAAGATTAATATCCCACATGAAACTGTTCTTGGTTGTCTACTTTCACCTGAAGGGAAAACCAGAGGAAAAATGTATCTTGAGTATTGGTTTGTGGAAAAAGGAACTAGGTTCAGGTGATCAATAACTACTTATTTCTCTACGGAGTGCAGTGTGGTGTGCACCTATATTGGTAGAACTGAAATTAGCAATCAAGTGGCACGAGAAAAGCAATAGGAGAGTATTTGCAGCATACTACAGGTGAGTGTTTCAGTGCATGTTCATGCTGATGACATTACATATTCAAGTTGTGCATGCTGCAGCATAAACAGTGACAGCACAGTTTCTCTTCCTAAACAAATGATTACCTCATCAGCTGTCATTAGAGAAGCAGTGATGGTCAATAAAACATTCATGTTCAGGGCAATAATCTGCAGTAACAGGAAAATATTTATAATAAACATTGTTTACTGAGAAATGTGATCAAGCCACTGAAGTCGCTTTTAGTGTCATGATACACCCTTTTATGTACTGAATGCAAATAAACTGTTTTGTCACTACACAGGAATGTTACTCAGTCCACCATTTTATTCCACAAATATCTCCCAACACTTTGATGAATGACACATTTAGTGAAAAATGTCCACCAGCTAGCTTAATGGTTACCATCAATTAACATGAATCAAATCCAGAAAAACGAAATACCTGACTTAAATTTCAGAAGTATTAAAACATTATTACAAGAGAACAGCTAAATTTGCACACGACAAAGAGACCTAATGTATTTATACATGCTGAATAAACATGAGTATGTTATATGACGTCATAACTGATATCATTTAATATCCAATGTGTATCTGACTGGTTGCAGGTGGTTGCTGACTTCATAGTTGTGTGATGATGCAGCTATTGCAGAGTTTATTTCTGGAAAAATAAGTTCATGGTTTATGATATGTGTTCATATCTTAATTTTATTTTGCAATTTTTTTTGTGTTTGCCAGTTTTTCTTACTCTCTATTAGTTTTCCTTTTTTGATTCTTTTCTTTTGCTTCCCCAACCTCATTAGCATGACCTGTGTTTCCAATCAGCCAATGACTTTTTGAGCACATTCCCTTTATTCCCTGACAGATCTACTTGTTTTCTTCTCATTTAAGTATTGCTTTTATATCCTTGTTTCAATGTCATCCTAGTTGCTTTAGTGTGTGATCTTTTAGATTTCACATGTTGCCTATTCCTCCCCTGGTTTGTTTGGTTAATTGACTGCTTGCTAGAGTATGACCTCAACCATGAGTGATCTGAAACTTGAACTTTCACTCTGTTTATGCCCTTTTCCCTGAGACTTCAGCTGTCACTTTCCAGTTAATATTCCACTTTTTCAATGTTGTAAAACGTTACGGGGTACTTTCTGTGGGGTGAAAATCTGCCAGCACCTATTTGGAAAAGCTTAAAGAGCAATGTTCTGTACTTTGATGGGGAACAAGACCTCATGCACTATTACTGCCTCAGCCTTGATGCGGTGTCTGCCATGTGAGATTAGAGGTCTGGGGCCACCACATAACTGTACGGATAACCATGCACTGGCTGACACACAAACAATCATACAGTGTGGTGTCTCAGGCATTCCAAGTACGCAGCCACTGTCTCCAAGGGAGTTGAAAAGATCACTACTCTCCAGCATCAGATTGTTAAAATGCCTGGCAGGGCTTCCTCGGTGTGGGTGCCACTAATAGGTGCCACATAGTTATCTCTGTAAGTATTCAGACAATAATGCAATTTTGCTTTCGTGAACCATCACAGTCGATTGTAAACCACAACCAGGCTGGATCAATACTGAATGGAAGTCTTGAAGTCTTGTTAAAGTTCTTGGAAAGAGCTGAAACAGTGTCCCAAGAAACAGGTTTGGTTGTGGAGGTGATTGACATGATTGACGTGATGTTGTTTTTGATGAAACGTCAGTAGAAATTCACAAATACCAGAAAGTATTGCAGCAATTTCTGTGTGGAGAGAGTTAGCCAGTCTGCTACAACCTTCAGCTTCTCAGGATCTCTCTCCCACTTTCCATCGTCTGCCAACATTCAAAGATATAACTTTAGAAACATCACTTTTCTGATTTTACACAAACTCAACAGTGATGAGGGCTCTGTGCAGTATTTAGGCCAAAGAACATCACCATGTACTCAAAGTGTTCAAGTCATATATTATGCTCGCTAGATGGTAAGCAGTCAGTAACTCTTTGATGTACTTCTCAATGGCCTCTTTCTCAGGTTTGTAGAGGTCTTACAGTTGGCTGTTGGGTAAAGGGGAACCAGAAGACACAGTAGGCGTGACCAGAAAAAAAAAACTGCTGGCTGTGGGAGGTTGGGGCTTTGTAGTTTTTATCATGGCCTGTTTACACAGGTGTCTATTAATTTTGATTGTCAAAGAAATTAAAGCATTTTAACAAATGGGCTCATTATGGCAGGCAAGTTGATCTTTTAACTGATCATCTAAAAATTATAGGAAAGCTTTTAGCATTTTAGCCAGTGTCAGCAGCTAGGAAATCAAATGTATTGCCTTGCTTTAGATGAGATGCTGAGCTTTGCCATCTTGACGAATGTCTCAGCTCACTAAAGAGCCTTTCCATTTAACAGATAGACTACATAGGAAATTTTAGAGAAATCATTGGTGAATGAAAGGGATGAGCAGCAATCACGACACTCCCTCATGTTGGCCCAAAAGCGTACCTTGATTGGATAAAGCTGCATGTTTGCCAGCTGGGTCAGTTGAGTCTAGTGTTTAGTCAGATTGTTCTATCATAATAAATGAAATGTTTGAAATCAAAGAATCTGGACACATATACCAACAGCATTTCAAACAATTTATTATAGAACTTGCAAACAGGTCATTGCGCAGAATAGGTAAGCTTGGCAAGAGCAGAGGTTCTCCAGGATACTGGAGTTTGAGAGAAGGAACTTCGGCCTTCCTTTTACTAGAGAAGTCACATCATGAAGACATCAAAGACAACAATGGCAGAGAGTGGAAGCACAAACTGCTCCTTATGTACCGCAATGTGGACAGGAGATAGGAAGTAAGAGTGATGGCTCAGGCCCAGGAAAATCAAAGTTTCACCATCGAGAGCAGCTGACCCACAGTGCTTCCTGAGCAAAACGAAGAGAGAGAAAACAAAAGAGAGAAGGAAAAACAACTAATGTTTTACCATGAAGTTAGATCTACAGCCCCAACAGGTAACAACACACCTGAAAATAAGAATTTTGATTAAAAGTCATGAGACATCTCCAATACATAACACACAGAGTATAGAAAAATTAGCTCTTATTACATTATAAACTGCAGACAGACCTCAAAGTTGGAACAGAACACATGCTGAAAGCACCAGTAGTTACAGACTACACTATAATGCACTACTTAGAAATTCAGTAGCTCACTCCCAGGCTTTTTGTGGCTGAGTGCCTCTTGCCTGTAAACAGGTGATCACACTGCTGTCATCATTCCCTGTAGGAAATGACAAACTAAAATTAATGGTGCAAGAGAATGTTTTTGTTGATAAAATAATTTGACTTTAGCAGCTGTTTGCACTGTTGAGCGTCACGTTTATAGCAGCTAAATTGGGCAAAGCCTACAATCAGTGTTGGGGAGTAACGGAATACATGTACCGCCGTTACGTATTTAGAATACAAAATATGAGTAACTGTATTCCGTTACAGCTACCGTTTAAAAAGGTGGTATTCAGAATACAGTTACTTTGTTGAAATAAATGGATTACACGGCGGTACTTTCCTGTTTCATATTGTCGCGGGTCAGGACTGTTTGGGTTTGTTTGACAGCTATGTTCTGTTGTTCCAGTTACGGTTGCCATGGTTACAGGGTGACGCTCTCTCTCTCTCTGCGTGTTTCCTGGGTGAGAGAGCGCTTTTTTGTTGTTGTTGTTGTGCTAAGCTAAAAGGCAGAATGCTACAGGCATGGCCCTAAAGAATGTAGCCTCATGGGCAGTGTAGTCCGTGCTGCAGGGAGAATGGACTACCATACACGTTATGTGTCTGTGAGCGAGGGAGGGAGAGAAAGGAAAAGTCCGAGCTGTCACGGAGCAAAAACGGGAGCTGGAAGCATGTAAATATAATAATAACCACTGCAGCCAAGAAGAGTGCCTGACGAGCCCATTTGTAAGTAAGCTATTAAGACTCGACTGTACACTGTGTTCGTGTTTTCCTCCGGAAACAATAAGTTCCGTTGGAGCAGCCTTTCAACGCCTCTCTCTGTCTCTCGCTAGCAAAGTTGACCCAGACAACAAAGTAAAGCTAGTTTTCGGCTACGAGCCCGACACGGAACCCACCGTATTAGTCAGATGTCCCTTTACTACGGTTCGGAGCCGCGGACCTTCAGTAACAGTAATAAATCACAGCAATAGTACATTCACGTAGTTGTAAACAACATGATAATATATTAAGTAATCCAAAGTATTCAGAATACGTTACCCTCATTGAGTAACGTAACGGAATACGTTACAGAATACATTTTGGGGCATGTATTCTGTATTCTGTAATGGAATACATTTTAAAAGTAACCTTCCCAACACTGCCTACAATCAAAAACAAACAAGTATTATCAAGGTAAAATGTCAGGAAGGAATGTGGTTCGAACCAGGAATTTTGTTTTGAGAAAGTCCGTGAATTAATTTGATCATCTCACTTAACTAAGACAACTTATATGTGTGAAGAAGACCTTAAATTCTTAGTTCGGCTCCTGCCTTAGATTGTTGGCATTGTTCAGTCTTTGTACTACCAAAGCTCCTTTCTCTTTAAGACACATTTAAGGAAACAAGACTTCCATGGTATACTATGATATCTGCATCCATTCTAAATAATAAATATGCAATTCTATTTTTATAAAGAGTGTCTGATTTTAGAAAAAGCTGTTAAAAACAGATCACTACAGCTGTTATTAAAGGACATCATTGCTAATTAGTTAAGAGCCACAATTAATAGTTGATTTTGAGTTGATCTCTTGTAATTTAATGTTAATGTAGTTAAAACAATATTATACATAGGTGTGATAAAGTGGAGTAGCGTGCGTGTGAAAAGTGTGTGAAAACCTCACAACCACCAAGGAAAAAGACTAAAGAGCTGTCAAAGGTCTGGAAAGAAGTGCACATGGCTGGAAAGATGAAAGAGGTATAGAATGAGCATTAATTACTGCTGGTATCAAACTGCATTCAAAGGTGGTGGATCAGCCCAAAACTGCACAGGAGTTTTTGATGATCTGAATGCAGTTGGGACCACAATCACCAAAAACACCATGGGTAACACACCACGCCATAATAGACTGAAATTCTGCAGTGCCCACAAAGGTCCCCCTACTTAAGAAGGCATATTGTAGGGCTGTCTTAAGGTGAACATTTATTCAGCTTAGTTCAAATATTATTTATGTATATCGCAACAACAGTTGCCTCAAGGAGCTTTGTATTGTAAGGCAAAGACCCTAAAATAATAGAGAGAAAACGCCAACATTCAAATGACAGTCTATACCTATTGCAGTGTAATTAAGAAAGTGTTCAAGGTCACCTTATTTAGCTCTAACTATATGCCTTATCAAAAAGGACTGACGACTCTGTCTCCAATTGTAATTTCAAATACCCTAGGAACCACAAGTAAGTGAAGTGAAGTGCTCTATTAGGGTGATGTGATACTGTGAGGTCTTTTAGAGATAATGGGGCCTGGCTATTTAGGACCTTCTATGTGAGGAAGAATTTTAAATTCTAGGGAGCCAATGAAGAGAAGCCAGTATGAGAGAAATATGCCCTCTCTTTCTAGTTTTTGAATTCTGGATCAACTGAATAACAGCTGATAACAATGAATTGCAATAGTCCAGCGAAGTTGAAATGCACGCATGAATTAGTTTTTTTTAACATTACTCTTACAGTCTGTGTCTAATTTTAGAGATAATGTGCAAATGTAGCAGAAAGCAGTCCTACATTTTTCCACATTGAAGGACATATTCATCTATATTATTCTGAGAAGGCGAGGGAGAAAGTGCTGTGGTCAGATGAAACCAAAATCAAGTTCTTTGCCATCAACTCGACCCACTGTGTCTGGAAGAAGAGAAATACTGCGTATGACAAAAAGAACAGCATCCCCACAGTTAAGGATGGCGGTGTAAACACTGGAGGCTGTTTTTCTGCTAAGGTTATAAGACCGTATTAAGGGACCAGTGGAAGACAACCTCCTTCCCTTAAACTGCTCTAAATTTACAGCCCACTATAAGGTGAGAACTGTAATGCTTGGGGTTTTAGCTCCAGCCCATATGTCATGGTCTGAGTGAGTGTTTTTCCACTGGTCCTGCAGTGTCTACCCATTCTGGGTGGAGCCCAGAGTCCAGACCTGCCTTGTCCACCTGTTCATCATTGTCGGCAATCAGCAGGAGGTGTATTCAAGATCAGCATCTCCACCAGTTATCTGCCAGTCCATCATCATCCTTATGGTTGTCTCCAGGTGACGTAGAAATTCTCTGTTCCATTTTTTGAATTGGATCAACGTCCCTCCAAGCCACAAGCCCATGTCCATCTGAGTTGCTTGTTTACCTCTGCCCTTGGCTGCAGATCTGATTTGTGGAATACTCACCTGTGTGGCATTATACTCCTCTAGATTCCCACCATCTCACCTGCCTGTCCTGCTGCCCACCGGTTTCTGTTACATCTGGAAAAACAGGTTGGAAGTTGCATTATTCTGGACACTCATTTGGATTCCCTCCCCTCACATCCACTCGCCTGCAGATACCAGTAAGCCACCCACCATTCCCGTGTTACTTATTTTCCTGATTCTCTCTCCCACAAATCATTAATTATTCTCTCCTTTGTTGCAATGCCATCGTCCAGAGACTCTTAATCGCTCGCATGGTTGAAGCAGAGCTCCTAGATTCACATCTCGACACCATACTAGTGAAAAGCAATCCTTGCCTCCACACTTTGTTTCGTATTTGGGTCCACGTTCTCTCTCTTCGGCCACCTGGCCTTGACACCATAAGACATTTTTATGATAAAATACTGGGCTTTTTTTTTTTTTTTTACATAAAATAACAGAAAACAAAATGATCTCTCCTATTTGAGCTTCATTTCCGTTCATTTTGTGAGATTAATTTTTTTTCTGCTGCTGTGAGACATTTTTATAAAACAGCTTCAATAGACCAGAAATCCAAATTGACAGATGAAAACAACATAATGATGGTAAATCCAGAGTAATGTAAGGAAAAAAACATCTTCATGCAGGCTTAAACATGAGTTGGCTTCTCAGTCTCATCTTGCTTATAAGCAAGTTTATAAGGCTTGCAGTCTACATCATTGTTCCTTTATTTTCTGGTGCACCTTATGATGTGTTTAAAAAAAAAAAAAAGTCCCATGGGCTGAAACTAAAGGCCCAAGCATTACAGATCTCACCTTATAGTGGGTTGTAAATTTCTAACAGTTTATCGCACAACATTTAGTGTGTCTTTAAATCCTCTGTCATATCCAAAAACGCAGCGTTTATACAGCCAAAATGCTAAACCCCAACTGAGAGCTCAATAAATTATTACTAAGCTTTTACATAAGCCAGATCATTCAGAGAGTGAGATGCCAAGGCTGTGTTGTCTTGATGCCAGAGCACGAACTATCCCCATTACCTTAAAAATAAGACAGAAAAGAGAAGGGGTAAAAATTACACTGGCAAAGAGAAAAAAGAGAGTAGCTGCATAGCAGGATCACACAGTGCAAGAGAATGAGCGAGTCAAGATGGCTCACAGGAGGTGTGATCACACCACAATATAACTTGGGAAAAGTGTCGACCAGGATTCGTGCAAACAAACATAACTAATATCTAATAAGCTTTTTCCTGTAAATGTGTGAGTCTTCAGGACCTTGCGTAGCCCATCCAAGAGAAATAAAATGTGTGGCTCAGTTGCTTTTTTTGTCCTAGATTTAAATGCAACCGCATTAAGCATCATCCTGAGACTCACAGAAGAATCTCAGTTCAAAGAGAGTGCAATCAGAGTAGCTGTTACAAGTTATTTAGAACTGCTGGGTCACAGGGTTAGGAAGGCCAGTTCAGCCGCTCTTTACATGAAAGGATAAAATGAATTTGTATTCAGAGAGAAGAACACCATAGGTTTATCCTTGTACCAGTGCACTGCAGTGAGTTAGATTCTCAGTGTTGTAACTGGGCTGTAACTTTTTTAGCATTTCATAAAAAGGTGCCGAACAAATTCCAGCTAAGACTCATGGAAGTCTGTGAAGTAGTCATCAGATTTATTGTTCTGAATGAATAGAATAATGACATTTTTTATGGCATAAAAACACAAGTACATTCTGATTGGAGATTCTGAAATAGTCACAGAATAAGGTCTATTCATTTGTTGCTCGTCCATACTAGAAGCATTATGAACTACAAGGGAACACATTTAAAGAAACACTTGTTAGGATGCTTTTGTGATAAGTCCAGTCAGAGGAGTCTTTAAAATAAAATAAGCTCAAGATCCAAACAATACTCGTGACAGGGTCAGTTTAGCAGTGACAGCTAAGCCATGCTCAGTTTTTTTAGTATGAAAAGAGACAATAGTTGTCCATGCACATGTGCAAGTTCATAATTTACAGTGAGACCTAGCTGTACATTTAGCATGATCTCATAGCTAAATGACTTCCTAACACCACATTATGGTACCAAAACAGACTAGCTTCTCCAGCTTTGTCTTGGTTGTAAGCATTTCTATTCTGCGGCCTTGTTTCTGTGGTGAACAAATTATGGACCACCATAATATAAAGCTGTGTTTAGATATCATGTTCATTAACACGAGTACTTGTGAGACCAGCATGGTTTATTACATGTATTGTATGCAATAACAAGTCCTTTGTCATACAGGAAAAGAAACACTGACTCTAATATGCAGCAGGGCTATAACAAAACCCTTCAATTCATTCCATTCTGACCTAGACTAATTTTAATGCCTACAGAAGTGCATGTGTCCTGGTAACATCATTTCAGAGAGCACTGTGAGGCACCTCACATCCTCCTGCACTTAGCCACTAATGTGATTACACAGGTGACATCAATTAAAGTCCATTAAGGTTCAGTGCTTAGGGTTTAGGGAGGAAGTAAATGGGCCAAAGTCTTGAAAAATATCTACTTAGCAACTTCACGGTGACACCTACATCATTTTTCTCTTTATCCTCTGATCCCCTTTCCTCCCTTTCCAGGTGTGGGCTTCCAGGAATGATCTATTTGATGTCCTGCTTCCCCTCCTCTCAAGTTGTCTTCATTGAGTTTTGCTCCCTCTAACGATTACCTGATCTAATCTAAACCTGCCTCCCCAGCTGCTCCTCATTCAAAATCAGTTTAAATACAGAGGCCATTTTTTGCCATATTGAGTACAGCATGTTGCCTCCTGGTCTTCTTGACTGTGCTCTATCTGCCGCTAATGCTTTCTTGATTTCATCATTACTTGTACTTGTACTGCTGCTGCTGCTTCAACCCTTTTGTTTTTTTGCAGACTTAACAGCTGTAGTCAACCTTTAAGCCTTTTTTCTGCCTTTTCATCTGTGTCAGTTTTGATTTGCAGCTACCAGAATTGCAACAAACCCGAATAAACGAATCATCAGAAGCTAAAGATTCGAGTCCACCAAACATATCGGGGTGAGGGAACCGAAACATATGATGAATGTTGATGGAATTGTGTCATGTGGTTCTATACGCATTTGCTCAACAATGTGGAAAACTGCATAGATGACAATTAACCGTCAGCTGAGACTATCTGAATATGTCTGTAAGAAGAGCAGATGACAGGACAAACGAAATGCAGCCAGACTATTGATTATTCTTTGCAATTTGTCACATCATTAGCGCACAACAATGCAGGCAATTTGTCATGGTGCTGGAAAGGAGACAGGACACTACAGTGAATGCAGAGTAAGTGGCTAAAATCTGTCAAAAACCCATCAACCAGCTGAGTTTGGCTACAAGTACCCAGCTATGATTTACCAGAATATTTCAGCAAAAAGAAGAGAAAAGGTTCCATCTTTTAAATGTTGTAGTTTCAACAGTCGTCACATCATTAAGGAATCTAATTTAGTCTAAGGGCAGTTGGATTTGCAGCACATGCTTCTCATTTTCTGAGTTGTTACAAATTCTCTTTCATACTTTTCTTTAACCTCATAATTTGTCATGACCCTAACCCTCAAGGCCAAAGCAAAGTAAAAAGCATGAAGTTAAGTTTTTGATTATTTGCCTGTAGCCATTTTTTGCACTACCCTCATCAATTTCACCTATGTTCACGTCTTTAACCTGCATTTATGTGCTGGTTTACAGCCCTCTGTGCATATGTGTAGTCTTTTCTTTTGCCTTGTCAGATTGTCTGTTTAAATGAAAATTCTGAAAAGAACCTTCTCTGGACCAGGCTATGCTTAGAGAATGTTAAATCTTAAAAGGAGCCACCTTCACAACACTAATAACTGTGGCTTCAAGTTTGAAAACCTCGCTAACTCATTCGCCTTGATGTGTAGTACATCCATCTATCAGTCCGTTTTGTTTTTTTGTTGGTTTTTTTTTTGTTTTTTTTTAAATGAATGAATTTATTATTATTGTTATGTTGCTGTGGCACAGGCGGTACATCAAACCAGTGAGGGGGAGGAGTCCACAAGAAATCATAATTATATCACAAATAAATACATATTTGAAAACTGATTTAGAAAACACCATGGTATTAAATAAATCGTTCTGCTACACAAGATTTTTTTTTAAATAATATTGTATTGAATCTAGCAAGGGAAGACTATTGGTTTTACTACTGGGGCGGACAATTTCCCCCCCCCCAGACACACACACACACACACACACACACACACACACACACACACACACACACACACACACACACACACACACACGCACACGCACGCACGCACGCACACACACACAAGAAAAAAAATTCAACAGAATTAAAAAAAACCATTAAATTAAAAAAATCAAAAAAAAAATCAATACATAAACTGCATAATACATTTTTAAGAAATACATTGGACGAAAATGTAGTATGCAAATAATACAAATTGAAACACATGTGCAGACTGATATTTAATTTCTTCTTGGTTTTTTTGTCAGAAGGCTAAAAAGCTTTCTTCAGTAGTGTCTACTGAAGGTGTCTGGGCTCAGACCTTGGAGATAAGAAATGAGTTCCAGCAGGGCTCAGACTACAGCTGATCCTCCTCCACATCAAGCCAGGAGACAGTTGAGGTGGTTTAGGTTTGTTTTGCTTCTTAGCAAGGCAGAGCCATCCATGTGTCACTAGCAGTACAGCATAACATGTGCTTTTTTCTCTTTTTTTGCACTTAAGAACACCGCTGCAGCACATTCACAGATATAGCATGGTCATTGCTCTGTGTCTGGCTTATTTACTGAATAAGCCAGACACAGCATGGATGGATATGCTGATGTGGTCTAAAAGAACACTTCTGAATGAATGTCTGAGTTGATGTTGGATAGTTCACATTCGCAACCGCTGGATTGTTTTTCTTGACCTTCGCGCATTCATCATACTGTAGTTTGTAGTGTGGTTCAGGTGGTTACATAAGTTTTGTTGCTTTGCAGCACAGACACAAATCTAGAGCCTGACATGCACCTTCCCAGAAATGTAACTTAACTACTTATTTACAAATACACAACAGCAACAGGACAGATTACAGGTTTACAGGTTTTCTACTGTTTGGATCTGCTCCAACTTTCCGGGCAGGAAATGCTAGTTGAGTTGGTGTTCCAGATGAAAATTCCAAATGGGAGCTTCGAAATTCAAGATCATGACTTCATCTGGAACCCATCGATTATTATATGCTCAAGAGATTATTTTGTGGCTTGCCTGGAAATGCCCCTGTATGCCCCCAAAAAACAACCAAACAGCAGCATTGATGTGATTGGATTCACTTCAACATTCCTCTGCCTAAAATGTTATTGGTGCTGTCAGGCTCAGTGGTTTAAATGTTGTACTGCTGGCCAGCAGCCAGTACATGTAGTATTATGACTGTATGTAATACTGTCCATCTACACTGCCAGAATCAATAATATTGTGGAGGTAAACACAGACGACACGAGAGCTCTCGATTAACACTCCTCGTTTATTACTCATTACCACACAACTGAACACTTTTCCCTCCAAAACATAGCAACAACACTTCCTGAGAACTGGGTGTGAGTGGCGCCCTCCAGTGGTCCACCACACATGCCCCCCCCGAACACCCAGTAGGGTCATCCCCTAGTCCAGAACCCTTGCTTTAATCAAACGTCCAGAACGGCTGAACCGGGGAGGTGGAGAGCTGGCTGAGGGGAAACGAGCCTGAGGGCCAGGCTGGCAAGGGCGGCCAGGAGAAGCTGAAGATAGCTCGGGCCCCGCCAGGTGGGGGGTGCTCCCAGAGGAAGAAGCAGGGTTGTCCAGTCCAGTGGAAGGCGGGCGGCCACGGCGGGGGGCCTGAGCCGGCACCAACTGATCATCCCGCAGCACATGTGCCGGTTTAAGTCTGTCAATAGAAACAGTCTCCTGACGACCCCCAAAGTCCAAAAGGAAATGCTTCCGGCCCGGTTGAATAACCCTAAAGGGGCCGTCATACAGTGGACGCAGCGGAGGCCTATGAGCGTCATGCCTGACGAAAACAAACTGCGAAGAGTCCAACGACCTCGGAACAAAGGTGTCGGGCAGACAATGGTGCACTGGGCCAGGAAGAGAAAACGAGTCTCTCGGGGGACGGAGGGAGAGGGAGCGAAGCACGGGGGTGGGCTCTCGGGCAAGAATTCCCCGGGGACCCGGAGGGGCTGACCGAGGACAAGTTCAGCTGGGGAAACTCCGAGGTCTTCTTTAACTGCGCAGCGCAACCCCAGTAAAACCCATGGAAGGCGGTCAACCCAGTTGCCATCTGTGAGAGAAGCACGGAACGCGGCCTTAAGCGACCGGTGAAAACGCTCGCACATCCCGTTGGCCTGCGGGTGGTACGCAGTGGCTTGGTGGACCTTGACGCCCAGGCCGTCAGCCATGGCAGACCAAAGCTCGGAAACGAACTGGAGGCCCCTGTCTGAGGTGATGTCGGCGGGGGGACCGAAGCGCGAAACCCACGCTGACAAAAATGCCCTGGCCACTGCTGCTGCTGTAGTGGACACCAGAGGCACTGCCTCAGGCCAGCGGGTTGTGCGGTCCACCACAGTCAAAAGGTGCGTGAAACCTTGTGACTGCGGCAGAGGACCAACCAGATCCACATGCACATGATCAAAACGCCTCCCTGGAACGCGGAAGGATTCGAGGGGCGCCTGTGTGTGCCTATGGATCTTAGCGCGTTGGCATGAGATGCACGCTGCTGCCCAGTCTTTCACCGATTTACGAAGGCCCGGCCAAACGAACCTAGAGCTGACCAGCTTGACCGAGGCCCGGACGCCCGGATGAGAGAGGGCGTGTACGGAGTCGAAAACGCGACGACGCCACGAAAGTGGAACTACAGGGCGTGGTCGGCCGGTGGAAACGTCACAAAGCAGGCTAGGCCCGCCGTTCCACACAGGTCTGTCCTCCAGTACAAGGCCCGTTTGCTCAGACCGAAGGGCAAGGGCGTCCGGGTCCGCCCGTTGGTCAGCGGCCATAGCGTCAAAGTCTATGCCAACATAAACGGGAGAAATCAGCGCGCGGGATAGACAGTCAGCCACGCAGTTGGACTTACCAGCCACGTGCTGAATGTCAGTTGTGAACTCGGAAATGGCTGCCAGCTGGCGCTGCTGGCGCCCACTCCACGGGTCAGAGACCTTGGACATCGCGAATGTCAAGGGTTTATGATCGACGTACGCGGTGAAACTCCGACCCTCGAGAAAAAAACGAAAATGCCGCGTCGCGAGGTGCAGGGTCAGCAACTCCCTGTCAAAAACGCTATATTTGCGCTCACTGTCCCTAAGCGTGCGACTGAAAAAGGCAAGCGGTTGCCAGACACCGGAGACCCGCTATTCCAACACTGCGCCCACCGCCACGTCTGACGCGTCGGTGGTCAACGCAATCTCCGCCGACGGAAACGGGTGGGCCAGCAGGGCGGCGTTTGCCAGCGCGGCCTTGGCCTCTGAAAATGCCTGGATGCGTTCAGGGAGCCAATCAATTGGGTCCTTAGCTGTTTTACCCTTCAAGGCAGCATAGAGAGGCTGCAGCAGGTGCGCAGCGCTGGGGAGAAAGCGGTTGTAGAAATTGACCATCCCCAAGAACTCCTGCAGCGCTTTAACGGACGCGGGTAGCGGAAAAGCCGAAACGGCCCGGACCTTGTCCGGCAACGGAACCACACCGTCAGCGGAAATGCGGTGGCCCAAGAAATCCAGAACCGGCAAGCCGAACTGGCACTTGGAGGGGTTGACGATCAGGCCGTGTGCCGCCAAGCGCTGGAAAACCTGACGCAAATGTGACGCGTGCTGACTCTCAGAACAGCTGGCCACCAATATATCGTCAAGGTACACGAAGACGAAAGGCAGCCCGCGCAAGACAGAGTCCATCAACCGCTGAAAAGTCTGGGCGGCGCCTTTCAGGCCGAACGGCATGCGCAAAAATTCAAACAGGCCGAAAGGGGTAATAACGGCAGTTTTGGGGACGTCTTCGGCGCGCACGGGAACCTGGTGATACCCCCGCACCAAGTCAATTTTAGAAAAAATCGAGGTGCCGGCGAGGTGGGCGGAAAAATCCTGGATGTGGGGAATGGGGTAACGGTCGTTCTCCGTGACATTATTCAAACGGCGAAAATCCCCACACGGCCGCCACCGACCGTCGGACTTGGGCACCATGTGTAGCGGAGAGGCCCAGGCACTATTCGAGCGCTGCACAATGCCGAGGCGCTCCATAGCGGCAAACTCTTCCCGAGCGACGGAGAGTTTCGCGGGGTCGAGGCGGCGCGCGCGTGCGAACACCGGGGGACCGACCGTCGGAATATAATGTTCAACCCCGTGCTTCGTTGCCGTGTTCGAGAAATTAGGAACAGTCAGTGAAGGGAACTCCAAGAGCAAACGCTAAAGAACATTCCCCGAAGTCACCAAATTAGCCCGATTCAGGGGCTCGATGGCGCGAGTGAAACAGGGTACTGAAGAAAAAGACTGGGCATCGATTAAGCGTCTGTTAGCGACATCGACCAGCAGTCCGTGGGCACAAAGAAAATCAGCGCCCAAAATAGGTACAGAGCTAGCGGCAACAACAAAGGTCCATTGGAAATCCCGACCATGAAAACAAACAGTCACAAACCTTTCCCCGAACGTTGCGATGGGAGAGCCATTAGCTGCAATAAGCTGCGGTCCGCAGCCCGCTGCTAAACTGTCGGCGCCGGACGGGGGAAGGAGGCTCTTCTGCGAGCCGGAGTCGACCAGGAAACGTCTCCCGGAGCGCGAGTCTTCTATGAAGAGCAGTTTTTCTTTGTCGCCAGCGGTCGCGGCCACTACAGCGCGCTGTCGGGGCCCGTGTCCCAGGGTCGGAAAAGCACAAGGCAGCAAGCAGCGGCGCGCTCTGGGGCCAAAACGCTGATGGTAGAAACAGAGGTCCCGTCCGCGGTGTCGCTGTGCTGCGATCTTTGCCGTCAGCGAAGGAGCAGACACGTCGGGGCAGGTCAGCGGGGAAGTGGAAGGCGCCGGCGGCGAGGCTGGAACTAGGTCGTGATCGTGGAAAGCGCGGGTAGCCAAGAGAATACGATCCGCGTCCTCAGCCAGGGAGCGATAATCGGCAGCTGTCGGAGGAAGATGTGGGCGAACAGGAATCCCCCGTCGTCCGGACCGAGAAAGGATAGCATGCGCTCTATCAGTTCGAGAGCCGTACCGCCACCCAGGCCTGAGAGGGAGAGGAGCTTCTCGGCTCGCTCTGTGTCGGAGAGGGCATAGCGCCGAAGAAGCAGCTCCTTAAGGGCGGCGTACTTCCCTCGGGCGGGTGGGTCCCGGAGGAGAGTCAACGCACGACGGGTGGCTAGCGGGTCGAGAGAGGCCACCACCTGGTGATATTTCGTGTCGTCAGCCGAGATGCCACGAAGGGCGAACTGAGCCTCCACGTGCACGAACCACGACGGGGGATTGTGAAGCCAAAAGTCCGGCAGCTCGAGCGGCACAGCAAATGCAGCTGCAGCCGGAGGCAGAGGGCTGGCGGCTCCTGATGCATCCAGAGCGGAGTCGGTGCCACCATCGGACTGCAGCATGTTCGAGTCAGGGGTCACCAATGTGGAGGTAAACACAGACGACACGAGAGCTCTCGATTAACACTCCTCGTTTATTACTCATCACCACACAACTGAACACTTTTCCCTCTAAAACATAGCAACAACACTTCCTGAGAACTGGGTGTGAGTGGCGCCCTCCAGTGGTCCACCACAATATCTGTCGCGCTGACCTAGTAGGTGTGGCTGTTGCTCTTCTCTTCCTCCTCCTGCCCACTACCTGCTCTGTGCTGCTGCTGATTGGACCTTGTGTGCAATCTACAACTAAGCACGGCCTGGTGTGCACCGCTCCGCCAGGTGAGCTGAATTAGAACAATCAAGGGCGGGCGTGCCTAGTAAGCCTTAAAATGCATGCAGCAGTCATTTGACCCGTGTGCGACATACTGAGAGGACAGCAAACAAGGCACAATTCACTTTGCACTGTGAGGAAGACTTTGAGCTAGACGGGCTATCGGTAAGCTCTTGGACTCATATTTTCTGCTTATATGTTTGGGACCTATGGAAGTTCAATTGTGGAAATGTATTTATGCATTGGGAAATAGTTACTGCATTTAAGTTTAAGAAATTATATTGATATTAAAATGAATGTTTAAGTTCAAATAAATTGTTTATGTAGGTAGTGTTTCCCACATATTTATGTTAATTAATACTAAAAATAGCTATCCCAAATCCTTGGTTAAATCTTAAAACTAGTGTAAATATGTTTGGTTTAATTTACTATTTAACTATCTACCTAGCTATCTAACTACCTTATTGACTGCATGATCCTGAAACTGGTCAGAAATAAATTTGAGTGAAATTCAAAGTCTGGTCTTTTTCAAGTGTGGGCACCTCACAGACAGAAAACACTTGACAGTGAAAAACCGGCCTGGCCAGTAAAGAAACCGGCCTTGACCAGTGAAGACTCCACAAAAGCTCACCACAAAGACGGAGAAGACTCCACCTGGGGGCCTGGAGGAAATCGCAACTTGCCGTTTGCTTGTCCAACCAATAATCAAGAAAGCAGCATGGCTGAGTCCAAGTCAATTGAAGAGCTGAAAATAGAGCGAACCACTGCAAAAAGACTGTTTTCCAGACTCACCAACCATATAAGAAGGACCCACATGGATATGTCTGTAGAGGAGCTGCAGGATTCCTTCAAGAGACTCACAGCAGAGGGCTCCAAAGTGATTGACGTGAATGAGGAGCTTGAGGCCGCCTACATCACGCAGTGTGAAGCAGAGGGCACACCGGAGCTGATGGGCCAACAGAGAGTAGACGTCGAGAAAACGGAGAAAGAATGTGAGCAGAAGTTGAAGGAGGCGAAGCACCTAATCAGAGAGACACTGTGGACATCATATGGTGAAAGAGAACTGACCCTTGCTCTAAAATCAGCAGAAATGGAGTGTGAGAACGTCTCATCTACTCAGCCTGATACACCCCTGGAGGCATATGATTTTATGCTCCACCATCTAGAAGAACTGGTGAAGAAAGCTAAGCAGGCACACCAGACATGGAACCGCTGGGCTCCACCTGCTGAGAGGCGAGATTGTGATCGTCGACTAATGGAGCTCGAAACCTGCCTTCCAAAGCTGGTGTCAGGGAAGGCAGCCCTGATCAAAGCAGAAAGAATTAAAAGAGATTCCGACCAAGCAGTTGTCACAGTCCGCAACGCAGCCCCGGTCGCAGCCATAAAACTGAAAGCCACAGCTTTACCAAAGTTCACCGGCAGCCAGCGTGAGTTCTACGGATGGCGGAAGGAATGGGAGGCTCTGCAAAAGCAAGGTGAACCAACCGGGTCCATGGAAGTAAAGAAATTCCAACTTCTTGATAGCCTCGATGATAAAGTGGCCAAAGATCTGCGCCTGTCCACATACACCTCGGCAGATGAGATCTTCAGAGTCCTTGAGAACCGCTATGGAAATCAAGCCACCATCGCCATTGAAATCATTGAGGAGCTTCAAGCTATCCCTCCTGTCCGTAGCAACCAGCCTAGGAGAATAATAGAGCTTATCCACGCAGTTGAAAAGGCCCTCTATGATTTAAATGAGCTGGATAAAGCAAACGCCATAAAGAACCTATTAGTAATAAAGTCTATTGAGAGCAAGCTGCCTGAGTCCCTAAAGAAAGACTGGCTTACCCACGCTGCTGATCCAAAGAATGCTGTGACTCATCAGAACCGGTTCAACAAGCTGCTCGCATACCTCCAATCTCAAGAGTCCATCTACGAGCAGTTAGACCAGCTGAGAGACATCGACCCTGCCAAGGAGAGAACAAAGTTCCCAACAAAGTACGCCCGTACCAAGTCAGTCAAATCCAGTACTGATCCAGCAGGCTGCATCATCTGTGGGGACCCGAAACACAAGATAAAGCTCTACATCTGCAGACGGTTTAGAACCAACACAAAGTTACAGGAGAAGAAAGATGCAGCGCAGCAACTTGGAGCCTGCAAGAGGTGTCTCGAGATCCACGACGAACCCTGCAGAAAGACGACTTACCTGTGTGGAAATCCAGAATGCAAAGACCAGCATCATTACCTTCTTTGTCCCTTGCAACGACCATTATCACAAAGGCCCAAGTCTGGTCCAGTGAGAGCTGAGGGGAGGAGGTACACAGAGGTTCAAGAAGAGTTCATCTCTAAACTATCACCAGAGCTAGCACAGCAGTGTCGGAAAGCTTTCTGCAACGTCTCATCACGAGTCTTCAACTCCATGGCAGCAGAGAGAGGTCTACTGGAGGAGACTGGTCTAAAAGAGTACCCTGTGATTCTGATGCTCCTTGACGTCATCGCCAATGATGGGCAGAGAATTGGGACACTAATTGATCTAGCATCTGACACAAACTACATAACCCATAAAGCTGCAAGTAAGCTCAACCTTCGCAGTGAAGACGTCATGCTTGTCATCCAGGGTGTCGGAGGTATGAAGGTGTCTGTGGCAACCAAGCGCTACCTTCTCAAGATCCGTGTCAACACCTCGAGAGGAACTTTAAAGCCTCACCAGTTAGTCTGCTATGGTCTTGACAAGATTGCTGAAGTGGAAAGACATGTTCCACCTCAGAAGCTACAGAAGATCTTCCCTGACGTCCCTCTCCAAGACCTCATCAGACCCAGAGAGATCCAGCTTCTAATCAGCCATAAAGAAGGCCAGCTGGTGCCCCAAAAGATCCGCTCCATCGGTGACCTGGTGCTCTGGGACGGTCCACTTGGCAAGACAATCGGGGGCACGCATCCAGACCTCTTTGAGGAAGTCACTTTGATGGCCCACACCTCCAAGACTCACTTCGCAAGATCAATGAGAGCTGCTGTATTCAAGTACCAAGAGTTCACTAAAGACCTAGCTTCCTGTCAGCATCCTGGTCACCCTGAGACTCTATCCACCACAGCTACCAGCAGCAGAGACTTTCTGAAGTGGAGGTGGGAAAGCATCGGAGCTGCTTGCCAGCCGAGATGTGGAGGGTGTCGTTGTGGGAACTGCCAGCCAGGAGGTAAAGAAATGACGCTCGCTGAAGAGAGGGAGATGGAGATCGTGAGAAATGGCCTGACTTATTCAACTGGAGATGACCACAGCAGTGAACCGCATTGGCATGCCAAGTACCCATGGGTAGAAGATCCAGCAACCTTGCCAAATAACAGGAAAGCAGTAGAAGCAACATTCATCAGAACCGAGATGAAGCTATCTAAAGAACCTGAGTGGAAGACGGCCTATGCTGCACAAGTCCATGAGATGGTAAACCACAGAGCTGCAGTGAAGCTGTCCAAAGAAGTCCTGCAGAGTTGGACTGGGCCAGTATGGTATATAAGCCACCTCATCGCGCCAAATCCACACTCGGTCTCTACCCCAGTGAGGTTGGTGTGGAACAGCAGCCAGAAGTGCAGAGGCCTCAGCCTGAATGACATCCTCATCAAAGGTCCTGATGTCCTCAACCCGATAAGAGCTGTCCTGCTAAGGTTCCGAGCTGGTGTCTACGCTGCCCTTGGTGACATCCGCAAGATGTACAACTCTGTCTGGCTGGAAGATCGAGAGGTCCACTTACACAGATTCTTGTGGCGTGACACAGAAGATGCAGACATAGAAGACTATGCCATAACAAGAGTCAACATTGGAGACAAACCTGCTGGTTGCATAGCCCAAGTCGCCATGAGAGAAACTGCAAACCTACCTTCATTCAGTCACTTCAAAGAAGAGAAACGTGTGCTGGAAGAAGATGCTTATGTCGATGACATCCTGACATCACACAATGACCTCGACCATCTGAGACACCTAACAGCCAACATCGAGCACATCCTGAGAGCTGGAGGATTCTACATGAAGCCTTGGGTCTACTCCAGTCAAAGTGGGAGGGAGGAGTCAAAGAAAGAGTTGCCTCGATCAGAGCCAAAGACTATGATCCTGCCAAACCAGCTGACGGAAGATGACAACAAAGCCCTTGGCCTTGGCTACACCATCAATGATGACAAACTTCATGTCATGGTTGCAGTTAACTTTTCAAAGAAAAGGAGGAACATGCGCCTTGGTCAAGACCTGCTCAGGGAAGAAGTCAGAGAGCAAACACCTGATCCACTCACCAGGCGAGAACTGCTAAGCCAAGTCTCCGGCCTATATGACCCACTCGGGCTTGTGACTCCTGTCAAACAGAAGGGTGCCATCCTGGTAAGGAGAGCTTTCCAAGAAGCAAAAGTAAAATACTGCTTCGAAGACACATGGGACGCAGCCTTGTCTGAAGGTCTCCGAGAAGACGCCATAAAGCTTCTGGAAGAGTATGCTGACCTGAAGAAACTGCATTTCACTAGGGCCCTGACTCCACCAGATCCCTGTACAGAGCCCAGTGCCATCACATTCTCTGATGGCAGTGAACACGCATATGGCGCAGTGATGTACCTTCGCTGGAGCTGCAGCCATAGTGTCATCGTGAGACTAGTGGAGTCTAAAGCCAAACTGACGCCTCTCAACCATAAAGGCGATCCTGTTAAAGCAGAGATGTGTGGCGCCATCTTTGCTGCCCGTCTGAAGACCTACTTCCAGAGACACTGCAGAATCCAGGTCAAAAAATGGTACCACCTTGTCGACAGCCAGACCGTCTTGGGTGCAATCCAGCGTGAGAGCTACGGTTTCCAGACCTTCTTCGCAAACCGTGTTGGTGAAATCCAGAGTAGCACTGATGTCCAAGATTGGTGGTGGATTCCCGGGTCAGCAAACATTGCAGACATTCTCACCAGAGGGGCCAGTCCAAATGCCCTAACCGAGGACTCCGAGTGGCAGTCAGGTCCAAAGTTTCTCCAACTTCCTGAAGATGAGTGGCTGAAGAAATCTGCCGGAGAAGTCGCTGCCCAAGCTCGAGAAAAGGTCACAAAGCTACAGAAAAAGACTTTTGTTGCGGTTCTTACCAGAACCCACACCAATGCAGCTCAGGACTCAGTACACGTAGAGTCGAGAAGACCACTGGCAGGAGTAGCAACCCAACAGCTAATCGACGAAAGGCGATTCAGCAACCTGAGAAGGCTGATTGGGACCGTGGCGTGGGTCTGGAGGGTTGCCAAAAAGTTCATGAGATCCAAGACCAGAGACCAAGAAAAGTGGGAGGTAGTACCATCTTCGGGTGTCCTCACAGTCAGCGAGAGACGAGATGCTTTTCGAGACCTTTGCCTAGCAGCACAAGAGGGCATCAACTTCCCAAGCACCACAACAGACAGACTAGTCGTTTACAGAGACCAAACAAGTGGACTTCTAGTTTGTGGTGGCAGAATCCAGACCTTCAAAGAAGACTGCAAAGCCGTTCCCCTTCTACCATTCCAAGCCTGGTTATCCACCCTCCTTGCCAGAGAAGCACACAGCGAGGGACATGACGGAGTGGCAGGAACCTTACTGCGGATGAGAAAGAAGGCTTGGGTTGTCAGAGGAAGAATTATTGCCCAAAAGGTCGTGGACCAGTGCATCATCTGCAAGAAGGCAAAGGCAAGAACCTGTAAGCAAGTAATGGGAGACTTACCTGAAGAGAGGTCAAATCCTGCTGCACCATTCGAATTCACATCTGTCGACCTGTTTGGACCCTATCGCGTGAGGGATGATGTCAAGAGAAGAGTGACCATGAAAGTTTGGGGAGTTGTGTTTTGCTGTATGGCAAGCCGAGCCATTCATGTCGAACTAGCAAGCACACTATCAACAGAGAGCTTTCTGCTTGCCTACCAGAGGTTCACTTCTGTCCGAGGCCATCCCCGAAAAATCTGGTTAGATCCTGGCACAAACTTTGTCGGCGCCAAACCTGTATTAAAAGAAATGTATGCTTACCTGAGACAACAAAACAAGGAGTCGCTTGAAGACTACTCTGCCAAAAATGAGACCACCTGGGCATGGAAGATTCTTCCCGCTGACTCACCTCACCGAAACGGGGCCGCCGAAGCCGCTGTCAGAGTTACAAAGAGAGCTCTTCATACACTTGGCAATGTGGAGGCTCTTACCTTCAGTGAGTTTCTGACAGCACTCCAGCTAGCTGCCAACCTTGCAAATGAGAGACCCATTGATGCCAGAATTCAGAGCCAAGAAGATCGCATTGACTACATCACGCCGAATAATCTGTTGCTTGGTCGAGCCTCACAAAGTGGTGACTTCAAAACCATTGACTTCACAAATTATCCTTTCAAAAGGCTTAAAGAAGTACAAACCATAGTCAGCAACTTCTGGAAGTCTTGGAGCCAACTCGCTGGACCAAACCTGTTCATCCGCAGTAAGTGGCATACTGCAGAGAGAAACATTGCTGTTGGAGACGTAGTTTGGCTCTGCGACCAAAATGCCCTGAGAGGGCAGTTCAGACTCGCAAAAGTCATCAGCGTGAATCCTGATTCCAGAGGGATCGTTCGAGATGTGCATGTGAGGGTCTCTCCAAGTTCCAGCATTGCAGTCCAGAGTCCAAAATCCGCTACCAGAAGTCCTGAGCTGAGTACCATTTTGCATCGGGACATCCGGCGTCTTGTGGTCCTTTTACCGGTGGAAGAACAAGCCAGGGACCAGCCCACCTAAGTGCGATCTTTCCAGGCAGTGCTGAGCAAAGATCGAGTGGGAGGTGTCGCGCTGACCTAGTAGGTGTGGCTGTTGCTCTTCTCTTCCTCCTCCTGCCCACTACCTGCTCTGTGCTGCTGCTGATTGGACCTTGTGTGCAATCTACAACTAAGCACGGCCTGGTGTGCACCGCTCCGCCAGGTGAGCTGAATTAGAACAATCAAGGGCGGGCGTGCCTAGTAAGCCTTAAAATGCATGCAGCAGCCATTTGACCCGTGTGCGACATACTGAGAGGACAGCAAACAAGGCACAATTCACTTTGCACTGTGAGGAAGACTTTGAGCTAGACGGGCTATCGGTAAGCTCTTGGACTCATATTTTCTGCTTATATGTTTGGGACCTATGGAAGTTCAATTGTGGAAATGTATTTATGCATTGGGAAATAGTTACTGCATTTAAGTTTAAGAAATTATATTGATATTAAAATGAATGTTTAAGTTCAAATAAATTGTTTATGTAGGTAGTGTTTCCCACATATTTATGTTAATTAATACTAAAAATAGCTATCCCAAATCCTTGGTTAAATCTTAAAACTAGTGTAAATATGTTTGGTTTAATTTACTATTTAACTATCTACCTAGCTATCTAACTACCTTATTGACTGCATGATCCTGAAACTGGTCAGAAATAAATTTGAGTGAAATTCAAAGTCTGGTCTTTTTCAAGTGTGGGCACCTCACAGACAGAAAACACTTGACAATATCATAATTGTTTAGTTTTACAAAAAGTAAGGAGTACAACACCATCAGACTTAGCAGCTTTAGGCTGATTTTGTCAGCTACATTTAAGCTATGATAAACATCTTTCATCAATTAGAAAATGAAACACTCGGGGTGTGATTATATATTACGATACACAATCTTCCATCTCAGTTTGCTTTCTGCGAGGGACATGATTATAACGCTGTGGTCGATATGCAAAAACTCAGTTCAATGGCCTAAGTAGAGAATTCATGTTGTTCTTAGTTTAATATTTGTTTTTACATAACTGTTAACTAATAGCAATTGTGCTCTAATTTCATGCAGTGCATTGCACCGCTAAGCTTGTTGTGCAGTGCTGAGACAAAACACTATTAAAAACCTGTTAACACTGATGTGTTGTCTCTGTGTATTTTACAGCCTTGTAATTAAGTGTTGCACAGGGTCATGGATCGTGTGGAGGAAAGTCATCCGTTTATTCCCACAGGCTATATTTTTGTTGTAACCGCATTAAAATTACGGGTCAGGGGACAAAATGTTAAATTACGTCGCCTCCTCCCAGAGAAAAAATTTTAATTCAAATGGGGCTTAGGATAACTTTCATTAGATATATTATGGCCCTATAGCTATACATTTAACAGAATCTGTGCCTAAACTGTGTGTAAAATAGGAATGAAACAAGTTTCTATTTATAATATATGTATAAATTGTTCAAATGGAAATTAAAGGCAGACACTTACCCTTATCTCACATTGGACAACAACATCGAGTCATATGTGTGTGGTTTTTTTTCAAAGTACTCTAAAAGAAGAGGGCATATCTCTAGGCAAAATTGCCATTTGAACATCCCGGACTATTCACACAAGATAGAGATGGGTTTTTAAAACATGTGCCTAACGTGATCACTTGACCTAAATAAGAACAAGGGTTTAATTTATCCATGAATGTTCAGTTTCAAGAGGCACTCTTTCTCTGCTGTCAAAAATAATCTATCTGAAGGAGTAGGAGTAAAACAAGTATCCTTTCTTGAGTTTATAGTATATGTTAAATTGTTTATATACTATAAACAGTTTCTTTAGTCTCTAAAATAACCCATCTGTCTGTTTTGAAGGAAGTCGATACTAGACGCAGGCATAAGCCAATACTTGACAATCAGACCATTTCAAAATCATCTGAATCCATTTTGCGGCTGTGAACAATATTGATTATCCCACCTGGTTTCTGCAGTAGTCATGCATCGGGTTGAACAGGGTGCTGTCGTGAGATAACATGCAGTCATTCTAGTAATACTAAGCGTGACTCAAAGCAGGGAGCAAGAACCTATGGTGGGCTAAGCTGTGCTGTAAAAGTCTACTATTCACATGCCATTTATTTCTTCCGCATGAGCTTCCCTTCATCGGCTCCCTGTTAAATCCAGAATTGAACTTGAAATCATTCAGGACTTTGTATGTGAGGAGAAGGATCAGGCCACATCATGTCTTACAGACTTCATAATACCATATTATCCTATAATAAGGTACTATGGTACCAACAGAGCACTTCATTCTCACAGTGCAGATGTACTTCTGTTTCGCAGAGTTTTCAAAAATAGAATGGGAGGTTTAATGGAAGGTTGCCCCTCCCTGAGCCTGGGTCTGCTGGAGGTCTCTTCCTATTAAAAGAGAGCTCTTCCTCCCCTTAGGGGATCATCTAACTGCTGGGGTTTTCTTTCCAGCACTATAACGTCTTTACCTTATTTAAAGAGAAGCTAGAGATATCCGGAGCTGTATAAATAACATGGTTTTAATTATTTTTTTTTTGCATGTTTTCCCAATAGCTTAAATATATTTACATTCCTTATCAATCTCACCACTGGTGTTTTAAATGATGAGTCCATCATTCCCGTGGTCATGTCATAGTCCAAGGGTTTTGGCTTGCTTTTCAGTTTTGGTTTCATTGGTTTCTGTTTTGATTGGCTTGTTATCGTAACCTCCCTGAGGGGTATTCTGCAAACAAAGTTCAACACAGCCAAGTTTTTTTGAGTGTTAGTTGCCTCGCCAAAACCTAAAACCCCAGTTGGAGATGATTGGCATCTCAACAGCCAGGTAAAAAAAGAGATCCATTGTCGTCACATACAGAACTCTGACTTTAAGCACGACCTAGCTCCATGTTCCTCTTTGTCTCATTTGGGCTATTTCTTTTTTATGATGTGACAGCTGGACTAAAGCTACCTACATGCCCTAATGATTTAGAAGAAATTATTATTATAATATAGGTTAATGTACGTGGTTTCACATTATTGTTATGTTGCATTTTTTCCCCTAACTGTTCAATCTTCCTACTAATGCTAACAGAATAATGTGAGACAGAAACAGCAGTTTCTGATGAGCAGTTATACGCATTAACTGGAAAAACATGGTTTAAAGAAGGACAACAAGTATGGACATTACAATGGCCACTTCCTACATTTTTGGACTGTGGAATGATTCAGTAAAGAAGGCTGGAGGCTTTTATTAAGGTTCTTTATTATATGATTATACTATATGATTATGTGATTAAATTGTTTAATTATTTTAAGATTTATATTTTTTCATTTTTGACACAATATTTTTCCCTAACCCAAATCAAAATCTTATTTTTACTGTTAAAAACTCCAACTCTTTTTCCAAAAAAGAAGAAAAGGTTGAGAACAGTACAGCCAAGCCCATATACAAACAACATGTGGGTAAGAGAAGCTTAGTGTGACACTTGTCTTAGTGAAACATCACTGTTGCTGTCCAGCCCCTCTGTGCTCTCCACTGGACTACTAATTATCTGCCCCTTAACTTCTTCATAGACAATGTGACAATTAAAACTTTATCGCTGAATAATCGCTTTGCCGGGCACTGGGGTTTAATGACAGCAGGTGTTAAGAAGCAAATGAACCCTCTGCAGCAGAATTACTCTCAGCAGCTTGGACACTAATCACAGGCCTTGTTTTAGAGAGATAGTATTTTACAGCGTCAGGCTCAGACTGGTAGACCTTGGGATAGGATGCACACCAACCACAGGGACAGTGCCTTAGCTCAGATATATTATTTTGTAATTAAAGAAACATACCACTAGTTTACGCATGAGAATCACTTTGTCACACGTCATACTAGAAGACTTAATGGGGATTTTCTCAGAAATCTCCTATCATGTTTTGATCTTGAGCTAATGGTATTAGGACAGACTGTTGATTCAGTTACATAATCATTTTTAAAAATCTATCACTTACCAGCTGTGTTACTAGTTATTTACTTGTTTTGATACATGCATTGGAAGAATACTATCTCTATATCTGTAAGTTTCTAGACATTTATTCTCGGTAGTATTATAATACTACGGTAAGAAAACTACAATAAAACAAGGATAAAGGGGAAAGACTAATGAAAAAATAGTACAGTGGCTTGCAGAAGTATTCGGCCCCCTTGAACTTTTCCACATTTTGTCACATTACAGCCACAAACATGAATCAATTTTATTGGAATTCCACATGAAAGACCAATACAAAGTGGTGTACACGTGAGAAGTGGAACGAAAATCATACATGATTCCAAACATTTTTTACAAATAAATAACTGCAAAGTGGGGTGTGCGTAATTATTCAGCCCCCTGAGTCAATACTTTGTAGAACCACCTTTTGCTGCAATTACAGCTGCCAGTCTTTTAGGGTATGTCTCTACCAGCTTTGCACATCTAGAGACTGAAATCCTTGCCCTTCTTTGCAAAACAGCTCCAGCTCAGTCAGATTAGATGGACAGCGTTTGTGAACAGCAGTTTTCAGATCTTACCACAGATTCTGGATTGGATTTAGATCTGGACTTTGACTGGGCCATTCTAACACATGGATATGTTTTGTTTTAAACCATTCCATTGTTGCCCTGGCTTTATGTTTAGGGTCGTTGTCCTGCTGGAAGGTGAACCTCCGCCCCAGTCTCAAGTCTTTTGCAGACTCCAAGAGGTTTTCTTCCAAGATTGCCCTGTATTTGGCTCCATCCATCTTCCCATCAACTCTGACCAGCTTCCCTGTCCTTGCTGAAGAGAAGCACCCCCAGAGCATGATGCTGCCACCACCATATTTGACAGTGGGGATGGTGTGTTCAGAGTGATGTACAGTGTTAGTTTTCCGCCACACATAGCGTTTTGCATTTTGGCCAAAAAGTTCCATTTTGGTCTCATCTGACCAGAGCACCTTCTTCCAAATGTTTGCTGTGTCCCCCACATGGCTTGTGGCAAACTGCAAACGGGACTTCTTATGGTTTTCTGTTAACAATGGCTTTCTTCTTGCCACTCTTCCATAAAGGCCAATTTTGTGCAGTGCACGACTAATAGTTGTCCTATGGACAGATTCCCCCACCTGAGCTGTAGATCTCTGCAGCTCGTCCAGAGTCACCATGGGCCTCTTGGCTGCATTTCTGATCAGCGCTCTCCTTGTTCGGCCTGTGAGTTTAGGTGGACGGCCTTGTCTTGGTAGGTTTACAGTTGTGCCATACTCCTTCCATTTCTGAATGATCGCTTGAACAGTGCTCCGTGGGATGTTCAAGGCTTGGGAAATCTTTTTGTAGCCTAAGCCTGCTTTAAATTTCTCAATAACTTTATCCCTGACCTGTCTGGTGTGTTCTTTGGACTTCATGGTGTTGTTGCTCCCAATATTCTCTAGACAACCTCTGAGGCCGCGACAGAGCAGCTGTATTTGTACTGACATTAGATTACACACAGGTGCACTCTATTTAGTCATTAGCACTCATCAGGCAATGTCTATGGGCAACTGACTGCACTCAGACCAAAGGGGGCTGAATAATTACGCACACCCCACTTTGCAGTTATTTATTCGTGAAAAATGTTTGGAATCATGTATGATTTTCGTTCCACTTCTCACGTGTACACCACTTTGTATTGGTCTTTCACGTGGAATTCCAATAAAATTGATTCATGTTTGTGGCTGTAATGTGACAAAATGTGGGAAAGTTCAAGGGGGCTGAATACTTTTGCAAGCCACTGTATATAATTCTGCCCAATCTGAGTCTCCACAGACGAGTTCGCTAGAGTGCAGGATTCTGCAAAAGATCTAAGTGGAATAAATAGGAGAGGGACAGCACTTTGCAACATATCATCTTATTTTAACAACACCAACAATAGTTTTGTTATCGTAGGTTTGCAACTTGCCATTTTATGTTTAACTTCATGGTCAAACTGACAGATTTGAATGTCTTCAACATTGCAGATTAGAGGAATCAAAGCATGGTAAATTAAAGTTCACTAATTATGGTGAAAATGAGTATCCTGATTATTTTAATCAATATTGAGATCATTGTTAATCACCATTATTAACTGATTGTAGTGACAAAAATGGTTTTATAGCATGGTCATATAAACGTTACACTGCTTCAACATCTGACATTCCTGTTAATATAGAAATTTTGACAAATATTGTTGGTTCTTGTCACGGTTCTGGGTTGGTTCAACCCAGCATTTTGAGTTTCTTATGTTTTGGTTTATTTTTGCATTATGGATTATTTCTTATTCTGTGGTGCTTTGATTATGATTATAAATATGTCTTATTCTTGGTGAGGGATTAGTTCTTATGTTCATGGTATTTCTTGGGATTAGGAGTTATATGCTGTTTATTTTGTGATACTGGGTTTATTATTGTATTAGTAGGTTTTGTTCAGTGTCAAGTCCGCCTCTCTGTCTAGCCCATGTCTTGGTAAAGTGTGGTTTCCTGTTTTATTGTGAAGGTCTGTGTCTTATGTTAGTGTGTCCAGCTTCGCTCTCCCTGTCTCGTTAGCACTGATCTTTCCTAGCTGTGTCTCCCTCCTGTCTTCCATTCCCTGATTACCTCCCTGTGTATATTAGCCCTGTGTTTGCCCTTGCTCAGTGTTGCGTCGTACCCTCAGATCCTGCCTGTGTGTTCCAGTTGTGTTTTCATGTTTGGTTTCTGTTTTGTTTGATGCCAGCAATAAAGCTGAGGTATTTAGTTACATTTCCGTCTCTGAGTCCGGCAATTAGATCCACATCTCCACCTGCCCGCACACAGAGCTCTGACAGAACGAAGCGATTAGCTTTATCATCAGTTCAGTCTCCAGTGTCCTCATTACCTGTAGCTCAACCATCTTCTCCACCACCAGTTTCATTCTCACTTCAACCGGCACCTCAGTGTTTAGCAGCCCCGTCTCCTGTTCAGCCGCCCCCTTTTCTCACTCAGGTTAAACAAGAAGACACACTCATAAAGACTGCAACTCTCTCCAGGGCCTCCCCAGAGGCTGAGCTCCAACCCTCAGCTGACTCTGGACCTGGCAAATCTCATGTTACCTGAGAACTCTGAGACCTCTCAGCTATCATTCTCTGCTGAGAGCCTGGGAGAGTTAATCCTGCCAGAGGTCTGCGCGCCTGCTGGTTCTGTTTTGTCCCTGCCAGAGGTCTGCGCGCCTGCTGGTTCTGTTTTGTCCCTGCCAGAGGTCTGCCTGCCTGCTGGTTCTGTTTTGTCCCTGCCAGAGGTCTGCGCGCCTGCTGGTTCCGTTCCGTGTCTGCCTGAGGCCACCGTGCCTGCTGGTTCTGTCCTGTGTGTTCCAGGGGCCCCTGTGCCCACTGGCCCTGTGACTGCCCCTGCTGGAGGGCCCGAGGAGCCCGTCCAGCCTCCTGCCTCGTCAGCTGGAGGGCCCGAGGAGCCCGTCCAGCCTCCGGCCTCGTCAGCAGGTGGGTCCGAGGAGCCCATCCAGCACTACGCCTTGTCAGCTGGGGGTCTTGGAGGACCCAGCCAGCACATCCTCATGTCTACTGACGGTTCCGGGGAGACCGTTCAGCCACCACCTGCTCCACCGCCTGCAGCATCCACATCATCCTCGCCTGCAGTATCCACATCATCCTCGCCTGCAGCAGCCTCTGCATCAGCTTCGCCTGCAGCAGCCTCTGCATCAGCTTCAGCTTCGCCTGCAGCAGCCTCTGCATCGTCTGGCCCTGCCTTGTCTGGCCCCGCAGTTGCTACACTGCCGTCAGATCCAGCTCGGCCTGTTCCACCTCGCTTTTGCCGGCTGCTTTCCAGGCCTCTAGTTGGGCGTCATGGGGGTCGAGGTCGGCCTCCTGAACGAGGTCGTCGCCGCCGCTGGCTTCGTGGCCGGCCTCCGGACCTGCTCTGTCGCCGCTGCTGCTGTCCGCACGGACGGCCCCCTGAACTGTTTTGGCCCTGTGCTGTCAACCTCCGAGCCGACCCCCTGAACTTTTCTTGGACTAGTGTTACGAACCAGTCTAGTTTTGTTTTGTATCGTTGATGTATTCCTGGACTCTTGCTCCTTGTTTTGTTTGGTTTCTGTAAGATGGATATGCTGATGTGGTCTAAAAGAACACTTCTGAATGAACATCCGAGTTGATGTTGGATAGTTCACATTAGCAACCACTGGATTGTTTTTCTTGGCCTTTATGCATTCATCATACTGTAGTTTGTGGTGAGGTTCAGGTGGTTAGGTAAGTTTTGTTGCTTTGTAGCACAGACACAAATCTAGAGCCTGACATGCACCTTCCCAGAAATGTAACTTGTCTCCTTCCTGCATTTCAGTAAAAGAAACTGTTGTCCAACATGTGCAGTCCAACATGAATAGTTTAGTTTCACTGAAGATGGCAGAATGCAGACACACCAGCGCACAAGTATGAATGCAAACAAAGACATCACCAACTGCGGCGTGGGCTCTGCAGGGATATAACTCTTTGTGATTTAAGCTTTAGTGGGAATGCTCTTCAAAGTCTGTGAGTGTGGAAAACAAGATTCGGCCTACAAGTATGCGTTTGATAGATTCTGTTCTCCCACAATGCAAATCAAAAAAGAAATGAGGGAGTAGCTCACAGTTAAATCAAATTATATGTAAGTAAATTAAGGGAGTTGTTGGTGTTCTGAACCAGATTGCTGGTGGTCTCTAAACTCATCCAGCTGCCAAACCAGATCCACCTTAATGGTTTTTAAAAATCTTTAAACTTTAACAGTTTTTGCTAATCTGAAAATGTAGACCAAAAAACATACAAAAAATACCAAACACTTTTATGCAAGCCATAAAGCACAACCATGTTTACATGAACTATCAAAGACTACTCATGATGTTGTCTTTTAGGTGCAAAAGAGGATACAGATATTATAGGATGACAATTATTTCAATAAGGAGAGATCATTAAAAAGAAATTAACATGATTTATTGATGTACACAAATTAGAAAGATATATTTGGCAATTAGACTCCAATGGCCCTATGGCACTAATGTAAAAGGTATAAATATATAGCGTAGCAAGCTTGTAAATGAATGCCCCGCCACACTGCTCCCCCTGGTGGATACACAAGGCATCACGGACAGTTTTACTAAATGCCACTTGGGGGCGTTACTGTATCTGGTTGCATCGTCATCATATTTGTATCTAGCACCATCCATCACCATGCAGTACTCAACAGTGAGCAAACTGAACTGTGAATGACCTTGTCAGTAGAGTTTATTCAGAAGCCCACGTGCACAAATACATGGTTGTCACTAACATAATAACCTCACCGTCCCCTTACCATAACCAACTAGCCACCTAACAACCAATTCTGACCTCAACCCTAAAACCAAGACTTAACCTTCCTTTGTGATGGTTGAATAGGTGGAGACCCATCAAAATGTCCTCACTGTGGTCTACAACTCAGACTTGCCCCCTTAAGCCTTCTAGACAAGAACACACACACATACACATACTTTACTCACCTCCGCAGAGACTTTACAAAATTTAAATTGAGAAGCTATGTATGCTTTATGAATCTCAATAAACCAGCCAAGTACGTCTGTTTGTCAGATGTGCTCATGTCATTATGCAAGTCACAACTTGAGGTCTTTGCAGTTAATACTTTCCCCTCCTCTCCATCTATCAAAGAGCATGCTAAGCAGACAGAAAAATGCAGCCGACTCTGGTCAAATATTGACACACAGCTCCTGTTGTGACACTGTGACTGTGGTAAATTACATTTTCACACTATAAAGTAAATAACCCCTCTGCAGTATTAGAATGGCTGGAAAGAAATTGCCGTATTGACTCTTTAAGTTCCAATTATTTGAGGACAAATTCTTTAACTATGTAGCTTTATCAATTTCAGACTTAGTGCTTTCGCACTTGTATGCTCTTTTTAGAGAGTTATTTCCAATTCCAGTGGATACAGAAGATAAAAGTTGGATGAAATGCAAAGAACAGCCCTTTATAGTCATATGTCAATAATCTTTTTCTTTAACTGTAAGTTTCCTGTTAGACAAGATTTAAAAGTACTTTTATGATCTTTACTACGGAAGTCAAATGATATTTCTTCATGGATTTGTATTTAGTAGCCTTCTGCCATTAAACTGGATGCAGGTGTAAAAAATAATAAAGTAAAACTAGAAAGCGAAAATTTCAGAAGAAATTTTAAGTGTGCCTATGCCGCTGGTAAACAGTGTAGTTTGCCATTCATACAGCTACAGAGAGCAAAACTCAGCAGAGCAGCCATTCTCCACCATGAACTATGGTAAAAACAAACACCGCTCGCGCCTCACAGATGACAGCTTACAATTTTGGGTAAAGATGAAGTGACTTTGTACAGCCCCGATTTGCAGACGCTGTGCACATAGTTTCATGAGCAGAAGTCCCATTGTACCACGGCAGACCCGACAATGTTTGCATGAACACGCTTTGAAGCATTACGTTATGGACCACTTTTCACACATAGTTGGTGTACCCACACAGCCGGCTGTAGCTTTTCAACTCACAGCCTGACACACACCCAAAAAACAGCCGAGAGAGCACAGACTACGCCAGAGAGGCGTGATTGCAGATGCCGCTCAGGTGGGTCCACCTCCCCTGCAGCGGCACTGCAGACCACGCCCCGCCACACACATCAATCACGTAAAATAAATATTTATGCACTTTTGCATTCACTTTTTGTTTTTTGTTATTTTTACACAGTGTTCTGAATGATTAACAATGGTCTACAGCCAATCTTGTGTATTATTATACAAACTTTGGTTGTAAGATGCCCTACCTGGCCCCCTGGCAAAAGCTTTGCTAGATCCGCCCCTGCACAGTTACCAGCTGTCAGCTAAATAAAAAAGGAGCTTGGTGTTTATTTCTCTCAGAAATAGTTCATAACTTCCCTTCAACTCATTCATGTCACCTAAAAAAAAGGTAAACCTGTTTCTCCATCACCAGTTCAGCTCTAATGATTCGGTAAGGTGATCTCCTGGTTTCCACCAGCCGCTTCTACAGCTGTGGCTCCAGCAAACATCAGCTGATACTGGAAATTAAAATCAAATGAATTCTAACAACAGCTGATCAAGCTTAAACGTGCTGCTGTTGTTTAGCGCAATAAACAAACAAGAGAGAAAAGCTGATCATTGATCAGTTTCATGACTGAAGTTTGAACAGGCGAGAGAATGACAGGGGAGGCTGTCATAAAGTTCAACATCAGTAACTTAGCGCGCACACAGCTGTATAGAAACTCCGTCGTGCTAGCTAGCACGCAGTACGAGTTATTATAACTGATTGTAAAAAGTCAGCACAACGAAAATAAACTACACCTAAACTCGGTTTATATCTGACCCAAATAGAGTGCAGTTCATAACTTCTTACCTGAAATTCAGTTCAACTCACGCTCTGACCGGCAGCCGCCTGCTTCTCCTGCCTTCGGTTTCCCTGATCCACGATCTACCACCGGTCGATCGGCGGTCGCCTCGCCGCCTCTTATGTCTCGTTCCCTGCATGCTCTGTCTGACACACACCGGTGGATAGCTGCCCTCGGTTGTAGCTCCGTGTCAGCGACCACCAAACAACTCAGTTATTTTTTCCACATCGACCAGCATCTGGACAATCCACCGCCTTTCACTGTTTGTACCGTTACTAAAAAAAAGCCCTCATCAGCTCATAAAAACGAAAAATAAGTCCAGCTATGACCCTGAGTCAAAAAGACAGCCAGTTAGCTAGCTAGCTGTCTAGCTCTTTGCAGGCACCGAAACCATCAGAGCTAATATGGGATGTCTTGGTAACACGAGCAGATATTTGAAGTTTACATCTGGCCAATCCACCACCTTTCACTGTTTATACCGTTACTAAAATGAATAAATAAATAAATCATCGGTCCATTTAAACGAAAAATAAGTCCAGCTGTGACCACGAGACTTTACGAAGGACCGGGTGTGAAACCAGAGTAAGCCGCTCTCACTGTCATCCAGGCCGGCTGTAGCTTGTTAGCAAAGCCGCGCTAGCCACACTAGCCAGCTAGCCTCAAGCAGAAACGACATCGTCAGAACATTGTCGCTAATATGGGATGTTTTGACAAAACGAGCAGATATTTGAAGTTTACACACCTATATTCTCGCCTGAAAATATCTTAAAAGTTTATTTTGTGACCTATAAACAGTATTAAGAGGAAAATAAAAACTAAGTGATGGCCGCCATTGTTTGACTCGGCAGAGGCGTGCTATGAATTGTGGGATATTGAGTTTTCCACCAAGCATTACCGTAACTTTTGAATGATTTGCGCAACCTTAAAAATTCCAATGGCTCCTGAAAGCAGCGACGCTGTGCGCACCGTTGATATTGTCATCATTACGGTAATGCAAATAAGGGTAGACAGGCCGTACTACTCCCGGCATACCACTAGAGAGAGCCAACACACCACAAATGAAGTTTGAAATTTGTATCAGTGGGACCAAAAGATGGAGCCAACACACCACAAATGAAGTCTGTTTCTATGGCGCCAAAAGAAGAATCTTTCTAAATTTGCACTAAAATATTAATATTTAAAAAACTATAAAAGTCATAAACACCAAAAGTGTATACCATACTAGTCCAGCTCCAGCCGCACAAAATGATCTAACATATGTAACCCTATTGTCAAAACTGTTTGGCAGAGAAGCGCGGGAAAATTTTCACTAAAATATTAATATTTAAAAAACTATAATAGTCATAAACACCAAAAGTCATAGCACACCATTCCTGATCCAGCCGCACAAAATGAGGTAACATATATGAATCTTGTCTCAAAACTGCGAGGCGAGATTCGCTGCAAAATTTCAGGCGGAAACTGAAGAATAATAATAATAATAACTAGAAAGCGAAAATTTCAGAAGAAATTTTAAGTGTGCCTATGCCGCTGCTATTCAGTGTAGTTTGCCATTCATACAGCTACAGAGAGCAAAACTCAGAAGAGCACCCATTCTCCACCATGAACTATGGTAAAAACAAACACCGCTCACGCTTCACAGATGACAGCTGTAGCTTTTCAACTCACAGCCCGACACACACCCAAAAAACAGCCGAGAGAGCACAGACTACGCCCGAGAGGCGTGATTGCAGGTGCCGCTCAGGTGGGTCCACCTCCCCTGCAGCAGCACTGCAGACCATGCCCCGCCACACACATCAAACACGTAAAATAAATATTTATGCACTTTTGCATTCACTTTTTGTTTTTTGTTATTTTTTACACAGTGTTCTGAATGATGAACAATGGTCTACAGCCAATCTTGTGTATTATTATACAAACTTTGGTTGTAAGATTCAGATAACTATTTAATAAAAGCTAAATATTTTATATGAGAGTAAGAAAGAAAAGTATATCTTTGTGTCCACCTTTCTCTGTTAATGCCCTACCTGGCCCCCTGGCAAAAGCTTTGCTAGATCCGCCCCTGCACAGTTACCAGCTGTCAGCTACACAAAAAAAGGAGCTTGGTGTATATTTGTCTCTCAGAAACAGTTCATAACTTCCCTTCAACTCATTCATGTCACCTAAGGGTAAAGCTGTTTCTCCATCACCAGTTTAGCTCTGATGATTCAGTAAGGACATCTGGTTTGGAACAGCCGTTTTTACAGCTGTGGCTGCAGCAAACATCAGCTGATACTAGAAATTAAAAGCAAATGAATTCTAACAACAGCTGATCAAGCTTAAACGTGCTGCTGTTGTTTAGCGCGATAAACAAACAAGAGAGAAAAGCCGATCATTGATCAGTTTCATGACTGAAGTTTCAACAGGCGAGAGAATGACAAGGGAGGCTCTCATAAAGTTCAACATCGGTAACTTAGCGCGCACACAGCTGTATACAAACTCCGTCGTGCTAGCTAGCACGCAGTACGAGTTATTGTAAGTGATTGAAAAAGTCAGCACAACGAAAATAAACTACACCTAAACTCGGTTTATATCTGACCCAAATAGAGTGCAGGTCATAACTTCTTACCTGAAATTCAGTTCACCTCACGCTCCTGCCTTCGCTTTCCCTGATCCACGATTGACCTCCACGTTAGCAAACACCGGTCGATCGGCGGTAGCCTCACCGCCTTGTATGTCTCGTTCGCGGCATGTCCTTTCTGTCACACACCGGTGGATAGCTGCCCTCTGTTGTAGCTCCACCGCCAAACAACTCAGTTATTTTTTCCACATCGACCAGCATCATCGGCCCAAATAAACGAAAAATAAGTCCAGCTAAGACACAGACCCTTGCCGAGCGATCCGGCGATGAAACAAATTTTAGCCACCTCACTATCAGCCAAGCCTGGGTGGTTTTTCACGAAGGGTCGCTAGCGGCGCTAGCTAGCTAAGCTAGCGGCGCTAGCTAGCTAGCCGGCTATCAGCAACACGTAAGAGAACTGTTGCTAAATAAACTACCCCTAAACTCGGTTTATATCTGACCCAAATAGAGTGCAGGTCATAACTTCTTACCTGAAATTCAGTTCACCTCACGCTCCTGCCTTCGCTTTCCCTGATCCACGATTGACCTCTGCGTTAGCAAACACCGGTCGATCGGCGGTCGCCTGCCCCGCCTCGTATGTCTCGTTCGCGGCATGTCCTTTCTGTCATACACCGGTGGATAGCTGCCCACTGTTGTAGCTCCGCATTATAGCACTACCAAACAACTCAGTTATTTTTTCCACATCCAGCTGTAACTCCGATTCTGTGCGAGCATTTGTGAGAGACCGGGGAGGTGAAACGAGAGAGAGAGTCCCCTCGCTGTCCACTTGCAGCCAAGTGCGGCAGCTAGCTAGGTAGCCGGCTAGCTGTCAGGCAGGACCGACGTGGTCAGAGCACTGTCGCTAATATGGGATGTCTTGATAAAACAAGCAGATATTTGAAGTTTACACACCTACATTCTCGCCTGAAAATATCTTAAAAGTTGATTTTGTGACCTAGAAACACTAATAAAAGACATATAAAACGAAGTGGTGGCCGCCATTGTTTAACTCGGCAGAGGTGTGCTATGAATTGTGGGATATGGAGTTTTCCACCAAGCATAGAAGCCATTGTGCTTACCGTAACTATTCAATGGTTGCACAACCTTAAAACCTCCAATGGTTCCTGAAAGCAGCGAGGCTGTGCGCGCCATTGATATTGTCGTCATTACGGTATCCAAATAAGGGTAGACAGGCTGTACCACTCCCGGCATACCACTAGAGAGAGCCAACACACCACAAATAAAGTTTGAAATTTGTTTCAATGGGACCAAAAGATGGCGCCAACACACCACAAATGAAGTCTGTTTATTTGGCGCCAAAAGATGAATTGGCCTAAATTTGCACTAAAATATTAATATTTAAAAAACTATAAAAGTCATAAACACCAAAAGTCATAACATAATAGTCCAGCTCCAGCCGCACAAAATGATCTAACATATGTAACCCTAATGTCAAAACTGTTCGGCAGAGGAGCGCGGGAAAATTTTCACTAAAATATTAATATTAAAAAAACTATAAAAGTCATAAACACCAAAAGTCATAGCACACCATTCCAGATCCGGCCGCACAAAATGAGGTAACATATATGAAGCTTGTCTCAAAACTGCGGGGCGAGATTTGCTGCAAAATTTCAGGCGGAAACTGAAGAATAATAATAATAATAACTAGAAAGCGAAAATTTCAGAAGAAATTTTAAGTGTGCCTATGCCGCTGGTAAACAGTGTAGTTTGCCATTCATACAGCTACAGAGAGCAAAACTCAGCAGAGCAGCCATTCTCCACCATGAACTATGGTAAAAACAAACACCGCTCGCACCTCACAGATGACAGCTTACAATTTTGGGTAAAGATGAAGTGACTTTGTACAGCCCCGATTTGCAGACGCTGTGCACATAGTTTCATGAGCAGAAGTCCCATTGTACCACGGCAGACCCGACAATGTTTGCATGAACACGCTTTGAAGCATTACGTTATGGACCACTTTTCACACATGGTTGGTGTACCCACACAGCCGGCTGTAGCTTTTCAACTCACAGCCTGACACACACCCAAAAAACAGCCGAGAGAGCACAGACTACGCCAGAGAGGCGTGATTGCAGATGCCGCTCAGGTGGGTCCACCTCCCCTGCAGCGGCACTGCAGACCACGCCCCGCCACACACATCAATCACGTAAAATAAATATTTATGCACTTTTGCATTCACTTTTTGTTTTTTCTTATTTTTACACAGTGTTCTGAATGATTAACAATGGTCTACAGACAATCTTGTGTATTATTATACAAACTTTGGTTGTAAGATGCCCTACCTGGCCCCCTGGCAAAAGCTTTGCTAGATCCGCCCCTGCACAGTTACCAGCTGTCAGCTAAATAAAAAAGGAGCTTGGTGTTTATTTCTCTCAGAAACAGTTCGTAACTTCCCTTCAACTCATTCATGTCACCTAAAAAAAAGGTAAACCTGTTTCTCCATCACCAGTTCAGCTCTGATGATTCGGTAAGGTCATCTCCTGGTTTCCACCAAACTACACCTAAACTCGGTTTATATCTGACCCAAATAGAGTGCAGTTCATAACTTCTTACCTGAAATTCAGTTCACCTCACGCTCTGACCGGCAGCCGCCTGCTTCTCCTGCCTTCGGTTTCCCTGATCCACGATCTACCACCGGTTGATCGGCGGTCGCCTCGCCGCCTCGTTCCCTGCATGCTCTGTCTGACACACACCGGTGGATAGCTGCCCTCGGTTGTAGCTCCGCGTCAGCGACCACCAAACAACTCAGTTATTTTTTCCACATCGACCAGCATCTGGACAATCCACCGCCTTTCACTGTTTGTACCGTTACTAAAAAAAACCCCTCATCGGCTCATAAAAACGAAAAATAAGTCCAGCTATGACCCTGAGTCAAAAAGACAGCCAGTTAGCTAGCTAGCTGTCTAGCTCTTTGCAGGCACCGAAACCATCAGAGCTAATATGGGATGTCTTGGTAACACGAGCACATATTTGAAGTTTACATCTGGCCAATCCACCACCTTTCACTGTTTATACCGTTACTAAAATGAATAAATAAATAAATCATTTATTTATTTAAAATAAGTCCAGCTGTGACCACGAGACTTTACGAAGGACCGGGTGTGAAACCAGAGTAAGCCGCTCTCACTGTCATCCAGGCCGGCTGTAGCTTGTTAGCAAAGCCGCGCTAGCCACACTAGCCAGCTAGCCTCAAGCAGAAACGACATCGTCAGAACATTGTCGCTAATATGGGATGTTTTGACAAAATGAGCAGATATTTGAAGTTTACACACCTATATTCTCGCCTGAAAATATCTTAAAAGTTTATTTTGTGACCTAGAAACAGTATTAAGAGGAAAATAAAAACTAAGTGATGGCCGCCATTGTTTGACTCGGCAGAGGCGTGCTATGAATTGTGGGATATTGAGTTTTCCACCAAGCATTACCGTAACTATTGAATGATTTGCGCAACCTTAAAAATTCCAATGGCTCCTGAAAGCAGCGACGCTGTGCGCACCGTTGATATTGTCATCATTACGGTAATGCAAATAAGGGTAGACAGGCCGTACTACTCCCGGCATACCACTAGAGAGAGCCAACACACCACAAATGAAGTTTGAAATTTGTATCAGTGGGACCAAAAGATGGAGCCAACACACCACAAATGAAGTCTGTTTCTATGGCGCCAAAAGAAGAATCTTTCTAAATTTGCACTAAAATATTAATATTTAAAAAACTATAAAAGTCAGAAACACCAAAAGTGTATACCATACTAGTCCAGCTCCAGCCGCACAAAATGATCTAACATATGTAACCCTATTGTCAAAACTGTTTGGCAGAGAAGCGCGGGAAAATTTTCACTAAAATATTAATATTTAAAAAACTATAATAGTCATAAACACCAAAAGTCATAGCACACCATTCCTGATCCAGCCGCACAAAATGAGGTAACATATATGAAGCTTGTCTCAAAACTGCGAGGCGAGATTCGCTGCAAAATTTCAGGCGGAAACTGAAGAATAATAATAATAATAATAATAATAATAATAAATCCGACGAATAGTAATATGTGTGCCTCTTGGCATAGGCACACATAATAATAATAATAATAATAATAAATCCGACGAATAGTAATATGTGTGCCTCTTGGCATAGGCACACATAAATAATAATAATAAATCCGACGAATAGTAAGATTAGTATAATAATAATAATAATAATAATAATAATAATATAATATGTGTGCCTCTTGGCATAGGCACACATAATAAATAAATAAACTTCGAAGTGCTCTGAAAATCCCTGACTTAGGCATTTCCTATGTTATGACGAAACAGTGTCATCACTTTGAGACTGAGTTCAAAGCAACGTCGTGCTGCAGATGCATGCCTCTGTTCCTTCTGCAGCACTCCATATCATTGCCGGTGTGTAGTTTGAAAATGAAAGTGCAAATTACATTCTTTGAAAACATAATGGGCCTCTTTTTATACTTGGTAAAGATGTACTCTCTCCCTTGAAATTGTTTTTTTTTTTTTTGTCACTGTGCACACTGCACTTACAACTCAGTGGACCAAAATTTATCGAGAACCTAAAGTGATAGTAAAAATGTCAAAGAAACAGAGGCTCCCGAACCTTAGGTTTGGCTCATGCACTATTAATCTGCCTAGGTGAACAGCTATTGCATGTCTGTTCACCATGGAAAAGGAACCCCACTTTTCCATATTAAAATGAGGTTAAACCTACACCCCCACACGTGGAGTCTAGACATTGGTGGTGGTGAAGGTGAAAATTAAGGCTTGGAAGGAGCTCTGAGTGACTTGGGTGAGGCAGAGATTCTGAAAGAGAGAATAACAGGAAAGCACTTAGATTTAAACCACGCAGAGTCAAGGATGACTGGCTTAAAGAATGTGGGCAAGAAGATGATTGGACTAGTGTAATGATGTCAGTATTGAGTTTAACAGCGTGGGAAAGTCCAAGGGAGTTAAAGAGCAGACTATCAGCTGAACACCAAGGAAAGCAGACAAACGAGTGATTACAGATCTTCCTTATTGAACTTTATTTAACTTATTGAACAAGCTTCATTAATATGACTCGTTATTTAATTCCAGAAGTACATTTTAGTGAATTGTAGACCAATGCTCCTAGTTTTAAATTGTGGATAAGCATATGTACAAAATCGCCAATTGATGTGCTCCCCTTTTCCTGCTGTTAACACAAACCAAGCACGTCCTGTATCTCTTTGAAATTAAATAGATACTACACAGAAACACATTGTTGTTAAGTGTATTGTTTCTAGGTTAGTACACCTCTCTGATTGTCAAGGACTAGAACCTGCTCTGGATGATTTGTATTTATAAGTAACTTGTCTTTTACAGTATTATTTAGAGTTGAATTTTTCACCAAGTGCTTTAGTGCTGCCTGAAAAAGCTCCAAGTCCTCCAGTAGATATTGTGAGAGAAACAAATAAAAGATCTTACAAGTATAAAGTGTTAAAGTGTCTATAAAGTGAGTGTTGATTCTTCCAATAGTACCGTACTAGCTGTTCCAAATTAAATGTTGCAGTACAACAACAGGCGTTGTTCCGGTAGCACTATTGGAGGCATGACACTTGATCCAAAACCTTTTCCTCCCGGCCTCCCCCACCTATTTTCTTATATTCCTGGCAGCTTTTGAAACATGATAGCAGTAAGACCTTTCCAGAGAAGAAAAGCTTCTTGTACACAGGAGGCACGATCATGGAGAGAAACCATCCTGAAAAAAAAAAAAAAAAAAAAAAAAAAAAAAAAAAAAATATATATATATATATATATATATATATATACTGCCAGCTCACTCTCTTTTGTCAACTGCTTCCAGTCTTTAAGTACCACCACAGTGTGTCCCTCTTGTCCTGGAAAACATAAAACCACACAATGATCCCTTGTCCTGTCTGTTACGTCTTGCTGACAAATAGTAGCACATAACACTGTCACCAGCATAGAGGGAGAATTCATTATTTTATTTGCAGGGTGGCACGTTTCCCCCTTTAGTCATCGTTTTCAGGAACATCAGTGAAACAGAAGTCAGATAATAGCCCCACTTTGGACCACTCTACCTCAGTCCACATGGGATCTGAGCTGGACACCTGATTACTGCTACTAGGTCTCTAAAGGTCCATTTCTTTTACTCAGTTGACCAGTCCAATTACTACACAGCAAAAATGTCCTGAAGAGTCCTGAGTCATGAAAGAAGAATATATATGTACACGCCATTGCATAATGAACGCTACATTATTGTAGAGGCTAGTGATGATCTTAACAATCCATATCTGCTCTAAAAACTACTGAACAAATAACACTGAAGTCGTGTGTATTGTTAGGTTGCTTGTTACAGAGAAAAGCAACAGTTGTTTTTTTATGTCATCTTTTAAAATCTGGATTTTTATACCACACTGCACTGTAGTGCTAATAAGGGCCAAACAAATCCGAAAGAAGAAACCAATAAATATCCTAAAAATGGAGAACTGATTAATATGAATGTTTAACATGCCACAGCAAACGCTTACAACCTCAATTTGTTAAGCAACCAGAAATGTTCATTAGGCTTTAGTATTGGGTGAACTGCCTATTTAGATGTGTCGCTGTTAATTCTGTGTGCTAACATAAAAAACTGAAAAATGACTAAAAGATTCAGTGTGGAAGAACACAATAACAGAATAAGGAATCAATTCCTAAGACATGTTGAGGATTTGTTGTGTTAAAGGTACAGGTTTTTTTTATGTTTATTTAATAGAAATAGAATATTGCACTCATAAACGTGCATTCCCAATAGTCCAATTACTTAGAATATTATAGTCTTCTTGCCTATCGATGCTGCCTATTGGTACCATTTGCACTCGGCTAAATCAGCTTTTAGTTCATGTGTCAGAGGAGGAAAATAGTGGCGAAAATATGGACATTACTTTTATTTTTATTGCAGAAAAGGACAGGAGCACGATGGTAAAGTGGAAACTACATCCAGGACAGAAACAACTACAACTACTACTACTGCTAATGTAAAGTGGATTACCAGGTGTTACTCTGAGGGAAACCCTCCAAAAAACAGACGGAGCAGTGGAGCAGCCAAGGGAATAGAACGATATAAAACTGCATGACTAAAATATAATTTATTACACAGAAAAGGTTTAAAAACAAATAAAACAACCCTGGCCACGGAGAACACACAGTAAAAACCAATAAAACATAAACACACTAAAAGTCCAGTGGCGTCAGCCACGGCGTTAAAGTCCAGCAAAATCGGAGCGGGCAAGAAAAGCCGGCGGCGTCCCCGGCCGTCCTGTCAGTCTCTCCGCTGTAGAGTGCTGGAAACGAGAGGGGCAGTGATAGTCACTGTTCTTTCCAGTGGATCGGGATATTGCAGCACGATATGTCACGGGACTTACCCCGGATGGGCAGAGCTCCTAACTATGACCGCCGCTTTTCTATGTCACGTCAGCACTGTGGTCTCGCCGTAGGAGGTAGGGCGCTGTCCCACTGCCAACTAATCCCCCACCGTAGCATCGTCTGGCATCAAGCTACTTCAGCAGCAGCACAGCTCCCTCTGCCTCTCCGCTCACTGGCCGTCATATGCCGTCGCCACGTACTGCTGCACCAAACCGCACCAACACCGCCGCCACCGCTTGTGGCCGCCGCTGCCTGCCACCATCTACTCCGCCAACTCTGCTGCTCCCTTCTCCTGACCTGCCAGGCCCTCTTATTGGGCCTCTGTGACCTCCAAGGTGTGCCAAATTAGTAATCAAGGAGGGGTGGAGTCTCTCCAGGACAAGTCAACAATAAATACAATAAAAGCATGAAAAGCCTAGTTAACTTGTTCATTTCCACCCCATGACACTAACACAACTGACAGCATGCTAATGCTAAGCTAGCCAAGAACCCAGAGTGAAAGCTGATTGAATGTCTCCCTGACCGAGCAGCCAGACCCTGAACATCAACTGGTAACAAACAAATGAGCAGTCCGGCTGCAGCCTCCATTTCTACCTGTTCACGTTTCTGCAGTAGAATCACTGTGGGAATCGCTTTGAAGTGTGCTGCTGGCTTTGTGTTTATACCTAAATACTAAGAGAAAGATCACATGTGTGCCCTCATTAGGATAGGGACTTGTTCTGGTAAGTGGGGATGTAGCCTCAGGTTTATATTGTTTTTGAATAACAACCCCAACACTGATCACAGATAAGAGAGGAAATATCTCCAACATGCACAAACATTTGACCGACAGCATGAACTTAATTTGCACAAATATAATTGTAATGTCTGCTTGGTATTAAAGACATGCAGTTAGTGGGGCTAGGTTAATTGGAAACTCCAAATTGCCCATAGGTGTGAATGCGTGAGTGAATGTGAGTGTGATTGGTTGTCTGTGTCTACGCCCTGAGACAGACTGGTGACCTGTCCAGGGTGTACCCTGCCTCTCGCCCTAAGACAGCTGGGATAGGCTCCAGCACACTTCACAACCCTGAAAAGGATAAGCGGAAGTGAATGGATGAATGGATGCTTGGCAATATATAGACTGGTGTGGATACTGGTTAGAAAAACTAAAAATATCCTGGAGAAGGTGAGCAAGGGAAGCCCAGCATAACTAGGAGACTGTGCTTGTAGGACGTCTTCAGACTTCAGGCTGAACTCCTGGATGGGATTTTATACATCAAATCAAATCAAATCAAATCAAAATTTATTCATATAGCACATATTAAAAACAACAAAGTTGACCATAGTGCTTCACAGTCAGTAAAAGCATGAGACAATTAACACTAAACAATAAGAAAACAGGGCAGGAAACAATAGGTGACAACACAACAAGCCAGATAACAGCCAACTAGCTAGAATCAAAAGCCAAAGTAAAAAGACAGGTTTTAAGACGTGATTTAAAAGACTGGATAGACTCAGCGGTACGATGAACAGGGAGGTTATTCCAGAGTCTAGGTGCTACGGTTGCAAAGGCCCAGTCACCTCTCGACTTCAGTCGAGACCTAGGTTGTGCTAGGAGCATCTGATTGGAAGATCTTAGTGCTCTATTGGGATTGTACAAATGGAGGAGTTCGGTAAGATAGCTGGGTGCTAAATTATTTAGAATTTGAACAAAAGAATTTTAAAATCTATACGATATTTAACAGGGGGCCAATGTAAGTTGGCTAAAATTGGAGTCATGTGTTCATAGATTCTAGCACTTGTTAAGAGACACACAGCTGCATTCTGAACTAACTGAAGCTGGTAAAGAGAAGAGTGTTGGAGGCCCAAGTAGAGGGAGTTACAGTAGTCCAGTCTGGCTGTGATAAATGTGTGGCTAAGCTTTTCAAGGTCCTTTAAAGGAAGGAACGGCTTTGCTTTGGATATCTGACGCAACTGGTAAAAGTTGAACAGAGGTTGCAAAAAAGCAGACACATCAGATTTCAAATGGTGAATAAATCTGGACATCATCGGCATAACAGTGAAAGGAGATGTTATATATATATTTTTTAAATAATCCCAACGGCAACATGTACAAAGAGAAAAGAGCAGGACCGAGCACGGACACTTGAGGCACACCACAATAAATAGGGGTAGAGGCCAAGGAGTGTTACCATAGCAACAGAGAACGACCTCTCTAAGAGGTAAGATTTAAACCAGGATAAAACCGTACCTTTAAGACCAATCATCGACTGTAGAAAACGTCTCTATCGCCCCCTGGTGTCTGGGGGTCATAAACCCCGCCTCCTCCATGTTAGCGGATGGGACTGGGGTCAGGTCAAACTAAAATCTAAAATAAATTAATTCTCCTTTCCAAAGATTCTTTCTTTTGTTATCAATAGTTCTCATCATGCTGATTGATGTCCAAGGGGTCTCCTTTCCTATAAGTTTGATTCTAATTCCTACCGCGGTGATGTTAAATATGGGTGAAACGTCATCATAACAGCTTTGACTGGCAGCTGCAGTCACGGAGAAACTTGCGTATCTCTGTTTGGGAATAGCAGATAGAGCGTAGGCTCTGAGAGGCGGGCCAGCGTTTACGCTACGAAAACACAACCGAGTGTTTTAACCTGACAGCCTGAGGTGTTCTTCAGTAAACTGGACTAGCTGACAGAAGGACCCGAGGCCCCGCTGCACTTTTTCGGTAAGTTAAACGTATTTGTAAGCTAATCCGTAACTACCGTCCTTAGCTAGGTCCTGAGACCTAGCTAGCTAAAATGAGCACTCGGCTGTCAGGGTTCGTTTAGCTAATCTGTGCAGGTGAATGAATTTACTAAAGAAATTTACTAAAGAAGTCAAGAGAAACGCCCCGGGCTACTCAGTCACTAATTACTGTTACTGTATTTTTATTACAAGTATTATACTGTAAAAGCAACAGGCTGCACTCTGCTATCCTGTGCAGAGCTGAATATCAAATATGTGCAAACAACAGCATGTTTTCAGTCTCTTGCCACATTTGTAAAGACAGTAACATCTTTTTTAAAAGCTTGTACTTCAGTAACTCCTCATTAATCAGGAACTATGGATTAAAGTACTGTAGTGTACTGTAATACTGAAAAAAATGTAAGAGAAGAACTTCAGATCCTGAATGTGTGAGGACAGAAGAATCAGATATAAATTTTATCCCTCAAAATTGAAATAAAGCTGAGTTTGATGGTTCTGTTCTCTTTGTGATTACAGGAGCTGCCCTCAGATTCAGACCTACAGAGGAGTGCTGAAGATTTCCCTGTGAGGGAGCTGCTGGTGAAGATCATGAGTCCTGCTTGATCAATGCGATGAGCTTCAGTGTTCTTGTTGTTTCTTAAATGATGTCTCTTTCAGTGGGTCAACCAGAACTTCTGGCACAGGACAGCTGTGATGAAAGAAAGGGAAGAAGTTTCTCCAAACCTCTGGACCCAGGAAACCCAGCTTGGTCCTGATGGTCTCCCTCACTAGTTTCTCTCCAGGGTGAATGTAGCTGTTGATATAATATGGACTCTATTATTAAATGAAAAGAACAAATTAGACTACACTACTGAAACGTTCTGCTGATGTTTTTAAAGTTTCCATTTTACCAGGCTGTAGAGGGCTCTGAAGATTTAAACAGTTTTAGATCCATTACACTCAAAGTCTTAAATGTTAAAATCTCAAAGGACAGCATTATATTTTTGATATTAACAGTAACTCTGGGCTTCTGTGGAGTGTGCAGATGATCTCATCGCTGTCTAAAAATGGATAAAAAAAAACATAAGAAGTGCTGAATCCTTCAATAACACAGACTTTTAGAGTATTAGGTGTGTAGCATCGCTAACTAGCTAGCAACAAGCCTCCAACACAGTGCGTATGCTAGCGGCTAATCTAACTAACGAATTAACAACAAAGTGATTTTAGAACTATAAGATGATAAGCTGTGTGTCTTTTTTCATAACAGTGACATGGTTGTATTTACCTTAATTAAACGAGTCGTCAGTCGCGGTAAACCAGCAAAAAAACTCGAGCAGCCGGGCTACGTAAAAAGTGTAGGGGGGCGTGTTTGCGGTCACGTCCAGCAGGTGTGTGGGCGGGAGCGTTACACAGTCGCTCCACCTCAAGTCACTACTGCGCAGACTCTGGCTCCAAATTTGCAAGATGGCAGCCTCCACAAGCGGGATATTTTGGCTTCATTTTTGCACAATGGTAGGAGGCGGTGTCGCGTCGTCCATCTTTTATACAGTCATTGGTTCCAATCTTGATAGAAGAATGTTGTGGTTATCCATGTCAAAAGCAGCAGTCAAGTCTAGTAAAGCTAAAACCACAGAATCACCAGAGTCAGCGGTTAAAAGAAGATCATTAATAAGTCTAAGTAAGGTTGTCTCTGTGCTGTGGCGAGTTTTAAAACCAGACAGAAATTTTTCATTAATACCATTTGCATCTAAAAAGGTCTGAAGTTGTTTTAGAACTACCTTTTTGGATATAAAAGGGAGTTTGGAGATCGGCCTGTAGTTAAACTAACACTTTTTAAATGTCTATTATTTTTTTGATGTTGTGCATGGTCTTCATTCTCTTGCGCTTGGACACACACTGACATCTGAACAAGCAGTGAGGGGCCTGCGGGCAGAATGGTCTTAGGGTTGTTGCTCATCACTGAATGTGCAAAGTGACACACAGGAACAGGAACATGAGAGACCCACTTCTGCGACTCAATTATATAATGGATGCATTAAGATTGACTCCATTTTAAAGCTTCCATTATTCATTGCATTTTGAGTGAGTAGTTCCATGTAGCGTCAACAGAGAATACAGCATGTCAGCTATGGTGTGCTATACCCTGTAGAATCATAGCTGCATTCATCTGCTGCTGTAACAAACAGTAAAAACCTCCATAAACCCACAGGGAGTCCGACTTCACCAACTATACGTACCCCGCCCGATAGCATGTGTTGTCATTGTGTCAAAATGAATCCAGGGTTTCCTGAAGATGGGTGAGTCATAGAAGCGTAGGAAAGCACTGACAAGCTTTGATGGCCCCCTGAATCTTTAGGTCAGAGTTCATTGCTATTTATATGCCGAGAACGAGCTCAGCTCCCCATCCTCAAAGGTCAGTCTCATTAAACTCTGTCGTGAGAGCAGAGTGGGCCAAGTTTTTCAGACATGCCAACACACAGATTTCTGCTTTTATTGCTGGGTATAAGTAAGCAGTGAGAGTGGTTTTACATGTAAACAGTTTAATTAAACCACATTCATCAGCAGTCTAATAATTTGCCGTGCAACTGATGTTGAGAAAACGATCCAGGTTAAAGCTAACCTGCTAAGTTACTGTGCAACATTCTTATTTGCGGTTTTGAGTGAAAAATCCACATTTGGAGGTTGGAGGTGTCAGTAGTAAAATGAGTCATTTCTCTGCTCACTCCAGAGACCTGAATTCAAGTCATACATATTCACTGATTTTTATGCTCGGTTTGCATTATATTGAACATGTTACTATAATGATCATAAGGGATGTATGCATATATAGGTTGAAAGAAACTAATATTTACTAATATTTACTGTCCAACAATTCATCTACCTAATTAACATCATTAACATTATAACCGGTATAAAAAAAGTGGTTATTTCTATTAAATCTGTTGTTTTTTTCCCCACATTCATATCTTTCCTGACCGACTGCAGGATGCTAACAGGGAGCACCTACTTGTTGTTTGTGGGTATTATCTGTCACGGTTTGTGTTTCAGATTCTAATTTAGTATTCTTTAACTATTGTTATTGCTGGTTTTGGTTCTCTTCGTTTCTTAAGTTCTTAGTGATCCTAGTGCCCCCCGGTGTTTATCTTAGCCTGTGTGTAGTCTCTGTTCCTATGTTTACTCTGTGCTTTTCTCGTGTCCCACATTTCATGTGTAGTCACCCTTGTCTCTATGTTCACTATAAAGTAAAGTAAAATTTTATTTATATAGCACCTTTCAAGATAAAAATCACAAAGTGCTTCCTACGGTGGCCCCTAGAGACAAAGCATGTACAAACTCCAAAACACTTACAAATTCCAAATAGCACGCACAAACTCCAAAACACGTACAAAATCCAAAACACGTACAAAATCCAAAACACGTACAAAATCCAAAACACATGCAAACTCCAAAACACGTACAAAATCCAAAACACATGCAAACTCCAAAACACATGCAAAATACAAAACACTTACAAACTCCAAAACACATGCAAACTCCAAAACACGTACAAAATACAAAACACATGCAAAATCCAAAACACGTACAAAATACAAAACACATGCAAACTCCAAAACACTTACAAAATCCAAAACACATGCAAAATACAAAACACATGCAAAATCCAAAACATGTACAAAATAGAAAACACATGCAAACTCCAAAACACTTACAAAATCCAAAACACGTAGAAAATATAAAACACATGCAAACTCCAAAACACATGCAAAATCCAAAACACGTACGTATGAAAAACATTAGCTAATTGTTATTTACTAGCTAATCTTAAAATGACCGTTCAGTATAGAAATGAAGCCCAAAAATCATGTTTTACAGTCCTGTGGTCTCAGCCTCAGATACTTATCAAATCACACAAAGTTCTTGTAGAAACAAACAAACAAATGAACAAAATATGTTCTCCTTCATTTCTGTCAAACAAAGTTGTATGACACGTTTCCAGCGGTTAGTATCATGGTTGCTAGGCAACCTGGGCAGCGCGACGGAGACTAGACCGTCCCATACAGCCCATGTGTTTGCAACAAACTTTCCGTTTATTTTGCAAATCGAGCTCAACACTGCCCCTAGCGTCCTGGAGCACTTCCGTTGTGATTTGGAGTTTGCATGTGTTTTGGATTTTGTATGTGTTTTGTATTTTGCATGTGTTTTGGGGTTTGCATGTGTTTTGGATTTTGTACGTGTTTTGTATTTTGCATGTGTTTTGGGGTTTGCATGTGTTTTGGATTTTGTACGTATTTTGTATTTTGTAAGTGTTTTGGAGTTTGCATGTGTTTTGTATTTTGTACGTGTTTTGTATTTTGCATGTGTTTTGGGGTTTGTACGTGTTTTGGAGTTTGCATGTGTTTTGGATTTTGTGCGTGCTTTTGGAATTTGTAAGTGTTTTGGAGTTTGTACATGCTTTGTCTCTAGGGGCCACCGTACTTCACAGAAGCTAAAATATAAAAATAAAAATCAACCAAAAGCAATTTTTAAAAGATGAGTTTTTAGCTGCTTTTAAAAGTGACCACTGAGTCCACAGATCTCAGGCTCAAAGGGAGAGAGTTCCACAGTCTGGGGGACATAGTTACAGCTGAATCAGCAGGGGTGTGACATGGGAGTACTTGGAGGACTTGGTCAGAATCTTTGCAGCAGCGTTCTGAACAACTTGCTGATGCTCCAAAGAGGCTTTACATAAACAAGTAAACAAAGAATTACAATAATCCAGACGAGATGAAACAAATGCATGAATGACAATTTCTAATTCGATGCGCGATACAATGGGACTCAGCTTAGCAATGTTTCTCAAGTGATAAAAACAGGAGCGGACCAGAGATTTTACATCAGCATCCAAATTTAGAGCTGAGTCAATAGTAACACCAAAGTTCCTGATAGAAGGGTTCGGCAAATGTAGCAAGTGGACCCACGTTTTCCATATCACTAGGTACAAAGTTTTTAGGAGCACAAACAAGGACTTTAGTCTTCTCCTCGTTTAGTTGAAGAAAGTTTCCAGCCATCCAACCTCTAATGGAGTTTATGCACCTATGCAAAATATGTAGCTTGGAAACATCTTGGGGCTTAAAGGAGATATATAACTGACTATCATCTGCATAGCAGTGATACGAAATGACCTTAAAAGTGCTCAGTAAGTGTTAAAGAGGAAGTAAATACAAAAAAAACAATAAAGGCCCCAAAACAGAACCTTGTGGCACACCATAGGCAACAAAAGTAGAAGATGAACTGTACTTAGAGGTAGCCACATAAAAGGATCATTTATGCAAATAAGATTCAAACCAGTCCAAAGCAGCCCCTGATATACCCACCCAGTGTCTCAGCCGAATCTAGCAGAATATGATGGTCCACAGTATCAAAGGCAGAGGTCAGGTCCAACATCAACAAAACGGAGCATTCTCCTGCATCACATCTTATCAAAATGTCATTGGAGACTCTAAGAAGTGCAGTTTCAGTAGAGTGAGCTCTACGAAAGCCAGACTGGAATTTATCCAGAATGCTGTATTCATCTAAAACAGCTATAAGCTACTTAGCCACAACCCTTTCTGAAATCTTAGCAATGATTGGTAATTTTGAAATTGGTCTGTAGTACTGAGAAGAGAAGCGTCAAGCTTAGGTTTTGTTTTTGTTTTTTTTTAACAGTGGGTGAATAACAGCATTCTTAAAATAAACAGGGACCTGACCAGAAATCAGTGAGGTATTGATAATTGTAAACACACAGTGACTGATAGACCGAAAGACATTTTTAAACAAAGATCCAGGTAAAATATCAAGAGAGCAGGAGGATGCTCTCATCAAATCAACTAACTTGACCAGCTCTGGTAAGGACACAGGTAAAAATCTTTCTAAAATTACAGGCCTAGCTTGAGTTGGAGCTGACAACAGAGACACAGAAAGAGAGATATTGTTCCTCTCGTTACTGACTTTTTCAACGAAGAAAGAAAGAAATTTATCACAATCTTCATTTGATGAAATTGGGGCAGCAGGTGGAGCAAGAGCAACAATATCACTAATAGTGTCGAAAAGTACCTTGGGGTTACCTCTGCTCTTAGACACTAAGTCTGAGAAATAGGCAGCCCTCGCATCTCAAACTGAAGTGTTAAAAGAGACTAAAAGGTCCTTTAAATGAAGGAGATGGACATGCAAATTAGTTTTCCTCCATAGACGCTCAACCTTGCGGCAGCTTTAAGAAGCAAATGCTGTGATTTATCCAGGGGGACAACTTTGAAACCGGAGCTAGTCTAGTTTTAACAGGACAAACATTGTCTAAAATAGAAAGACAATGATTATTAAAATGATTTGTTAAAAGATGAACATCGTTATAAGGAGATAAAACTAAATTAAAAGCATCGGAAAATTTAACAGCAGTAGAAGAATTTAAGATGCGAGAGCTAACCACATGTTGAATAGGAGAGAGGGACAGATGAAAAGACAGGTTAAAAAGAATACAACAGTGGTCCGAGATAAAAAGGTCCTCAGTACAAATAAACTCAATGTTTAAACCTAAAGTAAAAACAAGGTCCAATGTGTGTCCTTTGGCGTGTATGGGACCAGACACATGCTGAGTAAAATGAAAAGAATCCATGACGCTAAGGAAACCTCTGGCAAAGAGGTCAGAGTCATCATCAATGTGTATATTAAAATCCCCGACTATAACCAGTCTAGACAGCTTCAAGGTTGAGGATAGAAATTCACTGAACTCCTTTAAAAACATGCTGTTTATGCCAGGTGGACGATACACTACAGCACACTAAAACAGATCTTTATTTCCAATTCTAACCAGCTGTAGTTCAACCCTTGAAAAATGCGACAGTGAAACCGGCTTCCAAACACTGCAGCGACACCTCCTCCTCGACCCGACGTCCAAGGCTGGCTGATGAAGGAGTACCCACTGGGGCAAAGTTCGATGGGGGATGAATAGTCACCATCGCGCTGCCAGGTTTCAGTTAGAAATAAGAAGTCCAGTTTTGGGGAATTTATGTCTCCCCAGTCACTGTGTTCAGCTTGCGTGTCTTGAGTCTGTGTTTCGGTCTGTGTGTTTCCTGTGTTATTTTGATAGTTTTTTGTCCTGTGTTCAGTGTTTTCAGTTTTGCTTCCCCCCCATCTCGTTATGTCGGATTAGTCCTAGCTGTGTTTCCCTCCTGTGTTTCATTCCCTCTTTACTCCCTTGTGTATTTAAGCCCTGTGTTTTCCTCTGTCCGTTGTTGCGTCATACTACCCCTGTAGCTGTGTGTTCCTCTGTGAGCGTGGCAATGCCTAATCCTAGTTTCTCAGTTTCCTAGTTTTAGTTCTGTGTCTGTAGTGTCAAGTCTGATTTTATTTTCTTGTATTCAGTATTCGACTTTTGAACAGCCAAAATAAAGCTGCCTCCTCTAGTTAACTCTTTTGTTTCGTGAGTCCTGCATTTGGGTCCTTCCTGCCTGCCACACAGCCAGACCTTGACATTATCTTTTCGTTTGTATGTGCTTTATGTTGTTGAATTTTTATATACAGTATTATGCTTCAATGAGCAAGCAGCGTGAACATAAGCTTCATGTCTAATGGACACTTATTTTAATCTGAAGAGATGTTCAATCAACTCCATATTCACAAAATGCAATAATGTCTTATCACTAATTATTTTCACCTTGCATTTACTGTAAGTCTAATGGCAATAATTATAGCTGGACACCTTTTGTTATGAGGTTTTGGAGAAAATCTGCTTGTGTTTATTACTTATGGAGAATAAATGTCCAGATGTTGATTCCCCTTGAGTAGCTGATATTCTTCAGCATGGGAGAAATTATCATAGAGCTGTACGCATGAATTGGAATAAATGAGTGTGATTAAAATTAGATTGGTTAAGTCATTTACTATGATAATGTTTGTCAGGGACTCAAGTCACAAACTGCAGGTTACTAGTTGGCTGCTTTAAGCACACACAGATCTGGCCCTGTTGTTTAATGTTGTAAATCACTGATGTTTGTAGGTGTCCACAGGGCTGTAAATCCAGGTTTCAAGATAATTTCAATTAATGAGTATTATCTCCTTTTACTACACATAGAAAAGAAAAATTTTAATGTCCTGACCTGATTTCCTCGACATCTTCAGCAGTGCACATCTGAAAACAGCTCAAGCCAGAACCCACCTTCATACGTCAGGTGTGGATCCATGAAAAAGAGAAAGGCATATAGAAATAGTGCTGTTCAAAAATTGCAGTATAATACTGTAATTACAGCATCAAAGAACAGTGCTAAAAATAAATTATAAATAAAATTTTAAACACATATCTCTGGATCATGTAAATGCTGTTAATTTGCTCTAGATTAAAAAAGGAGAATGTGTAATTGTTAGTAGGGAATGTGACAGGATTTAAAAAATTGAATGAGTTTATATTTGACTTCTGGATTCTCAAAGTCTTGGGTTCTACAAAGTTGAGTTTGATTCTAAATATAGTTTTTTTTTTTACAGTATTGCTTATAACCCCAGGAAATAGTTGGGCAATTGGATGCCCCTTACTACTAAACATCTGACATTACATAAGATTAATACAATTTAGTCACTTCTTTACATCGTTTTTTATATATTGTCTATGTATTATTTTGAATCATGTACACTGCTTTAACATGCATAGAAGTATATAAGTAGAAAAGACCTGCTGTGTCTAATTATAGTTGCTAAACTACTGAAATCACTGCTTGGGGAGAGATTTCATGAACAGTCAATTTGAAAAAGGAAAATACTTTGGCAAATTATACCACTCCAATATGCTGTAATAGCTTTTAAAGGCATTCAATCAATTTAAAATTACCACTCTTCCACCTCTAGTCTCATTTTCCAATACTGTTGACTGGTAAATGATCCGATTATCAGATCAGAGGCACAAAGACTGTGAAGAGATCAGTGGATCAGTTATCATTACCTTTCACAGCATGCGCAATAGTTTTTTGGGTTTTTTTTAATCAGCAATGTGCTGGGTATACACAATCAGCCACTCTAAGTGCTTCATATGAAAGAAGTGTTTCATATTGTTTTATTGTATTATTAAGACACACACATCAATTTATTCATCCTTTTACAGTCACAACATGTTTATTTGATGAAAATCACATATTCATGACATTTTTATATTATACCAGTGTGGTGGTGTTTTTTCCGGGGAGCACTGTTGCCAGATGGTCTGTCAAATTTTTCATCTCATTATCAGAAACTCCACTTCTCCCAGATGGAATGTGATAATTCAAACATCTCGCAGTGCTTCGTGTACAATAACAGGAGTGCGCTGCATTATATAAATCGCATGTGAATTCAGCTTATGATCACATTCGTCATCGTGCAACAGGGCAAGTCTGTCTCTCAGGGAGCCTCTTGAAGTTCAGGTAGCCAGTTGTGCTTGATTGTTACAATCAGACTGAGGATCAGTGTTGACTTGAGGACCACTTTACCATTATGTGACACTTCTTCAGAGTGATTCCTGAATATGAGGCATAAAACTGGAGACATTTTTTCCTTCTAATTCTAGAGGATAATCACACTTTGAAGCCAGGGTAGAGGGGAACACAATGCGGCCATGCAGAAATAATAGCCAAATCACAGATGTGATCAATTCTCATATAAACCTAGCTTGGAAGGATTTAATAACATCATGTAATATCGTACACCATTTTTCCAACCCTGACCATGTACTAGAGCAATTGTAAGTAATAAAAAATAACATTTAAAGATAACATGCTTAATGAATTGGCAGTCAATCAGATGTTACCTGCACCTGACCATTATGCACATGAGATCAGATGCACTAAGCAGGGAAATCAGCATAGGGCCACAACTACAAAAATGTGCCCAAAAATGTGGCGAGTACTATTAGCACTGGGTAAAATAAATAAATGTGCTTTATGAGAAATTGGTACAATAAATTAGAAAAAAAAATAATGTAGCAGTTAGCCAATTTCAGTGACAGCCAGCATTTCACAATGAAGAGTCAAAAAAGAGTAGCCCTAATCAGGGAATGTGAGGTTGTAAGGGAGTAATGTTCAAACAAAAATGTTGGTGTAAGTAAATGAGCTGAAGGAGAATTAGTGTGTTTTGGTATGTGTCAACTCTTCTGTTAGAAATTGGTACGAGCTTTGTGGTCTTGAGGACTGAGGCTCAGGTGGAGTGAAGGATTTAATCAGACGAGGGCTACATTATCACAAACCAGAATATGATTCTGAATATGCAAGAACCAGCTGGCCTGTAGAAGAAAAAAGAACACAAAACATTGTTTACCATCAGATCTTGAACTGTGTGTTAATGAAAATAGTGTTACTGTGTTATGTGCTTGCTCTTATTTTTTTTAGCAGACAGTTCATTGCTGCAGACACTTAATAATGTCAACTGCATATTGTAGGATTCAGATGTTCTAACACAGTCACATCTAAACCGTTAAGAAAGACGGAGACATTTTCATTGTCTACCAATCTCTGTGCACAAAAGTGACTAGTCAAAGGAGTTAGCAAAGAAAAGCGTCTGGACTTCTTAAGGTTGCTTGAAGACGTTTCACCTCTCATCCGAGAAGCTTCTTCAGTTCTAAGGTCAAATGGCCGAGAGTCCCAGATTTAAACCCAGTGGGAGTATCCCCCCAAAGAGGGACAAAGGACCCCCTGGTGATCCTCTAATCACATGAGCCAAGGCGTGAAAGCGGGTGTGGGACCTAATCAGCCAGGGTTTCGGGTGAGCTCATTGTGAAACCTGGCCCCACCTTGTCATGTGAATTCCTGAGGTCAGATGGCCCAGGATGTGAGTGGGTGTTAAGGCGTCTGGGGAGGGGACTCAAAACTGGATTATAGATGGCAGACAGTTGGTGTCGTAAACCACCGCCTCTGTTCAAAGATGGTCGCTCACAGTGGACATAGATGGCCTCTTTCACTCCTCTTTCAAACCATCTGTCCTCTCTGTCCAAAATGTGAACATTGGCATCCTCGAAAGAGTGACCTTTGTCCTTAAGATGCAGATGGACTGCTGAGTCTTGTCCTGTGGAGGTGGCTCTTCTATGTTGTGCCATGCGCTTGTGAAGTGGCTGTTTGGTCTCTCCAATGTAGAGGTCTGGGCATTCCTCGCTGCACTGTACAGCATACACCACGTTGTTAAGTCTGTGTTTTGGAGTTTTGTCTTTCGGGTGAACCAGTTTCTGTCTGAGTGTGTTGCTGGGTCTGAAGTACACTGGGATGTCGTGCTTGGAGAAAACTCTCCTGAGTTTCTCTGATACACCGGCTACATAGGGGATAACAACGTTGTTGCGTCTGTCTTTCTTATCCTCCCTCGCTGGTGTCTGATCTTCTTTTCTGTGCCTCTTTGCTGACTTTATGAACGCCCAGTTAGGATAACCGCACGTTTTGAGTGCTTCCTTTACGTGTGTGTGTTCCTTCTTTTTTCCCTCAGACTTAGAGGGAACATGTTCTGCCCGGTGGTGTAGGGTCCTGATTACTCCAAGTTTGTGTTCCAGAGGGTGATGGGAGTCAAAGAGGAGGTACTGGTCCGTGTGTGTGGGCTTCCGGTAAACTTCGATGTTGAGGTTGCCATTCTCTTCAATGTGCACAGCGCAGTCCAGGAAAGGCAAACAGTTATCCTTTGTGTTTTCCCTGGTGAACTTGATGTTTTTATCCACGGCGTTAATGTGCGCAGTGAAGGATTCCACTTCTTGTGTCTTGATTTTGACCCAGGTGTCATCTACATATCTGTACCAGTGGCTGGGTACTCTTCTTTTGAAAGAGCCAAGAGCCTTCCTTTCCACTTCCTCCATGTAAAGGTTGGCTACAATAGGTGACACGGGGGAGCCCATGGCACAGCCATGTTTTTGTCTGTAGAAGCCTTCATTGTATTTGAAGTATGTTGTGGTAAGGCAGAGTTCTAACAGTGTGCAGATCTGATCGGGTGTGAAGTTGGTCCTGTCTTCCAAGGAGCTGTCTTCTTGTAGTCGTTTTCTGACAGTCTCCACTGCCTCCGTGGTGGGTATGCAAGTGAAGAGAGAGACTACATCAAAGGACACCATGGTTTCATCTGGATCCAGGGTAAGTTTCTGGACCTTGTCGGTGAAGTCGGTGGAGTTCTTGATGTGGTGTGGGGTGTTCCCCACGAGAGGTGCAAGGATGGTAGCAAGGTGGGATACTCCCACTGGGTTTAAATCTGGGACTCTCGGCCATTTGACCTTAGAACTGAAGAAGCTTCTCGGATGAGAGGTGAAACGTCTTCAAGCAACCTTAAGAAGTCCAGACGCTTTTCTTTGCTAACTCCTTTGACTACGATGACCTGGATGACTGAGAACCTTCACAGACACAAAAGTGACTACTTTTTAATTTTTTAATGTAATGTCATTTTTTGTCAAGGAGCCACATCTACATGGACACCAGCTTTATAAGCTATTAAATCATAAGTTTCTTTACCGTCACATTAGACAGGCTGAAGCTCCAGCAGCACATATTATAAAGGATGAAATGCTTGACCCACACCCTTCACCAGAGTCATCCTGATGAAGACTGCAGGCTACTCTGGTCATGCAATAAAGCTGTTCTTCAAGCTTCATCCTCTTTAGATGTTCACTCTTCTACTTTGCACCTTGGAAGTTAGATGTTGTGCCAGAAACCTCTAGTCTATTTAGAGTCAGATCAGCAATAATGAAATAGAGAGGATTTCAACCAAGAATTAGTGTGTCATCATAAAAAAATATATATACTGATTTAAATAATTTAACAGCATCAGATGCAAGGTTACATCATACATAATGCCCATATTGCACTTTGTCACTAATGTGTGATGTTGCATACCCTGTTAATTGGTTCCATCTGTGGTGTGATCCAACCTCATAGATAAAGCAATGTAGTTCCTCAACAAAAAACAAACAAACAAACAATACAACATTTTAATTGCAAAGAAATAACTTTGTCATTTCTTGACTGTAATACTTACATTTAAGGATTTTTTCCCCCATGTTTATATCATCATAGTTACCTCCTTGTCATAGTTTCCCTTCCTTTTTAAATTTCTTTTATCTACAGCAGACTATCATTTCCAGTCTTCACTGTCCTTAGAGTATCAGCAGAGAGCATAAGGTGCTGAGTAGTTTTTGTCAAATGCTGACTGCTTGTGGATATAAGATGCTTAACAGATGTTCTGAGAGTTCCCGCTGTGATATTCCTGATGGTTCTTCTTGAGTGCGGGCGAGGCAATCATCATGACCCATTGCTTTTTTCCCTTCTGAAAAAAAGGCATGACCCTCTCTCTTCTGTACTATAATTGTGCTTTAATAGATATTACATTTGAGATATTACATTTTACTTAAAGTTGATTAATAACTTAATTACATAATTATAGTTGAAAAAAGGGGCTGTTAACATATTAATTTTGTTGTATTTTGTTCTCTGTTAAAATGTCAAAACACCCATTCAAAATGTTGGCTTTCATAAAGAAGTCTTTTCAGCTTTCCCGTGAAGGTTTTGCTCATTCTAGTCATTAAAATGCCATAGGTGTTTTTGTGTGTGTGAGTGGCCTCAGGCAGTTTTTGCTCTAAAAGGAATAGGGGGAAAGGCAGGCATGTAAAAGTGATGAATGCAGGCCAGGAACCTCAGTACCAAATGATCTTATTCACTATGATCAGGCAGTAGAATGACGAGGTTTACACGAGGAAAAAAAAAATCTGTCATATTTTATTATTAGAAACTCTGCAATTTGTCATGAAACTTTAATAGGCCGTACACAAAAAGCACCAATGAAAACATTTCACCGGAGCACAGTATGATTCCATGTAAATAAAGGAAAATGTTCCTGCAGCTAAACTACTTGAGCTGTGGTGCTGTGAAACATCAAAGTGTTTAATATATGAGAAGTGTATTCTTTTTCATAATGAAGCCACTATCAGGATAGAACAGACTGCCTCCTCATACAAAAGGCTGAGGCAGCAACATGGAGAAAATATCTTAATGACTAATTACATTTTAAGATGTGCAAATGGTTTATATTCAAAGCCGTGACTGTGCTTTAATCCTGTGAGCAAAGAACAGTATTATTTGAAAATCCCACATCTCCCATATGGGCTACTCTACATGACACAAATTAGTGGGCTTTCTAGTTTTTCAATTGCGCTATACAGTGCATAGCAAACAAACTTTGACAAGAAGAAAAAATAAAAGAAATTATGGTCATTATAGCAAGAATAACATTGGGATTTCTTTTGTATGGTGTGTTTGGGGACAGTGGTGGGATTATATGCAGATGTCCTAATATGTGATTGAATTAAACTTACAGCTTGCTTGACTTCTGAGTCTGTTTTTACAGACATCAGAATGCAACACAGTGTGTCATGACATATGAAATGAAATTCCCTGCTGTAGAATATATTAAACTGCTTGCCGGAGCAGAAATAATAACGTAGTCATGGCTTATCAGTGCTTTCAAAGGCTTGTCATAAGTGATGAAATATGGTAATTGTATTTTTAATATCAGAATCAAAGCTGTGTTGGTGAATGATGGAGCATTCTTGGTAGGTCTGTGGCTTTAATGATAATTTTTTTAAAGTTCATGTGAAATACTGGCTCCTCGCTGCTGATAACTGCCTGCACTGCTTAGGTGGGAGCTGTGTACATGTGCTTCAACTTCCTTCAAGACTGTTCAGTGAATGTGTGCTTGCATTCACTTTGTAAAGAACATTTTCAGAGTAAGACATATTTGGATTTTTCGGTTAAAGTAGCAATACTCCAAACTAGTTAGGTTTTATCATTACCTTTTAAATGCATATACAAGTCTGCAAAGTACTTCTGCAGAGTGTGTATTCTGTTGTTTGTCTGTTCATTTTAGCTTTACTTTATACTGCACAAGCCCTGCCAATTCAAGACCCTTTATAATATTACACTCAAAAAAAAATGTTGTTGGATGAGCACAATTTAATCATCACGTGATTTAACCAAGTACAATAACCCATTTTTGACCATGTCAAACCAACACATTTGGCATTTGGTGGTTTAATGTAATCAGATTACGTTGGATCAACGTAGTATTCTTACATTGACTTGAAGTGGTTTATTGAAGTATGTAAAGTGAAATTTGTTTTAATTCATTCTACACAAGTTAAAAACTTTAGGAAAACACAATGAAATCTTGTTGTTTGAACAACTACTTTGTTAATCAGGGCAATTACTGTTAGTCTTGCTTAATGAACCAATATGGGGGTTGATGATTTCATAGAGACAAACAACCATTTGCACTTACATTCATGGGTAATTTAGAATCACCAGTTAAACTAACTATAATTACACACTTCAAATCAGCCAGATTGTAGATTTGAACCCAGGCCCTTCTTGCTGTGAGGCAACAGCACTAACCATCATGCAGAATTGTCTGTACGTTTTTGTCCTTGACAGGTTAAACCACAATAAATAGCGATAGCATACACATGGTGTGGGTTTAGTTGTCTGCCTCTTAAAACTCCAGTGATTTTCCTACAGTTTGAAATCTCATGTGATCTTGTGAATTTCATGAGTCCAGCAACTAACCACTCTTACTAGATTGTATCATGCCATCTCAACAAGAACAAATTAAGTTGCTGAATTTCATGCAGATGCTACATGATTTAATTACGTCCACCATAGAAACATGAAATTATTTAGTTCAAATTACAAGTTTGAATCTTGTACATATAACAACCACCCAATTTCAATTTTTGAGTGTAGAAAGAGAATCCCAGTGATCAGACTCTCTTTAAACAGAAAAAGTTCTTTGACAGAACCAGGTTCAAGAATGGACAACCATCAGCTGAAACTGGCTGGGATAGAACAAATCCTACTATAAAAAAAGAGAGTGGACACAAGCTAATAATATTCAATAGTGGCATATAAACACACGAGGAGTGGAGGAAGAATGATCGTGGATCATGGGTCCCTCGGCTTGACTAAAGTATCTACAGACCTTACTGCAGCATTAAATTTGTGGGTTATTTTTAGCCAGCAGGAACTTCTAACTGATTGCTATTACTACCAATGTTACAATAAGTGTTGCCTATAACACTGATGACCTTGCATGGCCTACAGCTAACAGGAATTGATAGCTGGTGAAAGGAATACTGGCACTTTACCATTTGGTTTACTTTTCAGACATGGAAACTATCTCTATTATACACTACCAACTATGGCAAGCATAGAGCATTATTCTGGGATATACTTAAGGTCACCAGGCACTACTTTTTTATTAAAAGAAATCAATGGTAACAACAACAACAAAGCAAATTCAAGTGCCAGTCAGTCAACGGCTCTCTGAAGTCACTCAATTTTGTAATTTTGCATACCGCATTTACTGTTCAGTGGGGTTATCTTTAAATAATTAAAACTTTATTTCATCAGGCAGTCTCATTAAGATTAAAATCTCTTTTACAAGAGAGACCTGGGAACAAGAAACATTAACAAGAACATAATCAGCAGATGTGAACAACACAAGGAACATCTTTAAAAACAAGAACAATTTCCAAGGGGAATAAAAGACATTTGACAGCTGTAAGTTTACTTAATTTGAAAAGTGCATAGTACCTGAAATCGGATCCATCAAGGTTATCAAGATTAAGTATTTAGTGGATCATGATTTATACCTACACTATTTAAATGAAAGTAATGTTAGAGGGTTTAAAAGCTTAAGCATTTTTACAAAAAGAATAACTGAAGCCCATCCAACCTTTTCAGACAGAGAGCAATGATGAAATATGAAATGTGTCATCTGTGATAAAGCATAGTCCTCTATGATATATACAGATTAACTGCTGTAGGGGCTGGAAAAATACGAAATATTCCCATAGTTCTATTTGAATGATGCAAAGAATGTGAAATATATGCACTGTGTTTTGCCAGAACGCCACACAATTGAACAAAAAAGTTCTATTTAGTTCTGTTCAATGCCCAACACTTTTCTTGCAGACATTTTGACTTATAGCAGGAAAAACACAGGTGAAACTAATTACATTAATGATGGATCAGTTTCATCAGCTGTATCAGTAAGCTGTGACAGTGAGCCAGCATGCACAACTCCAGGACCCTCGCCCAGCTAAATGAAACAGAGCCGTAATTAATGTTATTAATTACACCTGTGTTTACCCTGCAATGACACGCAGGGAAGTAGCTTACCTAAATGGAAAAAGTCTTTTAATGTTATCGATTACACCTGCGCTTTTCCTATTATAACATATTTTTTCTGCCAAGAAAAGGCCTGAATTTCATTTAAAAAGAAAAATTGTATAGTGTTGCAGGACGCTATACCTGTCAGTACTAGAGAAAAAAGGTTAACAAGGATGGCTAACTATGAAGTTAATTAATTGATTAAGTAAATGGTTTATTAGTGAACATGTGATTCCAGCTTCAGCCTTGAGAAAACAAATATTTAAACATGAAAGAACTGGTCAACTAGTCAGAACTGGTCAAATACCCACACTTTACCATACAGTGGAATTAAGATAATGTCCATCTTATAACACATGCCAATGTACTGTTCAGCTGTTCATGAAAACAACAAAACTGATGACGTAGCATGTGTTTGTGTTCAAAACGTCAGGGCCCATCAACTCAACGTCAACATCTGACCCAAATTTCATGTGGAGGATCATTTGTGGTGCTGAAAGCAGGGTCTCTGCATTCAAAACAGCAGCTGTCAGCTGGAGAGCCCAGAATACCCACACCTGAAGGCGCTAAATCAGGTGAGATACATTACTGCATGAGCATCCTCACCATGAGGTTGTGCATAATGAATCTGTCCCTCAGGGTGACACCATCAGTGGCATCTACTGTAACTTTCTGAGGGGTCTGATGGAGAATGCATAGCAGAAACAACCTCAACTGTGGCGTGTGCTACTGTTATCTTGTGACAGCTCACAGTGCAATGAAAATGCTGGAGTTTTTTGCCCATACAACTTTTGCTCACCTCCTGCTGTAGTTACCAGATTTGATTTCCTGCACCACCTTAAATTGAAAAATGAATTGGAGGATTACTTATTGGACACAAAGAGGCACCAGACTACAGAACCTTTAGGTGGAAGTTCTGTAGACATGCTAAAAGTTGCCATGACCTTGAATGCAAGATCACCCATATTTAAATCAGGTAAGTGTCGTGGAGCAAAACTGTATGGTTCAAACAGTTAAAGGAATTTTCCCGTAGAATTACAGGCACCCTTAAAATTGTAGCAAGTACAACTTGTGAGTACAGTCACTTTCCACTGGCTTTAACTGTAATAACGAACAGTCGAGCAGCAGAATGTGCTGACTCAGAAAAAATTCAATCCAAAGCACCGAAGCTTTAGCGGCTGAAAGGTGTGAGTCTTTTCTGCTTAGAGACTATTTCTCCACTTATCTTTTATTTCCAATCTTGAGCGTGGAAGTCATTTTCTCCCCTTTCTTCGCACCCCAAGCAAACCTCAAGGCTAAAAAGATCAGAGTGATATTATTAGCCGTTAGTCTTGTCTGACTTCGGTGCGGCTCCTGGAGTCAGCTGTCAAATCTGACACAACACCTCACCCGTATATTCTTCTGCATCCTTCCTGAAGCTGATACTGTGTCTGAGGATCAGGTTTAAGAAGGTTTGCTTGCAAATATTAACCCATGGGGCTCATTTAATTAAGAGGAGAAGTGATCTCTGCCAGTACTTAAGAGAAAGAGAAAGGGCAGATGCCACATGATATTATCTAGGAAAGGAGGTGGTAATTAATCACCTTGACAACCCTTGATATGTAAACATGGCTAATTTCAAGCAGTTCTTTTTTTCTTGTGGACTCACATAGGTACAAGGTGCATCTCACTGGCAGCCATGACAGGTTTAAATTGCCCTTCAGCAAAAGTGGGCAAACTGCCAAACACTGTTACTATTTGATGTAGATAGAGTTTGACATCCTGATTAAATGAATATGAGCTGGAGATCAACTCAAATCAAATGAAGCGCTTTTCTAAGAGCTATTAAGTCTTTGAAAGATGACTTTAAGACCAGAATAGCAAACATCAGCATGTTTACTAGCAACATTTCCACGCAAGTTGGGGAAGCATAAATTCAGCTCACTCTTTAAGGTGGATGTTTGCATTTAGGATGTAATGTGTTTAATTATTTAGCCACCCGAATGTCACTCATTGGTCTCTAGACTACAAATTTATTTAACTTAATTCAATTCAATTGTATTCTATTTATAAAGTGACAAATCACAACAGCAGTCACCTCAAGGTGTTTATATTGGAAGGCAAAGACCCTACAATAATACAGAGAAACCCCCCTATGACAGCGGTCCCCAACCCCTGGGCCACGGACCAGTCGTTTGGTACCGGTCCACGAGAGTTGAGGCTCAGATTTGAAATTTATGATTTTCAGCGATTTTATTGTTTTTTTTATCGTTATTTTTTATTGTTTTTATTGGTAACTCGATTTCCCTGGGTCTTTTCCCGTGTGTTATGAATAAATCTTCTTTTTTTTTTGGAACTGATACTGGTTTTATTTTGTTGTATTTATCTGCGACACCTTAAAGGCTGGTCCGTGAAAATATTGTCGGACATAAACCGGTCCGTGGCACAAAAAAGGTTGGGGACCACTGCCCTATTTGACATCCAACAGACCTTTCTTGGAGCTTTAGAGTGCTAAGCTAACATTTAACTAAGCTAACTGGCTAGCTTGGTTAGCTTGCAAGGTGAAACACTAACAAAAAGGAGTGAGGGTATACAGGGCGCTGAAATTAGTTTCTACAAAGATCCCTTTGGAGTATTTGTTAACTTTCTGTTTAACTTACCAAAGGTAATAACCTTAAGATTCTGGAGAAGGCCAAAACTGGCTTTTTTTTGTGTCAATGTGTCAGTTATTTTCTTTGCTCCATGGTTTCCAAGACTTAAAAAAACACAAAAAACACACAAAAAACTTATTCTGATTGCACGGGTAAATGTTAGGGTTTGGTTCATCACAGATAAAAACTCTTCTGTTTCCCTCACATCAACAAACAGTTTAAGCCTGATCATTTTACTGTTTAATGGTGTGAAAACACCTTTTCACTTTTTCAGCTGAACCAAGTACATTACATTTGTGTGGTCACAGTGTCTGGCATTTGAAAAAAAAAGTATGCATTGTTTGTCTGTAGCAAAAAAGAAGGAATGAAAATGCCAAAATTGATTGCTGTGACCTTTTCTAAATTCTAATAAATATTAGTGGCTTTTAGTAGGAAAAAGAAATAAACCATAGACTTGCTTGGTTGCCTCTAAATGACCCTGTCCGCAGAGTACCGCAACTTCTCCTGCAAACGCACCTACTGTGTCACACATGTGAATGAACTCAGTCACATTTGAAAAAAAAAAAAAAAGTCTTGTATAAAGTGCGAGTAGAAATTTACTTCAGGGATGGCCTTTTTGTGCTCTGAGTCACACACTGTAAGGGAGCAGATTCCCGGGACTTTTCCTCTGGGGGAACTGGAGAGGAGAATAAATAAAGACTAATGACTTCTGGCAGATATGCAGAAAACAAACATGGAACCTGCTTGAATTATGCAACCGTATTGCCTGTGTGTTCTAAACACTGTTAAAATTGTACAAGTAAAATATTTAGTTGCTTAGGAAAGTATTTTTACAGACTTTGAAAGTTCACCTTATCCTTGGTTCTTCTAGGAATATCTGCTTTTAACAAGATCAGACCTTGGAGAAAATGTGGATACATTCACACACACAAAAAAGGAAGACATAAAGTTTAGTGTTTATCTGAAAAGCAGATAAACTTGGAAAAAATCCTTGTCCAAGGACCGTGACTCTGAACTTAGCTACATTAGAGCAACTGCCGGTCCCCCATAACTCGACTGAGCTGTCAAATGAACCAACGCTGCATGAAAAGCTCTCAACATTTCTGCAAGAATCGATCTGGACTCTCCTGTCAGTCTTTCAGGCTAGAGTGTGCTCTCCCCTGATTTGATGCAGAGCTGTAGCAAATAGCAGTATCAAGTATGTGAAATCAAACATAAATCATATTTATTTCATATAATCTATAATAAAAGTTATATTTCTTGAGGAATGTAGGTATTACCCCAAACTGATGCTACTCACACACTGTAAACATTACACATATGAGGAGTTTTCAGAAAGTTCTGAGAATAGTTACATGAAAACCAAAAGGTTTAACTTGTTAAAAGTGGCCTGATCTCACATACAAGGTGAACCATGTCGTGAACCTGTGGAACACTTGTGGTGTAGCTGCTGTCTTTTTTAAATCTCACAGTGAAAATTCCGTCCCATCAAATCACATTGCAGGCAGGCAAAAATCTATCAAGCAGTCCGGGTGGCAAGTAAAATCACAGTATACAATACATAGAGTGTTGTAAAATATGACAGGCACGCTTCTAGTTTTCTCCTGGTCATAGAGTATGAGGTCTGTGGTGAAATCCCAGAGTGCACAGTTAAAAATCACAGCAGTCTTGCGAGTTATATACACATGAACGGTAAATCGGACAAAAAATTAGCCAAAGATGTCTTACAGCCATTACCTAGTTAGCTTAACTTAAACACTAGAAACAGCTTCTCCATCTGTGCCCACTAATTACAAAATGTGTTCAAGAAAACATTTATTTGAGCCCCTGTTTCCAGTCTTTCTGTTATAGGAAAGAGACAGACATTAACTTGGTATTCTTAAATATTTGGCAAGAAATGACAAAAAAAAAGTAGCTTTAAAGCAAAGTATTTCAAAAATGCTCTGTAATGGTCTTTAAATTAATGACAAGGGATGGCATCACAATGTTTCAACAATCTTTCTTTTTTATGAACACTTGACGAGATCTTTAATCTCGTCATGGACTTTGACAAAAAACTGTCTTCAGATTATGATACAAATATTGAAAATATTTGAAAGGTCCTTTACGTTTCAACACTCTCACTGATAAAGTAATAACCTGATGAATGATCTGATCTACTGAACCCAAATACAGTGGAAACCCCAACTTACGAAATAAATTCGTTCCAGAGGGTCTTTCGTAAGTCAAAATTTTTGTAAGTCGAAGCACCTTTTTCCATCGCCTTTTGAGTGAGGCGATGCTGGCTGAAGACGAAGTTCTTGGTGGAGGAGGACCTCGCTCATATTTATCAATAATTTCTCTCTTTGTTTCCATCGAGAGCACTTTACGCTTCTTCTTTTCACTCGAATCACTTGTGGAAAGTTTTTTTGGCCCGATTATGAATGAACAATAGGCTAATTGCAAACGAAAAGCACACGAAATAGCGCACTGCAACAACAATACGTCTTTCACGTGGAACAGCGAAACGCAAGTACGAAATCCAAGGGGTTATCACATGATTCGGAAGGCATTGTGGGCATTAAGGCTCAGCCAGCGGATTTCGTTACGCGGGCATTTTGCCGTACCACGGGCAGAAATATTGGCATTAAGTGCCTTCGTAACTTGAATTTTTCGTTAAATGGGGTCTTCGTAAGCCGGGGTTCCACTGTACTAAATAACAAAACACTTGGGTTTGATTGTTTCCCCTCTCTATAAACATTTCCTGCCAGGTTTATCCCAACTATTCACAGGATTCTTTTTAAAATTGTGTCTTTTTATGTTTGAATTTACTTATTTTTTATTGTTTTACTGCCTATTATAAAATGATCAGCTTTGTTAGAAAAATCAGTGACATTACCTTACAAAAAAGTCCTTTTACTTTTCTTTGAGCTTGGTGATGCATTGGGATGAGCAGGATGGAACTCCCCGGAGAATGAGTTGTGGGGGTCAGTATAGACCTTGTCTGTTTTGGTGTTTCTGTCAAGGAACAGTTCAAACAAGTCACACCGCTGAGAACTGCTACTTGGTGTTTTGTAACTTTTAAAACTACTATTTTCTGCGTCTTTCTCTGCTTGACTTTTAAGAGGGTAAAGTCGCATGGTAAAGTCTGATATTTGCAGTGATAAGGCCTACCTGGTTAAAAGTCAGAGATTTCTGACTTCAGTTTAACAGTTCCCATCCAAAGAGGCCTAGGTCATTTTTGTTACAATGGGAAGTGCTTACAGGTCTTCCTGTATGACCACAACTGCAGTGCTTCAGTGAATCCTGAAGTGTTTCTCACTATGGCCTGATTATGGGGACAAGATGACTTGTATATCTTTCAGAACTCTCCATAGTGCTTTTTATTCATACAATCTAAGATTATTGCTTTTAGCATTACAAGTCACATATTTAACTTTTTTCCCCTAATGATAAAGAAAAAGCTGCTGTGACAATGGAAGAAAGAAATCTGTCAGCAAATCTCTTTGGTCTAAAATTGTAAGAAATACATGTGTAAAAACAAGTTCCTCATTGTACACTGTCCAGTTCTTTGTTGCTGTTGGATTTTTTTATAACTGTAGTTGTAAAAAAGAGATTTCTATAGTTGAAAGTGAAAAACGTAAACTTTTATTAGAGACGGGGCTAAGCATTTTGCAATTTGGCATAAATTGTGAAAGTTGAAATTTCTTCAGTATTCAATATGAGAAATTAGGCCTTCTTGTCAGAAGTCATTTTTTAAGGGACAACAGTACACAATGGTAAACTGGTGCATAATAAGCAAGTGAATAAGGCAGGAAAATATACATTTTTGATGGGAAATTGGTCTCAGAGCACACTGAGATAGAGATGTACAGAAATTTAGATTTTATCGTGGTGGACGTAAGACAGCCAAAGTAAGTGGGAATTCATTACAATGTTTTTCAAAGGTGAATTTCGGTCAGAGAGTGACAAAACCTGCAGTTTTGGTATCTGTGAGATGTTGACTTACAGCACCCGACGGCATGTCCATGTATGTGCTGAAAGGATCCACGTTTTGTGTTTACTTGTTTGTGCGGAATCCGTTAACCTGCTCGTTAATCGTTTGCTGTTTTGTTTGGTGGTTGTTGAAATGGTTTTGCGAGCTTTTAGCTTAGATTCTGACATGTCTGTGGATACCACACATGTCTATGTTTAAATAAGACATCTGGTGGTACATCCCTTTAAACCAGATCTTCTCCCCCTCGGTACTGGGGGCATTGGGGTTCAACAGGTTAACAGTTTATTGCTTAATTACTTTGTGTAGTATCAATGGCCATGAGGGAGGTTTTTAAAAATAGGAAAGACTGTACAACTTATGAAAATACAGTTAAAAGTCAAAAATGTCTGCTTGTGCCTGTTTGTGATGAGAAGCAGATCAAACAAGTTAAGAATTATAAATGGCTTCAAGCGCACATTCAGGCCTGTCAGACTCATCTACATGCACACATTTCTGCATCTCTGGCATTCAAAGACACTTTGTATATGGTTTATTATATTGAAAAGATTCAATACTGAAGTGCAACTTTACTTTTTTCAAGTTGGCAATTATTATTCCATGTTTTCATAAAAGCCTTATTTTTATGCATTTGCTACTACTATGGAGAACACACATGAGGTTTAAGGCCTGGACAAGTTTGAAACCTTTTGTCCACCACTGGCGGAAAATAAAAACAGGCATCACTTTATTCAGCTCCTAATTTTATAAATTCTTCACTCAGCTTTGCATATTCAATATCAGTGAGATGCAGCCACATGCTGTTCATTTGATGTTTTCACTCATTTCCTCACTTTTTCCCAACACACTTGCATTTAAATCCGACTTCCTGTCTCTCTGTGTACCCGACCTGTACCATTGCACTTGCTGTCTTCGGAACATCTGCCCCCCCTTCCTTCTTTCACATAATGGTACGATCCTGTCTGTCTTTGCATGTGATCAGTGTGCCACCCCTGTCTGCATGGATTCTCAGCAGGGCTGAAGATTCAGCTCCCACATACCAATGGGCTATTAATAACCTATATATGAAATTATCTCATGGGCCAGATAAAATTGTATAGCATGCTGGATGTGGCCCGCAGGCCGTACATTTAACACCCCTGACTTAGATATTAAAAGTTGTAACTTGTGATTGTAATATAATATTAGGTAAGTGGGCTAGTGATGGTGCAAAATGCAAACTGTAAAACCCAAGAATGTGGTTTGTCTTTGTCATTACCTATTTGGATTATGCATGCTGCAAGGTAATTTGCAGGTTGCACTTTGTAGTTTTTCTTGTATACGGCTCTATAGCTGTAATGGTGGTTTAGGACACGGATGGACTAATGCAGTCTCAATATTCTGGTGGTTGATTGGCTGAAACATCATTCTTCATGTAGTATAATCAGTCAATCATAAAAATCATTAATAAAGAGCTTCTTCCTTAGAAGGACAAAAGCAGCCTGCTTTCTTGTGACCTTCACTGCCACTTTACACAGACTGCAATTTTTCTGACATTTTTAAATAAATCAGGTGGCTTATTACATGAATAAACCACCGGTTTAACACAATAGTTTCATGATTCTCATATTGTAATTCATGGGGATAGGTCACTCAGAATTGGGAGGATTAAACTGAGCACCTGTACAAAACAGAAAACACACACACACACACACACACACACACTAGATTCTGTATCTTATCAGACGCTGCAGCAACTGAGATGATCAAGAGGTCTGTGTTTACAGGACAATGTTTCCTCATGCAGGTTAGGGCTCTGTCACAACGCGATCTTAATCACATCGTTCTGATATCTGAGTTCTGACTCGGTAACATATCACCAGTGTTTCCTGCAGATCGGTTCTGATCATGTAGAGATTTAGGTCCCAGAGAACAGAAAAACACAACACTCGCAATTTGCTTCTGCAACATACTAAAAGCTGCAGCCAGTGTTTTAATGCAAATTAGCTGCAGCCATTTAAATCTATCCCCGAATGTCAACACTGTTTGATAAGCAAGCGTTCAGGAGTGTGGTGTCGCTCCCATCAATTTATGCAAGGAATGTGCAAATAAAGCTGCGACTCTGACATTTTATTTTCACCTCCCATTGGTAAAAAAGAAGAGAGTCTGATATTTTGTGTGTATATATGCATGTGGCTCTTAGCTGGTCTGTCCTGGATGCAGCTTTTAACAATGTGGCAAAAAAGCTAAGCGCATTACTGTAATTAGGCATCGTGATTATTATGGCTAAAATGATCACAGTTATTTTAGTTCCATCTTCAAATCATGATCATTTCACTGATTTTAGTGACAATTTTTTAAAATTGCACTGTTATGTAAACAGAACACTTCTTTAACATCTTTACAAATTTTTGCACCTGGCAGAAACAGTGAATTATTCATTCACTGTTCCTGCATCATGTATATGAATAAGATTCCAAGCAAAGCAGTGAGAATTGTACAATGCAGGTATCGCTATTTTGGAAAAATAACTGGGGATAACATCTTTTGCCCAGTATATTTAAAATTTTCCTGAAGATGTTTTTCCACATCGTGATCAGTGGACACCCATCTAAATGGAATGTGATGGATTAAATTTCAGCGTGTGTTTGTAAGCGTGATGGATACGCTGGCATCCTACACAGGCTCACTTTTACGAACATCTGAGTTGATGTTGGATGAGTCACACTAGAAACCATTGTATTGTTTTTCCTTAGCCTTTGTGCATTAATTATACTGAAGTTTGTGGTGCTTTTTCAGGTGGGTGAGTTCAGTCAGTAGTGTTACCTCTCTGCATTGCAGAGATACAACTCTACAGCACTCTTTGCATATGATTTCTTCTTGGTTAACATCACCTGTATTACATCCAAAGTTTTTCCAAACAATGAAGGATGATCTGCTACAAGGGACAAGTTCTTAACTTTCTGCTGTGCCAGACTTTTGAATTCTTGTTTTGCTGTCTTTTAACATAGTGTTACTTTTCCAGATTAGTCCAGGAAACTTCAAACTGAGCAATGCAGCTGTGATTGGCTCATGGGGGCACGTGGTCAGCTGCTGATTTAGGGAGAGCTTGATTTGCTTTTCCTTTGCTTCATAAACTGTGGAGCATGGATTGAGAGGCCAAAATTGTCATCAAGAATAAAATTCAAATAATTCTGCAGCCCTGAGTGTAATGATAATACCCACTGGCACTATGCAGGCTGCTGCACAAAGCTTAACTCCGCTGGAAGCCTCCACGCTTGTAACAGTGCTCTCTGTGGATTCCATGCATCTAATGGTTTATGTTCTTTCCACTGTTTGCTCATGCTTCAATCCCTCCCGTGGGTCATATTGGGGTCTAATATGTGTGACAGCAGCACAATAGGATTTGAAGAAGGTCCATTTTTTCCTAAGAATCAATATTACAAGTTATGCAGAATACCAACAAGATGTTTTGTGCCTTAAGGAAGAAGGTAGGCACGAGTTCATTTAAATTAAAACAAGAAACTGAACATTTTCACTGGGGTTATGGAAACATACACAAAACAAGTTAAGAAGTAATGTTTGAATCTTGTGGTAAACACTGGTAAGTTGCATGAATCCATTTTCTCTTTATTGACTGCTCACTGGGGCTAAGTGGTGTGATTAGTGGTGGATTTAGAAGTGTATATATAATTGAAGTGATTTTTTTTTCTTCATCATCTGGGAGAACAGTTCATAATTAATTCTGAATACTTCTCAATTAGCCCTGCAATTAGCTATGCAATTACCAGATACAGTACCACACAAGTGAATTATGTGGACAGTGTCAGCTGTACTGTAGTTTGACATGTTATGCCACTGCGGCTGGCAGTGGGGCTGCTGACAGTTACCAGTTACATTGTGGTTAATAATTCAATAATGTGTTAACATTTAAAAAAAAAGAAAACATGTTATCCACCTGGGATGTCAGAAGGGAAGAACAAATGAAACCCAGTTTGTGTAAATGTCTGATTTGTGTACCAGGTGCTCTGGCTGTTCTTCAGCAGTTGCCAGTGGCACTCCCAGCCCAAGCATCATTAGAAAAAACAGAAAGAAAAAAAAAAGGAAAAATAAAGCACAGGAACATTGCCTATTGCTGTTCGCCTTGACTATTCCAGCCACTGTGGTGCAGGAAGCACTTTAACAGCCCACTATCATCCATCTGTGCCTGTGGTGGCAGCCGCGGCTGCAGACGCCCTCTATTCATCACTGCCGACAGGTCGCAGATCCGCTGATTCGTAGAGCAGGGGAGGGGGTGCGTGGGTGTTTACGTTGTGTGAGGGAGAGTTTCTGATGGAGCTGGCCAGACGGTGGGGGCAGCCGCAGTCCATTTCCCACCGCAGCAGTTGACAGTTTCACCCTGACCCTTGTGAGATGCCTGATTTCCACCTGCCATAGTTCACATGCTTGGAAACGAGCTCAATGATAATTGAAGCTCTGGGACAAGCCCACCAACAGCTGCCAGAGTGGGATTAAAACAGGATATGTTGTTGAACATTTAATTTGATGGTTTGGACATATTTTAAATAATAATATAAAATCTCTGAAAAAGATGTTTATGTTATTCCCTCAAACGTTTTTAATACAGTTTTATTTAGCACATACGGGTGAAGCCAAGACGGTGCCCATGACTAGTCAAAACTAATTGTGGTCAACCTTCTGGCCAGTCTACATCTGACTGGTGATGTGGACTGGCCAGAACAAGCAAAGCGGACTCGTCTTAAGGGTGTTAGAATGGGCGTCTAACTTTTCCTTCCTTTCACAATAACAGTCCCTGACATATACCGGATGTTTGCTCTAATTATGCACAAGAAATTTGCGACAGTCTCTAGGATTAAAATCACATTTAATCTGCATTATTCACTAAACTGTGAAAAACGATAATGTTTGCTTATTAACAATTTGGTGCTAGTGTAAAAGTCACACTAAATATGGTTTTATCAGTATGAATGAAGATATGTACTAGTTAACAAAATAAAGCATTACATGGCATCTATCACAAGGAAAAAATGCAAATACATCATAGACAGTATAAAAGAACAAACACGCACACAGAGAAATGAGACTGTAGTTCAACAGAACAAGTCAAGATTTGTAGAAATGAGCACAAATATCAATTTGACTATAACATATGGATGTCAAGCAATAAGTAGTGCCGTCATTTTAACCCAACATTAGCAAGAAAACGATTTGTTATAAACCATAATGGTGACAGGAAGTATGTTCTTACAAATGTAGAACAAATCATGTTTCCTTTGCAGATCAAGCAGTGACAAAGCCCATTAGGGGGCAACACATATATTCATAGAACAGGAGTTATGTCCAGTAACAACTGGTTTTAGAAACGTCTACAAGTACAGCACATAAGCGAATGATTAGAGGGAGTGACCAAAAGAAAATCACTTTTGAGCTACTCTTTTATCTTCAGAAAATGATTAAAGTATGTCATATTTCATTTAACTTAGCTGCACACCCTGCAGTCCTTGCAACCTTTGGCTGCATCAGAAGTCTGACCCATCATCAGTAGAGTTATTTGATGCCCACAAGTTAAAGCAAGCTCTTCTTGTTACAGCTTACCTCATGCATTTATGCAGGATAAAGTCCACATATATAATCAATTCTGACAGGTCTTTGTAAGCCTGGCTTATATTTCATATGACAAGGAACTGGGATTCTTAAGAGACTGACAGCTTTGCTGGAATTAAGCACTGCAATTGGTAATAGTTGGCCAAGCTTGGTAAACCCTGGTCCCCTAAAACCTTGTGACTACTCATCCTCGCCTTTGTCTGTTAGCACTGATTTCCATTAGGTTTTTGGTGAGAATAGAGCAGCAGTTGAAAATACTCCTTTTTTTGTTGTTATTGGAAAAACAAACCCAAGGTGGTCTCACCCTGGTCAATATACAGATGTTTGAGTCTGTGGCTGTTGCCTTCTGATGCTGCTACAAATGCATTTCAATTTTTAATCTATGTTCTAATCCTTGTCTTCTACATTATGATACAGATTTGCTATGTGAGCCTCCTTTGTACAGGGCGATAAACAAAATGATACAGTCCAATACTAGACTCCATTTGTTAAAACTAGCTTCATCTCTAGTAACTCTAGTATCTCTGGTCGCAGCAATATTTCAATAATAAAGTACAGTATTTGCAGAGACAATTTTCCAAACTAAAATCTGACACTGTACTGTAAATTTATTTGTAATATTGCATTTTTATCCTGCAGTGGTGCTGCTTCTTAAATCTAAACACTTTGTCTGTGGCTCATTACCACACTAGGTTGTGTGTGTCGATGTAACCGTTATCTAACATTATGTTCAATGCATCATCTCCTTTTGGAGATTAGTCTCTCCTTGGCTTACAGCAATCACTGGTGTAAGCTTTGTCAGAATCTTTTTTCATGATGACAAAATTCACAAATTCGAGTGTACTGATGTGTTTGCTTTACATCAATATTTGTAACATGAAGCTTGTGGGGAACTAAAAGGGAAGGGACATTTATTCCCTAAGGTGTGTCCCTACAGCAGTCTTGGTCCCCAGGTGTGGTGCATTTTTGCGAGGGTGCTTAAGGTGTGTTGCCTGGGAGGAGGTGCTGCCTTAAAGCCAGTAAACAAAACATGGCAGAAAGCAATGTAATCTTCAGCCTTACACAGAAAGATGTGCCCGGATAGCTGTAGCTATTTTCAGACCTATAATAATTCCCCTTACTCAGCGGTGGATAAATGGTATATAACATCCTCCTGAGTTGCCTTATTATTAGTTTTTAATCTTCTTTTGGGGATTTTTACATTTCGCTTTTTTTCCTTTCGAAGGTATGGAATAATTTATATGACAAATTAGAACAATCTGTAATAAATTTTGACCTTGAATCAATCTAGACAAGTACAGAAAATTACTCAGAGGCTCGATGAGGCGTGTGTACCTCGTTAGAGGGCCATCACATATTGCTCCTCCTGTGTTGAATTTCCTGCCTTTCACAACTCACCAAACCATGCTGACAGCCCGCCATGTCGAGGGAGGCCCGAGACGCCAGCGCGCCTCTGAGTCTGATCAAAGGGCTCGTTACAAATTTATTCACGCCCCATGGTCACTTTGTTACCAAGCCAATTATATCACAGCTAAATGTTTAGTCAATCAGAGGGGAGGGAAATGGTGCCCTCAACTCATACGAGTGCCTGGCTTCATTTCACTTCACATCAGCCAGTACCATATCACTGCGGAGGAGCAGTGCAATTGCTAAATTATCTGGTCATAATCTCTGCCCAACTTGAATTAAGTGGTGTGAGCATATGGTGCTGTTTACGATGACAAATGTAATACCAGTGACAATGAAACTAATTGAAATGTGCGCTGGTGGTGCAAAGTCTCCACAGGTCATTTGCATATTTACTAAAGCAATGCTGATCAGTATTTGGAGGTCTGATTTTATCACATAAATCTGTGCCAGTAAGGGTGACTGAATTCCAGGTGTTCACTAAAAAAAAAACAACAACAACAAAAACAAAAAAGCTCATATTCATTAACTCAATTAAAGATGGTGGTCACTGCAAAGTAGTTCATCAGACAGACCCTGACAGACTTTTGAAATCCCATAAAGCACACCCCTTGCTACATAGCAGGATTTGTGTGGTTACTATAGAAACTACAATTCAGTTTGGTTAACTCGGAGTGTGTAATTGTGGTTATATCTGGCAGTTGTTCAGATGAAAATGTCATACAGGTGCACAAACACCCTCAGAAGTAGAAAGAATTAGCATAATATTTGCAGGGAAATACACTATTGTAAAAATTCAGTGTAGAAATGGCTCAAAGAAATTTAAGAAATGGCTCAAATCTGCAACCTTGTTTCCCCTTTTTTAAGCAGTTGCACAGTAGCTGGTTTATTTTTTTCCAGTCACATTTCTTTTTATGAAACTTTCTTCACTTACATGGGTAAATCATATTAATGTGGACTAATCCACCCTGGGTGCCATTGCATGTACACTGTCAGAAAGGTGCTTTTCCAAAAGAAAAAGGACATGTGCAACTTGTGCAACAGTTGGCAGTCTTGCTAATATTCAGTTGAATCTTGGGCCGCATATAAATAGCCTTGCTTTTACTAATCTAAAATAACAGCTCATGCTTTAAATAATGTACTAACGGCAGAGTAAACAAGGGAAAACGTTCATTTTACATATGGGTAACATGCCCGACTCCAAATGGAAATCCTACTGAGGCACTTTTGAATTAAAATGTATTTAACAATAATGCTCCTAGTGTGTTTAGGTCTTTATCATGTGAATTTATTTTAATTTGGACTTTTTATGCACCTGTACTTCGTTTTTAACATGTATAATGTTTTGCTTTAGCATGTATGAGTTATATACCTGCTAAAGATGTTGGTAGATTGGTGCCAACATTTAGTATTTAATTCAGACTTGCTGTGTGTTTGTGAGACCATGAAGACTTAGAGTCAGAGGAATCCCTCAGCAGTTCTGATTACACATATCACACTAATTATGATAGCAATATAATAACACTAATTAGCAAGGCAGTCTCACTGTATTGGTCACAGACTTACAGTATCCTTTAGTGTCCTATCTATAGATAGGACACTGAGCCTCACTTATTAATATTTGCGTGGCAACATTCTTAACTTGCATGCAAACTTGTGTTTTTCACCATTGTGCATATGTTAGTGAAAAAGGTTTTCAGAAGCAACAGGCTTGTCAAATCTCCATACAATTTGCATACCATCATCTTAATACCCCGCCCCCATTTCTGTAAATAAGGAAACACGTTTACCTACAGGTGAAGTGGAGAGAGCGGTGACAATGCTGTAAGAGAGAAGACTGCATCTCTAAGGACCATGTGATCTGCTAGCCTTAGATAAGGAACTGAGAATGATGAAAAAAAAGTATCTCCAGCACCCAAATCATGTAAGTGATGACATCATCGATGATAAAAGTAATTTAAAAAAAAAAGATAATGACACAATGAAAGTTAAGTGATACTTACTACTTCCCTTTCATTTACTGTAGTATTTTTGTTTTTTGTCACACTGTATTTTATTTTATTGTAATTCTGAGCATTTTGTGGTTTATGGAAACAGAAAACTGTAAATAATGACCAAAAGTCAAAAATAAATAAACAGTAGTTGTTACTGTTAATAGTAGTAGCAGCAGTAATAATACTAGTATTCATTCATGGCCTTGTTTCTCTTAAAGCAGCTAGGCTGTCATTTGTTTCTTCTGCATTGTCAGAGGGACATATAAAATAGTTACTAAAGTACAAACTAATTCAGATACAATAAATTTGATGAATCACGGTTTTTGTGCAAACATTCATGCATACAATTTACGGACACATTTGTTTACACTGTTAATGAGTCCCAGTGAGCATAAAACTTTGTTTTTCTGTTACCCTACTGTCAGTCTTACTCTGGCACTACAATCACAGACCAAACTTTAGTACAAAGACACTGGCTAATTAAAGAAGATGCCAGGCTGGGTTATCACTGGACATAGAAAAGGTCAGTCGAACCTATGTCACAAAATTCAGAATGAGACAAAACGCACAGGCTGATGATGCATGACAGCATATCAGAAAATGATGAAACTCTGCTTCTCTCCCCCACACTCTGAATACAAGTCACATCTGTGGTTTATAGCTTGAAATAATTAGTGTAACTGACATTGCAAATAATAGAGAAGCTTTCTCTGTGCTGTGAGGAAAGTATTTCTGTGGTCAGGAGTGGGTCATGCATGAAATGATAATACAAATAATGCAATAATAATGAAAATTAGGAGGATATGGATTGCAATGTCTGCCAAAAAAAAAGGAAAACCCAGATGCAATTAAATAAACTTATGTATGAAAGGCCCTGTGATAAATTATATCAGAGCATAATCACAATAAATATATTTGCATTTTTAATATGTTAGTATTTTAATATTAATATTTAATATTCAGTTTAGTTTTCTTTAATTGAATTATTAAATGGAAACCAATGAGAAGTCAGCTTTCTGTATTACATTTATTAATGACCTAAAATATCTTAGTAATCTAAGTAACTTCTAAATAAGTTACTTATGTAACTAAAATGAAAATCCTGGCACGACAAGCTAGTTATAAGATTATAAAACACTTGACTTACAATAAATTTTTCCAACATTTTTTTCAAACTTGTAATAAATTAGAATGATTGTTTTCTTTTGCTGAGGTCAGAGAGAACAAAACAAATTTTTAAAAATTATATAATTTGATTACCTTGGAGAGAGGGTTAACTCTAACCTATTAATACATATACTATCTGTATAAATTTCTCCTCTGCCAGTTACATCTGTTATCTGTCCACCTGTCACCCCAATATAACCCACATTTGCTGCTCTTTTTTTTTTTTTTTTTTACGTTGTTTGGTAGGAGGAGCTAAAACAACTCTTTTGATGTTGAAGGTTCTAGCGTTAGATTTAGGACTGGGGTCATCGCTAATGGGTTAAACCTAAATGACAGACACACCTGCAAATGCAAAAAAATAATTTAAGTTGTTGTTAAACAGTACAACAGAACTGATTTCATAATGTTTCATATACAGAAATAAAATCTAGCATTGCGCGAGAGTCACAGAGTTCAAAATAAAACTGTTTTCCATCCTGAAGTGAAGTTAAGGGGAATTTAGGCAGTGTGGTGCAGCATGCTTACACCTAATCAATGCCACATATCCAGTGTTATCCAAGGCCACCATGTGTTGAGCTCTGAGCATCTGGCACATAGTGCGCAACACACAGCTGTCTGGCTGGCACCAGAGGAAAAGTCCTGAGCATTGAGTGTACTTTGGAGAGAGCCCAATTCCAGCATCAGATTTCAGAAGTGTGCCATTTGACTGATTACATCAGTGAAGAGGATTAAACTGTGATTTTATAGAATGCTTTTCTCATGGCTTAGCAATTCTGAGTAAGACACATTCATTTCTCTGAGAGCAGAGTTAATAACTTGCAATTTATTTCGAGCCTCAGAACTGTGCTGGTGAATAATGGTTTGAAAGGTTGACGTTGGAAGATTACAAACAGCTCCCACAACTCATCATAGCCGGTGTCCCCGCAAGAACCCCGTATCCCAAATTTTTGGCAGTTTATTTTCTTTTTATTGCCTTTGACAGACGACATTATCTTCCACGTGCAGGGAAGGTTTCATAATGTAGAAGCAGAGTTAAACGATTGATAGGCTGAATCAAACTTTTTTTTTCATGAAAAAGTTAACTTTCTCAAGAAAATGAAGGTTCCTGCACAACACCAATGACACATAGTCACTGAGTGGAAAGCAATATAGCTGTGATATTATCCAGCACCAGATGGAAGGATTACATAGGCTGATTGCACCTGCCAAACAGGTCACCATTGGAGAAAACTAGAAAACAACATTCTAGTGAACAGGAAATTAAAAATTACAATAAGCTGACAAAAACTAATGGGTTCAGTTGATAAAGGTATAAAAAATTACCTCCATCGGCTGAATAAAATAATAGAGTCAACTAATTTCAATTAAAGTCTTATAAGTTTGTTTATTACCTCCCACTGCCAATTGCATTGTTGTTGATTTAAATAAAAAACAATAAGGCGTTGATTTAATAGGTTTTTAAATAAAATGTTAAGAGTTGGTGTATGAATTTGTTCTGGAGAACAAAGAAACAATTATCTGTGATATACAGTTGTGGTCAAAAGTTTACTTACACTTGTAAAGAACATAATATCACGGCTCTCTTGAGTTTCCCGTTATTTCTACAACTCTGATTTTTCTCTGATAGAGTGATTGGATCAGATACTTTGTCACAAAAAACATTCATGAAGTTTGGTTCTTTTATGACTTTATTATGGGTTAACAGAAAAAAGAAACTAAAAAAAATATACATACAGCAGTGCTAATATTTGGTTACATATCCCTTAGCCATTTTCACTGCAATTAGATGCTTTTGGTAGGCATCCACAAGCTTCTGGCAAGCTTCTGGTTGAATCTTTGATCACTCCTCTTGACAGAATTGGTGCAGTTCAGTTAAATTTGATGGCTTTCTGACATGGACTTGTTTCTTCAGCATTGTCCACATGTTTTCAATGGGGTTTAAGTCAGGACTTTGGGAAGGCCATTCTAAAACCCTTATTCTAGCCTGATTTAGCCATTCCTTTACCACTGTGTTTGTGGTCATTGTCCTGTTGGAACACTCAACTGTGCCCAAGACCCAACCTTTGGGCTGATGATTTTAGGTAATGTTGAAGAATTTGAAGGTAATCCTCCTTCTTCACTATCCCATTTCCAGTTCCATTGGCAACAAAACAGCCCCACAGCATAATACTACCACTACCATGCTTGATGGTAGGCATGGTGTTCTTGGGGTTAAAGGCCTCACCTTTTCTCCTCCAAACATATTGCTGGGCATTGTGGCCAAAAAGCTCAATTTGTGTTTCGTCTGACCACAGAACTTTACTCCAGAAGGTTTTATCTTCGTCCATGTGATCAGCAGCAAACTTCAGTCGAGCCTTAAGGTGCCGCTTTTGGAGCAAGGGCACGGCAGCCTCTCAGTCCATGGAGATGCAAAACACGTTTGACTGTGGACAATGACACCTGTGTTCCAGCAGCTTCTAATTCTTGGCAGATATGCTTTTTGGTGATTCTCAGTTGACTCTTCACCCTCCTGACCAATTTTCTTTCAGCAGCAAGTGATAGCTTGCGTTTTCTTCCTGATCGTGGCAGTGACAAAACACTGCCATGCACTTTATACTTACAAACAATTGTTTGCACTGTTGCTCTTGGGACCTGCAGCTGCTTTGAAATGGCCCCAAGTGACCTTCCTGACTTGTTCAAGTCAATAATTCACTTTTTCAGATCTATGCTGAGCGCCTTTGACTTTCCCATTGTAGCATTTGTGGGCTTTTGTATCCAATGAGCACTATTTAACTGGCCTCAGAGAAGTCACCAGCTGTAGTCACTCATAATCACTCACAAGCGGTTAAGAGGCCATGCTATGAAGCTCCTTTCACTGACAACATTCTAAGTCACCAAAAGTGCTAATTCATGTTGCTGTATGTAAATTTTTGACCCAGCAGATGTGATCACTTTTTTCTGTTAACCCGTAATAAAGTCATAAGAGAACCAAACTTCATGAATGTTTTTTGTGACAAAGAAGTATCTGTTCCAATCACTGTATAGGAGAAAAATCAGAGCTGTAGAATTAACAGGAAACTTAAGAGAGCCATGATATTATGTTCTTTACAAGTATATGTAAACTTTTGACCACAATTGTACAACTGGTCAATACAAATACTATACTAATGACATAAAAAATATTTAAAGCATAATATCATAAGGGCAAAATGTATAAGTGTAGTACAGTAGTGTACAATATGCAAATGTGAATATGACCACATAATAAAATTCACACAAGACACAGTAATGAGCTCACTATCATGGGTTATTAAAGTCAAAGTGACAGCAAGTTTGAAAGGCCACCTCTCCCATTCACTTAGCTCATGCACCTGTCTTCAGCCTGCCAACATTCAATTACACCGCCAGGGACCAGACATGACAAGTGTTCACACCTGTCGCCACCCAGATCCAAGTCTCTCTCTTTTTTTTATGACCACACAGCCAGGCTCATGAAATCTTTTTTTTTTTTTTTTTTGAGCAGGGGAAGGTCCCAACATTATGAATGATTTTCATTTACTAGTCTTTCTATAAGATAAAAAGATCAGACTGCTTCTGTGACATGTCTGTTCTATTGGGTTACGAGGCACAGACACAGATATAATCATCTGTGATTCAGAGTGCGTTTGGGCTGTTACGCAAGCTGTGTTTTGTCCTTGAAGTACTGTGCTTTAGCATATTCAGTAAAATGCATAGGAAACAAGGCTAAAGTCACAGCTTTAATTTGACAAGGTTTACATCAACATAGAAGAAACTGTTGTCATGTTTGTTTGAAAAAATATTCTTAAAAGACCTGATATGCAAACAACAGGAGCTGGCAGGTGGGTGGAAAAAACAAGGAATTTTAATTGCTTGCTGTAACATAACAGAAAGGGCAGGAGAGTCCAAAACTCTGACAACATCCCAAAGCACAGAAATACCAAATACAGAAAGACAACAAGGTAGATTCAGGGACATTAGAAAGCAAAGATGAAACTGAGTAAATACAGACCCCAGGAGAAAGATAGCAAGGCACTGGTCAACTCAATAAGGAAAATAACTATCTGGGAAACTGGATGTGGGACAGGAGTAAAATAACAGAGCCTCAGGAGGAACAAATCTTCACAATAAAGTATGAAGTAAACTGAAAGATGGATAAAGAGTAAACTGACACAGATAAACAGAAAGAAAGAAAGAAAGAAGGGGGAACAAAGAGAAAAAGCCACACACTCTCAAATTCACATCTTTCGCTAATGTATAATCCCCAGTAATCCTAACACAAATGAGGACATGTTGAGGAGACTGACGCAGGCACAGGGAGGGCATGTAAGCTCAACATAGAAAGGCCCTGGCAGGTCATTGCACCACTACACTACACATGAAATAAATAAATAAATAAATATAGTAGAGGAGCCATAGGGGTGGTTGGTTATTACACTACTAGCAGGTTCTGACTAAAGACGCGTCCACTAACCTACAAACAAAATTAACAGTAGTAACATTCTTTCACTGGTCATTTTAAATTGTATATTATGTAAGACCAGGGTCATGTCACAGCAATAATACAAAACTAACTGTGAGTTCAGTGCAGTCTAAAACTTTTATATTTAATGAAGCAATCTTTAATATGTCATATTTACCAATATATTTATAGAGGCATTAAATGTGTTTTAAGGGTTTGCGAGTGTAGAAAGAAAAAAAAAATTCTTTCACACATAAAGTAACACAAATCAAAATGTAGACAATTTGTGCTGTTTAACCTAATATATGCATCACTGACTGTACCTAACACTGGAATGCTTTTTGCAAAAACTTCTGCTTAGCTTCAATATAGAATTTCTGTGACAAAGTCTAATCATTCCAGCCCAGGTTTGGGTGATAGGTTTGGAGAAAAGAGATGTTTTGATAGTTTCACTTTGTCATGGAGAGACATTCTGTGGAACTGTCTGAACTGGAGTCCAGTGATCTGCTGACTAACTGCTCCTTCATTTGTACCCATGGTTGAACATTCACTATAAATAAGTACATTAAACTTGATCGCTCGAGTTTCATCTTGTAACCACCAGATTTACTTTAGCCATGGCACACTTTTAGCTTGGAGAACTGTTTTCCAAACTTTCTTAGCTGGGTACAGAAATATGCTCTCAACCAGGGGGGTAAAATTCCAATTCAGGGTCTGTGAAACTTTTTTTAAAGGTAACTGTCAATGGCAAGAAAAATTTCAAAGTTGCCTGACAGCAGAAAAGAGTCTCTCCATATGGTGAAGTATTCATTAAGCCTTCGTGAAAATTTGAGGTTGAAATAAAATGAAAATGGCTAAACAAAAACACAAGCACTGTGATATTTTCATAGATGCTTTGAAATTCAAAACATTTTTGTTTTAATTTATATGTTGAAATTGATGAAATCTGTACAAATATGAGAGGATTTCACAGATACCCCAAAGATATGGATATAGAGGCACTGGTGGATCATCTTATTAAACTATTTGCAGGAGAGCGATACAGGAAGGAAGGAAAGAGGCATTGTCACACTACTGCACCACGTGCAATAGTGTGACAATGTATAGGGATTGGATAGGGAGACAGGATTGATGGATGAGATTTCTCAGTCTTTATATTTAAGTCCATTTGTTAGCAATAACTTAATAATTATCACTTACTGAACTAGACTTACTGGATATGAGTGCTCAAAAAAAGATGACTGTGAAATAATAACAAAATCAGATCAAATAATCTGCTAAATTTGTTTATAATTAGTGCAGTCTGCTGTGTTTTATCAATAAGACGTAAATTACAGAAGCTGTCACTTTCATTATCCTGGTGGGATCTCTTCCTCATTCGTGTTTCCAGGATTGCATTAAGCCACAACCAAACCCCCTTTTTTAATATCCATCCATCCATCCATCCATCCATCCGTCCATCTTTACTTGGTACAAGTTACAGTGAAGCAGTCTAAGTAGAGATGCATTCACCTTCCTTTCCACATGACCTCCTTCAGCTCTCCTGGTGGGACACCGAGAGATTCAAGAGGCATAGTGGTGCACTGTTACCTCACAGCAAGAAGGTCGCTAGTTCAACTCCACTACCTGGCCGGGGCCTTTCTTTGTGGAGTTTGCATGTTCTCCTAATGTTTGTGTGGGTTCTCTCGGGTAGTCTGGCTTCCTCCCACAGTCCAAAGACATGCAGTTAGTGGGTATAGGTTAATTGATGATTCTAAATTGCCCATAGGTGTGAATGTGAGTGTGAATAGTTCTGTCTCTCTGTATTAGGCCTGTGTACCCTGCCTCTCTCCCTATAACTGCTGGGATATGTTCCAGCTCCATTACGACCCTTATAAAGATAAGCAGAAGAGAATGGATGGCTATTCTGTATTTATCTGAGGGATCATGTATAAAATGCTGCAGACTCAGAGAAAGAAAACATACATCAGATGCAGTAGCCCACTGTTACATCCAATTCGTCACAACGTCAATGGCACATGTCTTTAAGCCCGAAAACACTAAACGTACAAAGTAAAATACAAAGAAAATGATATTAATCAAATAAGCATGCAGCATAATAATTATTGTAATTGTGGACTTGTGAAAAGAGCTATACAAGGAACAATGTTGAAGAAGAATAAAACAATCAGGTTCTTGTAATGGTGCAACTGCAACATCGGGAAAAGATGGAGCAGCAGACATCCAACCCTGGGTATTTTCTTCAGGCGCAGCAACTGTATGGTTTGCCCCTCCATCTTTTTTGATAATTAAAACCATAGTGAGCTACACAATTCTTGTTTGTTAAAACTCACAATTTATGGTCAATAAATATATAAATTACATTCTACTTTGACTCACCTTACTAGTTGTTTCATCTTATCTCTCCTCTCTTTTCCTTTTTCCTATAGTAGTTATTAAAAGGATATTCTGAAAGAAAGAGCCCCCTGTTTGCTCGACTTCTGTAAATGTCTGCCAGCAGCCAATGGGTAATTTTTTCCATAGCGATCTGTAGTACAATAAAATAATTTTTACAAACATGTATACAACACGCAGCAACCCCAAGGGCCCGACAATGAAGCCAACACAAAAGTCCCATGAACTGCACTTCTGACTCAGTGGACACTTTAGGCTTAATGGGGACATTATGGTGGCCAAATATATGTTCTGTTCTGTCTACGTTGTATATACATAGCACAGTTAAACACGGATGTCCCAACAAAAGCTAGGATCATGTAATGGTGCAACATGAGCAGTGTACATTCAGACAGAGGTCTTTATAAAACCCAAAACCCTGCACTCTGTGATCAGAATCAGAATCAGAATCAGAATCAGAATCGTGTTTATTTGCCAAGTATATGTGCAGACAAATACAAGGAATTTGGTTCCGGTAGATGGTGGCTCTCGAGCACAGCAATGTAAATCACACACACACACACACACACACACACACACACACACACACACACACACACACGTATCTATATATACATTACACATGCATACACATACATACACAAAGCTGTGTAAACCAACTATAAATAACTAATCTAAACGTATATACACAAAATACAGAAATGAAATGAGGTGGAATGAATACCACGGAATGTACATAAGGTGCAGTTGCAGTCTGGCAGTGGGAGCAGTGTGACAGGTCAACTGTTTAGAAGGGAGATGGCGAGGGGAAAGAAACTGTTCCTGTGTCGGGTGGTCCTGGTCTGCAGGCTTCTGTACCGTCTGCCAGAGGGCAACAGATCAAAAAGTCTGTGTCCAGGGTGTGAGGGGTCTGTGATGATTTTCCCTGCCCGTTTCCTGGTTCTTGAGAGGTACAGATCCTGGATGGAGGGCAGGGGGGCGCCGATGATCCTTTCTGCTGCCCATACAGTCCGCTGCAGTCTGCTCCTGTCCTGTTTGGTGGCTGCACCATACCAGACTGTGATGGAGGAGCACAGGACAGACTCAATGACTGCAGTGTAGAACTGGATCAGCAGCTCCTGTGGAAGACTGTACTTCCCCAGTTGTCTCAGGAAGTACATCCTCTGCTGGGTCTTTTTGAGGATGGAGTTGATGTTGGTCTCCCACTTCAGGTCCTGGGAGATGGTGGTACCCAGGAACTTGAAGATCTCCACAGTCGACACAGGGCTGTCTGATATGATGAGGGGGGGCAGAGTTGAGGGATGTCTCCTGAAGTCCACTGTCATCTCTACAGTTTTAAGAGTGTTCAGCTCCAGATTGTGCTGACTGCACCAGAGTACCAGCCGCTCAACTTCCTGCCGGTATGCAGACTCATCACCATCCTGAATGAGGCCAATGACGGTGGTGTCATCTGCAAACTTTAGGAGTTTTACAGCTGAGTTCTTGGAGGTGCAGTCATTAGTGTAGAGGGAGAACAGTAGTGGTGAGAGGACACATCCTTGAGGGGCACCAATACTGAGGGACCGAGTTTCAGAGGTGATCTCCCCCAGCCTCACTTGTTGCTTTCTGTCTGTCAAGAAGCTGGTGATCCACTGACAGGTAGCTGGAGACACGCTGAGCTGGGAGAGTTTGGAAGAGAGAAGTTCAGGCACGATGGTGTTAAAAGCCGAACTAAAGTCCACAAACAGGATCCTGGCATAGGTTCCCGGGCGGTCGAGGTGTTGCAGGATGTAATGCAGCCCCATATTCACTGCATCATCCACAGACCTGTTTGCCCGGTAGGCAAACTGCAGAGGGTCCAGCTGGTGGCCTGTAATGTCCTTCAGATGGGCTAACACCAGTCGTTCAAAGGATTTCATGACCACAGACGTCAAGGCAACAGGTCTGTAGTCATTCAGTCCTGTGATGGTGGGTTTCTTGGGAACAGGGATGATGGTGGAGCGTTTGAAGCAGGAGGGAACTTCACACAGTTCCAGGGATCTGTTGAAGATGCGAGTAAAGATGGGAGCCAGCTGTTCAGAACAGGTCTTGAGGTAGGAGGGTGAGACACCGTCTGGTCCGGGGGCTTTCCTGGGCTTCTGTTTCTGAAATAGTCGGCTCACATCCTCAGTGTGTATTCTGAGTTTCAGGGAGGAGGGAAGGGGGGTGAGAGGTGTGATGGAGGTCGTTGAGTCTGGATTGGAGAGGGTGATGGTCGTCGTTGAGTCTGAAATGGGGAGGATGGGGGTGGTCGTTGAGACTGGATTGGGGAGGGGGAGGGTGAAGGGGGGAGAAGTGGAAGGTGTGTTGGGGGTCATTGTCTGAAGCAGTGTCTCTGGGGAGGGGAGGGTGAGGCGTGGGAGTCTGTCCGTCTCAAACCTGCAATAGAATGTATTTAGCTCGTTGGCCAGGTCTTTGTTTGCTTCAACAGTGGGTGGGGGGCGTCTGTAGCTGGTGATTTCCTGCAGGCCCCTCCACACTGACGCAGGGTCGTTGGCTGAGAGCCGTTCTTCCAGCTTCTGGGAGTAGATCCTTTTAGCTGCTTTGATCTCCTTGGTCAGTGTGTTCCTGGCCTGCTTGTACAGGGCCCTGTCACCACTTCTGTAGGCGTCCTCCTTGGCCTTACGAAGATTTTGGAGTTTAGGAGTGAACCATGGTTTATTGTTGTTGTATGTGCAAAAGGTCTTTGTTGGCACACACACGTCTTCACAAAAACTGATGTATGATGTCACAGTGTCCGTGAGCTCATCCAGGTTCTCAGATGCAGCTTCAAAAACAGCTGCATCTGATGGAGATGAATGAAAATGAAAGGTGATACGCGCCGACATTTCAGCAGCACTCACAATCATAGTTTATGGCGCTCTCCATTTCAGCCACGTTCTGGAAGTTTTGTCCTGTTTCTAAAGGGCAGCAATGACATCAAACCCACGGGGAGGCAGCCATTTAGCCATCCTGCGACAGATAGGGGGATTAAAATTTGACAGAAGAACTGATTCGAATAACAGATAAGGGGAGGAACAATAGCGTAATGTGTGCTGTCAAGCAGAGGAAATTTGAAAGGGAATCAGACCCTGGCTGTCAAGAAAGGTTTTCCTTTCTCTTTGAAAGACATTTTTTTTCTCCAGACATCTGAATGGTTGGATCCTTTTTGAAATCTTAGGTATACTGTCTGTGTGCTTTTTTTTCAGTTCAAGATACAATAGCTTGTCTTTTGTCTTTTTTGTGGCAGTAAAAAGTATCAGTACACAAACAGACTTTACAAAACAAGAAAACAAAAGAAAGAAGTTTTTTGTTATTTTTCTGTTAATTAACTAATTCATCAAAACCTGAATAAGCTGACCTCCAAACAGGCAGTTGTAGGCGAGAGACTTAAAAACGCAATTTGTATATAATATTTGTACTTAAAGAGAAATTAAAGAATGGTGGGAATATATTAAATATTAAACTATAGTCATAATTATGAAATCTGTCCCAGCAGACAAGGATCACATGTGACAAGATACTACCCCGGATGACAAAATGAATAGGTACATGGCATACTTCCCTTGCCATGCACACCTATACAGTGTTACTACACTAGACACAGGTACCGTGTATTGTGTGCAGTTAACTTACCTACTTATTCTTTTTATGTACTAAGATAAATCACCAGACTTTACCATCAAGGCAAAGGTACACTTCAGTTCATCCCTCTGGACCAGTTGGAGTTGACATCACAGTTACATCACTGCAGCTGCATGCTCATTCTGGTGGCAGAAAAATGAAAAAGAAAGTTAAAACAAACCTGGAACAAAATGTCAGAAGAAAAATGAGACCAGCTTTCAGAGGGCTGGGTCTGAAACTCAGCATTTCTTATGTTGTATTGAAATATGTAAAGTTCTAGTATTATTAGTTTGTCTTAGTTGAGTTTTAGTCTACTTTGTTTCTTTTATGTCTCCTGATTTATGAGTCTTTTCCTGTCCTCTATGTTGTCTGTCTTATCCTCTGTGTTTTACTCTCAGTTATGCCAGTGCTTTAGGCTACGTCTACACTAATCCGGATAAATATGAAATTGCTGTTTTCATCTGAAAATGCTCCGCGTCCCTACTATCATTTTCAATCGTTTTCATCCACACTGAAAACGCTGGACCCGGACACAGGGTTCATACGTCATCACTTAAAGACCGGATCACAGAATAGTCACGCCCTGCTACCAGTTTTACTCTGCCCACAATTCAGTGAATTTGATTTTATTTATATAGTGCCAAATAACATCAAAGCCTCCAGATGCTTTATATTGTAAGGTGAAGACCCAACAAAACAAGTCATCAGACTTTACACATTTTTAGCAATTCTTGTTAAAACTGGAATCAATCTAGAGAACAATTAGACCACTGACATTTTTGTAAACTTGAAAACTGGTTTGGACACTTTTTGTTTAATTTTGTTTTATAATTATGTAATAACCACTTATAAATATATTAATATTTCAAAACAAATTAACCCTCTTAACAAATACAACATAAACATGTTTAAGGGAATTGGTGATTTGGTCTTAGTTTAACATCTAGTTCTTTTATATAATCATTGCATATCTAGCACACTAACATTGAAAAAAGACTGAAGAAATCGAAGGAACAAAAACCATGTGTGTTTTTAAGTACATTTGTAATTGCAGTTGCATTTGTGTTTCGCATGTGGCTGATAGCACCTGTGATCATTTCTTGGTATATTTTCCTCCGCTGTGCTTCTCTCTGTCTTTTTCTTTATCCCAAACTAAAAGCAAGTCCTCCAGTCCTCCAGTCCTCCCTCTGTTTTGCTCCTTGTTACATATGCATTCCATTACAATGTTAAAGACTGTGTTGAAGAAAAGAACTATTGAAAAGCACAATGAAGTTTGTGATACTGTTTACACTGTGGCTGTTTTGGGGCCATCCTTTACAATTGCACTGGGTGTAGCTTAAGAGTTAAAGCAGGTTGGAAGGTTGGTGGCTCGATCCCTGGCTGCTCCAGTCTGCCTGCTAAATATCTGTGGCCAAGATATTGTCAGCTAGTCAGCAATAAATTCACTCTTACACAAAAAATGAACTCTGAAATTGGAAAATATTTGTTTACCTTTATACAATTGCAACAATTTCTAATCTACTTGTGTTTTTTGTCCAAAAAATAGAGAGAAACAAGACATAATTAGACTGTAGAGAAACAAATGCTGCTGCTGTTTAATGTTTTTTAACCCCCTTTATCTTTAGCCTTTCCAGCCCAGCCACACCTGGTCCATTTTAACTATCTATAAAACACATAGCTTTTGTTTTTGCCTTTTTGTGTAGCTCAGCAAATCACCCCTCCTGAATGGCCAGCACTGATGATAGCAGTCATGGTGATTAGCTTGAATATCGGGTTGTGCCGGGGAACAGATGGACAGAAATCACCAGCTCAATGTTGTGCAGCCGAACAAATGTGGGCTTTTGGCAGGAGCATCATTGTTGCTCAGTTTTCACGGTCCAGACATTCACACAGGTTCACCAAGAGAGAGAGGGTTTTTTTTTTTGTTTTTTTCCAGCACAGCAGACATCATTTCTCCTTGGCTAATGAGAGGCAAAAGCCTCACACCGCCTCATCGTCAACCCAAACTCTTTGTTGAGAAATAATCAGAATGATTAATGCTCGAAATGGAACTGCTGAGTTTCGGCTCAGCTGATAACCTTCCCCGGATTCAGCTCAGACCCAATTGTCTCATAATAATACTGTGCAGCATTTTCAATGAAATTGCTTACAATGAGCTGGCTCCTCCATATTATGTGAAAAAAGGGTCATTTACTTGCGTCTCGGAACTAGTGGAGAGCCAGGTGCTCTTAAATCCTCTAGAGATGATAGCCACATTTTCTGTCTTCAGCAACAATCAGGCATCCTCATTCAAACAGTGAGATCACTTACCATAAGGCTCTTCTCTTCTTTTAGGCTAAATTAAAGTTTCGTGTCATTGTGGCACTGAAAACTGTATATCAAAAGGAATACAGTATGTATAGATGCCATATGCCATTATAAGTCTCAGGTTTAATAATTTGTATAATGCTGTGCAGGTAAAGCCATAGATGGCTTTGAATTGGTAGAATTAAATAATGTATATTGACTAAAAATGGGAAAAGTTTTAGATTTTTGTGCTTCATTTAGGTTTAGAGATCCACAACAGTTCTATAACTAAGAAGGTCATCATTCATTATGTGGTTGACCTTGAGTTCCAGTGAGTCCTTCAAAGGTTTAAAAAAGTACAAAATTTAATTTAAAAAAAAAAAAGTTCTCAAAAAGTCTTTCCTTTAATTTTGCTGGACATATTAACACTGTGACGCTAATACAACTTATAACCTAATGAGTCTGTCTATAATATATTGATGTAACAGTAGATCTGACTAAAAAAAGTAGTATGTTTGCATAATTATTATTAATAATTTTTATTAGTAGTGGTAGTAGTATGTTCCAAAAGTTGAATCTGACTTTGAGTATTTAGTATACAGAAGATATTTACTGAGATATCTTAGAAATCAGGTTTAAATACAGAGCGAGTTTTAACACCTGTGATAGAATCGAAACGACGAGGAAACCTCACGCAAAGTTATTGCCCTCATCAGAAGGCGCTTTTCTGAATTGTACATTATAGCTGGAAGATGTGGCTATTAGGCCTGATGTTAATGTTGACACTGATGACAAGTCACCTCCAAGGTGGAATAAAGAAGACCATGTTTTGTTGAGGAAAGAGCCATTTAGTGTGCCAAGTGCAGATGGGTTTCTCAGCTAATTGTTACGCTACACATGCAGCAACTGAGCAAACAGCACAATTCATTTCCCAGCTCGGTGCGGTGTTCATTGCTCTGTGTATAATGAGCTTTTGATTTATTCTTCTGATCAGTGAATTTTTGTAGCTTAAATTGGACACATTTAACACTTGAATGTCTATGGCGTTAATGATGTAAATATGCAGTTCTGTAGTTAGGTAATTGATATCTTAAGGAGCGGTTTTACTTTTCTCATTTACTTCTTTGTAAAACTATGACATTATAGCAGAGCTATTTCTTTGTCTCACAGCAGAAAAACTCACACAGTGACAAAACAAATTGAGACGGAGAAAAACACTTGAGATCTGAAAGAGAATGGGAGAGGCTGAGCATCACTGCTGCTGCTGATTAACTGCTCTTGATTGCAGTGGTTTAATTGTTTCCAACCTAATTTTGAATTGTATTTCATTTTGGCTTTAAATGGATTTACCTTTCTTGCAATCAACTGTGTTTACTGTCCTTGAACTAATGAATGAACATGAATAGCACTGTGTGGATATACGTAAGCTTGTAACTAATGGGGCGGTTTTCAAAGCCACAGCAGCAATTAGGATACCTAAAGTTTTCCTCACAGGTCAAAATTAACACATTCTTTGGGCTTTTAGAAATGCACATGATTAATTCTAAGTGGTGTGGTGACAACAGTCCAAGGTTAATTGTAAGACTGAGGTGACACAAACTTGATCAGTGGCTATTTGTAGTATCAGATCAGTAAAGCCCAAACAGCAGTGAAATTTCAGCTTAACTTAAAACTTAGCAGAGACAGCAGGGGGACATCCTCAAACTGTCCCCACAGTTATACTGAAGCTTAAAGAGTTCCTTACCTTGGAACAAAGGGGCCAAGCCCAAAACCTGAAAAACAACCCTACACCATAATCCCACTTTCACCAAACTTTACACCTGAAAAAATGCAGGCAGACAAGTACTGTTCTAATGGCAACCTCCAATCCAACACTCATCCCGCAGATTGCTAGATCGTTTTGTTTTTTACGTTTGAAGGCCTACATCACTGTGTCAATTGCTGTTTTTGATTATCCCAGGTGTAACTGCATAACTACTTATTATGTGTAGTTATGCACACTTGACTCTTGATGGCAACTTGTGGTATATAAGTGTCACCTCAAAGGTAAAAAAAAATAGTCAGTGCAGTCTATATGTTCTACTATATACATACAGCTGTGTGGCGGAGGTGTGGTCCCTGGCTCAGCTGCAGGGGAGGAGTGGTGCAGTGAGCTCAAGGGGGCGGTACCAAGAGGCAGGTGAGCCACAGGTGGTGGCGATTGACTGATGACTGTGTCTCTTTTTTTACGTTTCTCTATATAGTGAAGGCAGAGTCGAGCGGGGAAGAGAGAGAGCTGGACTGGAATGGACTGTTTTCCTTGAGTGCACAACTGTCAATAAAAAGCAATAATAGTGAGCACAATCACCGTGTGTGTCGTGTACTTTTACAAGCTGTAATTATTGCCTCTGTGTTCGTAGCTGTAGCTGTTATCAGCTGTACAGCTACATAGCCTAATTCTCCAATATAAAGTCCTTGGGGTGGGAGTTGTGTCGTCTTTTTGGGTAATTCTATGGTGGGGAGGGTAGTTCTTCCAAATTTGTAGCTGAAAATCAATTGTAAGGTTAAAGTGTACTGTATACACACTATTTATTTTTTTTTGTGCACTTTTGTCAAAGTTGCAAGTGCAGGACTCAATTGCAGGACTCACGCTGGGTAAAAGTCAAAAGGTGGTTTATTTACAAAGGTGACCACAGGTGGAATATATATACATATATACAGTGCAGGGAGGGAAACAGGGGAAGGTCCAAACTCCTCTTCACACAGCCAGTGATTCACAACAATCCACTCAGACTCATGCTCATCCACTCGGGGTCCATGAAGAAGGCAAACAGGGAAGGGTCCAGGGAAGTCTGTGCACATGAAGAGAAGTTGACATTAGCAAAGAGCACTGGGAAAACACAAGAAAATAATAAGGCAAGCTGGATTACACTGACGGAGGTTAGTACAATGATCCGGCAAAGAATCACTAAGTAGTGCCGGAATAATCATCAGCGATGGATGGCAGGTGAGTAGATCTGCACAGATGAGTACGGAGGTGGGGACCAGAGCCAGACTCGGCCCTGACAGTGAGGAGTGAAGGAAAACAACAACAAAACAACCCAGAAAAAAACCTGGGACCATGACAACTTAAATTTATGAATGCATAAATTAGTAACATCTTTTTTGCTGGGTCTTCAACTGACAGTCTTTACATGAGATGCTTTGATTGAAGCCAGTGAAGATTGATGCACTGTATTTCATTTGTAAATGTATAAGGTTTAAAAGGGGATATTAAAAGCTCATAATCTTGTTGTTAATAAAAGAGAAAGTCTACATGTTTTTGTTTTGCATTTTGTGACTTGCATTTGAAATTCAAACAAACAGAAAATGTCAAGGCATTCCATTTAGCATGAGCCACAGCAGGGAGCGTGCCCCCAGGGCTGCAGTACTTGTTTATACTCTGAAAGACATTAAAGGATCGTGTCGATATATTATTGAGCTGTTTTCCTCATCTCTTTATTCCAGCAATCATGACACCACTCACAACTCGCAACTTTCATCTGCTGCCTAAATTTAAAATACTCCCCAGGTTTTACTCTGTGTGTCTTTATTCCAGCCTGATGTCACTCACACAGGAGATTTAAGTGCATATTTTAGATATTACAATGAAAGAAATATTAGCCGACCTCAGGAAAGTTGCATATTAGGGGTCCCATACTGTGAAAACACACTTTGGCAGTGTTTTGTGCTTTTTTTAAACTCTGTCGTGTAAAATTAAAAATGGGCAGAGTTTCTTTCAGCTTCCATTCCTCTACCCCTCACACAGTGTGATGGCTTCTTAGCTTTACAAGCCAATAACACCTTTATCTAGTTTGTGTGTTGAAAGTGGAGAGCATGAAGGAATCAAGCAGGGTAATTATATTGTATATTGTTTACCTTCTTATTAAATGTGTTGTTGCCTCAAAAACTTAGATGGTACCCATGGATCCTGTGACCCACTGAGACCCAAGTTCTTTATATGTCTGATTCTGATAAATCATCCCAAAATGCTCTTTGTGAAGTTTCCTTAAGTGAATTATGAGAAAACAAATCAAATATCTAATGTCATAAACATCAGACATGTGAAGTGTTGTCCTTGAATATACTAAAAGTATATACACAAATTAAAGGGTGTGAGGCAGTCAAATAGTAAGGCACTGGTTGATGTTTTATTGAATAACGCCACAATTTTAATCCATGATGTAAAACACACAGAGGACATAAAGATATCCTGGCTACACAATGCACACATGCAAAAAAAAAAAAAAAAAATCTGCAAAAATAGATACATATACAATACATACAAATGCTTACATCACTCAAAGACACATATTCACTGAAAATAATTTTAATTAGGCTTAGCATATCCTGAGCTAAAAAACAAAACAAAAAAATAATAGTTTTGAGTGCCATCTTTCCTGATTTAAACACAATGTGGTTCCAAAACTTAAACTTATTCCATGTTTACATTTAGAACTACATCAAACACACTGACATCATTATAGGACATGCCGACTGTATCTGTTACTGTGAGGTGTTTTAATATGACACTGGATTACATGGTGTCACCGTGAGCTCTTTAGGATCTTATATAACTCAGGCTTTTACTGTTGCTAAGTAGGGCAAGTGTGATGAAGAGGCATGTGACAGCACACTGTTACCAACACAGTGACACTCATGAAGACCCTTCCTAAACAGGAGGCGGATGCTGACGCATGCAACTGCATGAAGGATATACCGGACATCCGTGATGGAACCCCTTTGCAGGGGATCAAAACAGATCAGACACCAATAAAGCAAACACACCGTGCAGACTGCTGTGACGGCTTTTTGAGAAAAACTCGACTTGAAAGCAAACCACTGCAGATCAGTGAGTCAGGGTGGTGTCCAGGCTGTAATGATGATGGTGAGAGAAATAATGAGAACATTCGCTGCACAGCACCACCAGCCACAGAAGCCTTTTATGGTCATTAAGTGTGTATTTATGAATAATTTATACTTTCATGTTGCAATGCTTTGAATTTGATTTTTACTTCAAACATAAATTAATCTCTGTGAGATATTGAGAATTTCCTGCTCAAAATGATTTTCAAAGCTTTCTTACTGCATTTCTGCATTCTTACCTCAGCTTCGATAGTTTATGGCACATCTAAAATCTATATTTAAATTTCTTTATGCATATTAGTACCAGTAGCACCAGCACAGCAAGAATATCATTTATCTAAAAATAGCATTTTGGGCAGTAGCAGAAGAAGAATCCTGCTTTAGAGCAAGATTATAGCCTACAGCAGCAATAAAATAACAATGGACAACTTTTATCTGTGTGAAGCTACTATAGGATGCAGAGAAGCACTTAGAAAATTTGCTGAAAGACAAAAACATTGTATAGCGTTGGAACCCATCTCCTGTTTATCCATGCAAACGAAGATTCAGGGAATGAAGTCTCCCGTGTCTTGTGCTGGCCTAGATAGGATTACAATCAAAGGGAGAGCAGAGCAGGGAGCCCATTCCCTTTGCTGCAAACAGAATGAGTAAATGTTCCTCCTTTTACTCCGCTCTCTGAGTTCTTGTCAAGACGGCAAAGTGTTTGCTGCACCCGCTCTGAAGATCCCAAGCCTGGATGGCGGTGCCTAATGAAAAGAGAACATGAAGACTGGGACAAAGACAAGCACAAGAAGAAGAAAGAGTAGGAAATGAAGCGAGAGTGGGAAGTGTGTGCGATGCTCCTCAGTTTATTTAATCAGAGCAGAGTGTTCTCGACCGCTGGACAGACTGTAGAGATACTGTAGTGTAATAATAACTCCCTGCTCTGCTCATCTGAAGACAGAAAGAGAGGGAATGCAATGCGGAGTTGACTCATTCATTCATCATCTGTATCAGCCTTTGGATGCACGGTCATCTGTAACTGTCGGCCAGATAACAGCCACAGAGGTTTGAGCGCAGATGTGATGGGCTGAAACAGGTGCTTGATCTATTGCCACATATGCTGAGCAGTTTGGAGACCTGGGAGCAGGAGGCTTTCCAGAGGGCCTGTTTCAGCTTCAGTCACTGTGCAGGAGAGCATTTGCAGTCTGTCCAAATGCACATCAACAAATTAAAAGACTGATAAGGAAGTAAGTCTGATAATGGAGGTGGTTGTGCAGTTGACAAAAAATATATGTACTTTCCTGACTTCCTCAGGCTATACTGCAGTTTCACTGGGTTTCTCAGGGTGTCTGATAGTGATAATTATAATGTGATACTTTGCTGATCCCCTTTGGGAAATTCTGTTTTCACTATATACAGAATGTGGGGGGTGCAGGATTATCAAGCGCTCGTGGAAACTGTCCTCCTGGAGAAAAATACCAAGCTTGTGTTGTTTTCCGCCTATGGAAGCAGTTTTTACGACATATACTTTGGTTTTAATGTAAGGTCTCTTGCTGTAGATTTTGTGTCCGGCTCTTAGCTAGAAAGTGTGTGAGAATAATGCTGAATGGATGGCTGCACAGTGTTAAAACAGGCTTTGGGGTCTTTGAAAGTAGAAACTCTCCTATATATTGTGTGGAATGGTTACATGGGGGATTTGAGAAACACACAATCTGCACCGTGATCATTTACTTGGAGGCCTTGTTAGGCTGGTGAGGGTGTTGCTGACCGATCTTTGCACCAGTACCACCATAAGCTTGACATTAATGGTTAGAAATTTTCTGGGTGAGTCCTTTTGTTTTTTGCTGTCAATAAAATAACTTGAAACCTCCTATTTTGAAAAGCTCCTGCATGTAAAATCCTGGTCTGTAATCTACTGTTGTCTATACTTACGCTCCTATTCTCTATCAATATTCTGAACTGTCTCTTTAGCTCTGTGTACTGAGAACGCTGAGCTAGTTTCACCTTACAGCTACTGTGGTGTGCAAATGAAGTGTCTGGTTTGCTTCAGACATGTCTGAGTTTGTTTGGAATGTTTATTTTGGAGAGGCTGAATATTTTTTAAAAAAGGACATGTTCAGTGTTCAATCTTTTCACTCTTAAAGCTGACTTCAAAAGTGGGTCAATCCCCCCAAAATCTCCCTGTACTAATGTCCAGCTTCAAAAACATTAACGTGTTTCTATTGGTTTTACCACCTATGAAGATTTTGATCTTAGAAGGTTATCTTAACCATATGCTATGCTATTTTATAGAATTACAAAAATTACTTTTAATGTGAATATTTTTTCGAGCTTCTCAGTGAGAATTATTATTTTCACTGATTCACTGGTTGCCATAACACTGTTGGTGTTAAGGTTTCACAAGACTTCTACTACATATGCACAACCTTACCTGGACATCTTTGGCTCATCAATTTTTGTTCACGTTATGGATAAAGTAAGGAAAGAAAACATTAATTACATCTGTACTATGTCTGTGTAGGTTCTTATTTACCCAGTTCATGCAGTTGCAAGAAAAGCAACTGGACTAATTAAACTTTCTTGAAGACGTTTCACCTCTCATCCGAGATGCTTCATCAGTTCTAACACCAAATGGTGGCGAGTTGCAGATTTTAAGCCCTAGTGGGAGTTGTCCCCTAAGAGTGTTGTTGACCTACTGATCATGAGCCTCGTTACATGAGCCAAAAAACATGGGGGTCATTATCAGCACATGTTTTGGATGAAACCATGGTGAGACCTTGCGTCACTCCATCGTGTGTGTGTGGGTTGAGACGCCTGGGAAGGGATCTGTACTAGTAAAGTATATCTTTATTATGATAACAAGTAATGAATCGCCCTGTTCCTGCATGTGTGCTCTGGCTTCTCCCCACAGTCCCAAAACATGTATGTTAGGTTAACTGCTGACTCTAAATTAACTGGAGGTGTAAATCTGAGTGTGAATGTCACAGTCGACCTCTGTCTATTCGTGGTTCAGTATTCGCTCCAGGGTAGAAACTCTGTGTTGGATAAGTGGAAGAAAATGGAGGGGTGGATGGATGGAGAAATAATGTATTGTGCCAAAGTTCAACACCAGTTCTGCGGAGCAACACAATGGGTTTGAATGTTTTGGCTATCAGTTACACTATCTGAGTGCACTCTGAGTATACACTGTGCTCGGCAATTTCATCACACGCACTGAGGGCAAATGTCAAATTCTCTTTAAAACTGACTTGAATTTTGTATGAAGGCTCTTCACTGGTGTGAGAGGATCACTGAGTATGACCGAACACATTCCAGCAGTTTGCACGTAAAAACTTCACAGTTTCCAAGGTAGCGCATCATTAAAGGAGGGGGATGCAGAGTAAAATGCTCTCAACATGACAGGGCAACATTACACACAAGACAATCTTGCCACCTGGACCACCCACCAGATTTGGCTCCCTACTACTTCCAGTTCCCGAAAATAAAAATCAAGTCGAAGGATCTGGAGGAGATCCAGCAGTCATAACAGGGGTCCAGGTACAGGGTGGGCCATTTATATGGATACACCGTAATAACATGGGAATGGTTGGTGATATTAAAGTCCTGTTTGTGGCACATTAGTATATGTGAGGGGGCAAACTCCTCAAGATGGGTGGTGACCATGGTGGCCATTTAGAAGTCAGCCATCTTGGATACAACTTTTGTTTTTTCAATAGGAAGAGGGCCATGTGACACATCAAACTTATTGGTAATGTCACAAGAAAAATAATGGTGTGCTTGGTTTCAACGTAACTTTATTCTTTCATGAGTTATTTACAAGTTTCTCTTTGTTCACAGCCATTGACATGTCGAAGAGGTTAACACGTGAGGACCGGATCGAGATTGTGTTGATATCTGGTGAACGCAGTAACCGGGTCATTGCAGCAGATTTCAATGCAAGACACCCTACGAGACCACCCATCTCCCATGCTACAGTTAGCAAACTGCTTGCTAAGTTTCGTGAAACTGGTTCAGTGTTGGATTTGCCAAAATGTGGACGCAAGAAAACTGTCACTAATAAAGGAACATCAGTGGCTGTCCTAGCTTCATTCAGCAAGGGCCCACAGCGTAGCACTCGCCGCATGTCACTGGAGAGTGGCATTAGTTGAACATCCCTTCGGCGGATATTAGCTACTCACAAATGGCACCCTTACAAACTCCAGCTACTGCAGCATCTCAACGAGGATGACCCAGATCGGCGCACAGAATTTGCAGAATGGGCAAAACAAAAATTGGAACAGGACCCTCAGTTCACGCAGAAGATTTTGTTCAGTGATGAGGCAAACTTTTATGTGAATGGTGAAGTTAACAAACAAAACCACCGCTATTGGTCTGACACTAACCCACATTGGATGGATCCCTCCAAGACTGTTGGAACAACAAAAGTGATGGTTTGGTGTGGTATATGGGGTACAACGATAGTGGGTCCATTCTTCATCAATGGAAACCCACAAACAGGACTTTAATATCACCAACCATTCCCATTTTATTACGGTGTATCCATATAAATGGCCCACCCTGTACAATGAAAAACAATGGGAGTTCCAATGATAAATCTAAAAATAGCAGCCACTCATAAGATTGCTCAAACGTGAGATTGGCCAAATTTAAATGTATATACAGAGGATGAATGTTCGGATAGGGGTAAGGACAGCCAGCAATTTTCTCATTAAAAGCCAGCTTGGCATCAAAAGAATTTTGAAGCTGTTATTATAATGTACATTATGCTGCTTTAACCTCCTAAGACCCGAACTCTTCCACAGCATGCATTTTTAATTTCTCTTTGATATTTGGGCATATTGGGGCCCGATGAATGTAAAAACAAAGAATTACCAGATTTTTTTTTTTACCTTATTTTTGTTTTTAAGAAAAATAAGAGCCACATATGAGGATATTCGTTTAAAATTTTGATAGAACAGTAGCAGTATAATGTCCTCGTAAGTGGATATCAGGCCCATGTAGAGCAAAATTGAGTATTTTGGTCTAAATAACCCAAAATGTGATGTCCACATATGTGGACGCCAGGTCCTAGGAGGTTAAAGTGGTTACAATTTATGTAAAAGAAAATATCAACAAAGCTGGTCAAAGCAGGTGCATAACCACACTCATCTGCCGTGAAGTATTTGCTATTGTTATTTGTCCTGATGGCATGCTTGAGTACAAAAGACCGCAACCTTAAAATTCCTACGAGGCAATGGGCACAGTTAATTTATGCTGGCCAGCCGATAAACAATGAGTATAAAAACAGCAGCTGTTTTGAGACATTTCATACTGGTTCCTCCCTCGGGGCACGGTTTTATTTGTTCTGTCTGAAATGTGTGTGCCTTAAAATAGTGTGATCTATGGACCCTACGGTGCAATTCCTGCCGGAGTCGATAGCGTGTTTGTGTTTTGTTTGCTTTTCATGTGATATACAGTGTCTTGCAGTCTTGCAGGTAAAGATCTCTCAGGGCATTAGCAGACCATTCATCATCAGATGAATGGGGGGGGGGACTCAGATAACAACTGACTCAAATAGGGAGGAAACGGCCCAGTAATGTAGATAACCTGTTGTCTGAAGATATGCTAACATGCCAGGCAGTTTAAACTGCCAAAGAAAAAGCATGGAATGATTGCTGCCTCTGCTGCAAAGAAAGTAATTGTATTTGTCCTCACCCAGAGGAAATGGGAGTAAAAATGAGTTCAGTCTAAACCTACAAAAATTGCTATTATCTGTCACCATTTAAACGCAACTGTGACAGCGGAAACTTGGTTTCTCTCTTCTCTCACATCTCCCTGAGGCTTTTTGTTATGAGGAATTGTTTCACTGTGATGGTTCAATTTTGCCACATTGAACCTGATCTCGCTAATCGAACATTGTTTGGAACTTTAGTTCTCATCAAACATCTTCTGGTGAAAAGCGAAGCCACCGCCGCTGGCAGGAAGTGCTACAGATTGATTAGCCCCGACCCTTTTGAAGTGCCTCAGGTATGGATGCAGCAGGCAGACACCTTGTTATAATTGTGATGAAGCAGCTGTCCTTGGCAGAGCTGATTTGGGTTACCTCTCTGCTTTGCAACCCTGACAGGCCAAATGAAGAAGCATTCAACTTCTATCCTTGGGCGGCAACCTGGGTTGGGATCTTAAGCAGGTAAACACTAATTAATTACGCCAGATATCGGACAGCTACCCCCTTTAACTGTTTGGGAAGGAGATGGAAGCTTATTTACCTCCACGTCATTAAGTCCAGCAGTCACTTGTGCTTCTCAGCCTTGTCTCTCTTGCTCAGTGTCACGCTGTTCAACAAAGATGCAGATCCCTCGCTTACCATCCTCGCATTTCTGCGTCCTGTCTTTTCCACTCTGTGTTATTTTTTTATTTTTTTGAAACATGCATTAGCGACTCTCCCTCTCACCCTGACTCATCCCCGTTCCCTCGCAAGACTGAGCACTATAAAGTGTGGCAGCGGATCAAGAATTAATGCATTTGCCTTCAGTGAAAGTTGTTCAGAAAAGTATGCTCATTAGGTCTTCCTTTTTACCCTGCACAGAGGCCAGGGGAAGCAGACAGGGCGTTGGGAGGAGATTGGCGGGGTCATTATCTACCCTGTTGCTGCACTCTGGACTTCAAAGTGAAGCTTGGTACAGCTGTCACTGGTGCTCTGCACAGCTCGGACATGGTCTTGACAGCAAGGGCAGGCGCTCCTGGCTACAGCGCGGAGGCCAGAGCTGATGCTGGAGGGTTCATTAAAGCAGGAAGCTTCAATCTCTCAGCACCTCTCTGTTTGTATTCCGGTACACCTGTTTCTTTGTCTTTCACGTCCTGTGTTTTTTCTTTCTTTCTTTTTTTTCTCTTTTGTTTTCATGACCTACAGTAACATCACACATTGCTAGAGCTACTAGAAATAGCCAGGTATTAAAATGTAACCTGGAACATCTTGTTCTCTTTGTCTGTCTTCACCTCCTGTATTCCAGTCAAATCCACTGTAGCTTTCATCTGTCAAAGGTTCCTTCACTTTTTCTTCACCCTGCCCCGTTTTCCCTGCCTCCCTGTGCAATATCGCCCTTTACTGGATATATCTTCGCCTCACTGCTCATTTTTTTTTGTCCTCGTCCCGCATGCTCCTCAGCTCTTCAATGTCTTTCCCTTAATGACGATAAAACAAGGTAAAGTGCAGGTCCCGACACTGTGTGGAACGAGGATTAATCTACAATAAATGACGGGCCGCTTTGTTAACTACATGTGACAGCACAGAGAAGCATGATTGAGCATACGTTTAGTGAAATTGTGGGTATATATGTGTGCGCGCCCAGGCTGTTGTCTCTAATGCCTGCTCACACTGCTGTTTAAAGACCTTGTAAACTGGTACATTTACTTCCATAATGTAATATTTTCTGGGGAAACATGTTGTTGATGTATTGCTGTGGAGAGCCTTCTGAACTACAATGCCTGAGGATATCAATTAAACTTCTGATAACCTGCATATCTTTTTTGTTTTTAAACACCAATAAAAGGAGCTATACAATTTTCCCAGTGGGTCTTTCTAGTGCACAGATTGAGTGATATTTCCATGTTGTTGTGTTTATTTGTTTTTTTGGGGGGGGGGGGGTTGGATCATCTCTTTTCATCTCTTTTTTTTTTTTTTGTCTGTCCCATTTGGTTCTTTAGCCGTCAGAATTGTTGTCTGAAGACCAACAAGGATACCCAATGGATTTACTTTGCCAAATGGATCATCACGGCCTTGCCATATTGGTCCATTTGATCAACCTTTGTTGTTATTATTTATTTTATTTTATTTTCAGTTGTTACAGATGGGACAGACATGACTGAGGGATAGGAAAGGGAGACAGAAAGGTGAAGGAAAAGAAAAACAGAAGGGAAGAGGGACAGTGAGAAAGGGCACTTAAAAAGACAAAGAAGAGAGAGAAAAAAATCTCCTGGATCACCTGTTGAGAGAAAAAGAAGAGAAAACAAGCAAAAAAAAAAACAGACCAACATACTAAACACAACACCATCACGTTAATCTAGCTACGTGTAAACAGCAGTAAATACTAAATAGTGAATGTTGTTGTGTAGCACGCAGGACCGACAGCGCACAATGTGCTTGGAAATAGCAGCCAATAAAGGTGTAGTTTATGTCTATGAACAGTGAACACCCGTGTGCACACCTGTGTGGATCAGCGCGCTTGTATTCAAAAGGTTTCCCCATGTAACGGTCTGCTAGAGGATGTAGAGAGCCATAGCCCCGTCCCCCAGGGCATGAAGCAGGCATGGAGGAGATCCAGGCTCCAGACATCCAGAGGCCCCAGAGTGCGAGAGCCCAAGGAGGTTTAGTTTATTTCTTTATTTTAAAGAAATAAAATAAAATAAAAAGTACAGATTATTATTAACGACGAAGGTTAATGCGATCATACAAGGTACACTAACAAGATGAAAAGGGAAGGCATGGGAAATCCAGATATTTGACATAAACACAGTGTAAACAGTGCTGCTGTAAATACTGAGTATGATGTTCAGCCTTATGTGCAGCCCTGTGCTCCAACACGGGTTGTATAACATTGAAAACTGCCAAGTTTATTTTGTACTGAATAATTGTTTTGTAAAGTAGCAAAACACATATTTAGAGTCTTAAGTAAAAGTCCTCATCCTACATAAGTCATAGGACAAAAGTCATAGCATCAAGGTACCTAAAGTAAAAGTGGCTACTCTGATGAATCATACACATTTTGTTATGTTGATAGTTGTGTTGATTCATTACTGTGTATAGTTCTTTATCTATTATAACACAGCGTTGTACATTAGTAGGTTATTATTCTGGAAATCCACAACTAATGGTTTAAAATAAACAGTACAGTAGGGAAAAGTAGACATGTAGAGCAGCATGACATCACAGTCCTTGAAGGGTACTTCAATACTCGAGTAAACACAAAGCTACATTCTACCACTACTCCTATTTATATGGATTTAAACAGAGCACGATTTGCGCTGTTATGTAGATTTAATGTTTTTTTTACCTGGTTTGCAAGAACTTTCGAAGATGCTAATTTAGCAAGCTGTGCATAAAGACTATGGTAATGGGTACAAAAAGCATGAAATCTGGTAGTAGTGTGTGGTGTACAGTAGGGTGCTTTTCCACTTGCTTTTCTCAAAGGCCTGATGTGGTGAAAGTTAAGGGCAAAAATGAAGGAGGAGATGCATAATAAGGAGAAGAACAAAGTGTGTCAAAACATTACGATGCCTCAGGTGTGTGTATCATGCATCATGATTGCACTGCCCACAGCAGTGTCACTGAGACAGCATTAGGAAGGAGAACAGTGGGATGAAACAGGGCAAAGAAAATGAAAACGTGATTGTTTTTGCAACCAATAAATGCAAATTAAGTTCAGATTTTATACAAAAAGAACTATGATAAGACTCTTGCTTGACAAATCTATGACATCACCATCCAATGTAAGGTTTTTGCCACAGCTGAGCTAATTTATCAGCATTGGTAATTACCAAAAGCATTTTCTGTGTTTCTGCATTAGTTAATCCATTAGTATGCACAAACCCTTTGATCAAATTGATATCTTTAATGCTTTAAATGCGTTAATGCATTACAGTTATTTACTTGCATACTACCAGTCAAAAGATTGGGCACGCCTCCTCATTTAATGGCTTTTCTTTATTTTTACTGCTTCCTACATTGTAGATTCTCACTCAAGACATCACATATATGAAGCAAGATATGGGGAATTATGTAGCAAGGAAAAAAAATATTAAAAACTCTAAATATGTCTTATATTTTAGATTCCTCAAAGTAGCCACCCTTTGCTTTGTTGACAGCGCTTCAAACCCTTTGCCTTCTCTCAATGAGCTTCATGATGTAGTCACCTGAAATGGTTTTCACTTCACAGGTGTGCCTTGTCAGGGTTCATTTGTCGAATTTCTTGCATTCTTAATGGGTTGGGACTATCAGTTATGTTGTAGTTATGTTGGTACACAGCTGACAGCCCTATTTGACAACTGTTAGAATTCATATAAAGAGAAACGACAGTCCATCATTACTTTAAGAACTGAAGGTCAGTCAGTCTGGAAAATTACTAAAACTTTAAACTTGTCCCAAAGTGCAGACGCAAAAACGATACAGCTACAATACAGCTACAACAAACGCTACAATGAAACTGGCTGACATGAGGACCACGCTGGGAAAGGAAGACCATCAGTCATATACTTGCTAAGAAACCACTACCAAGGAAAACCAACAAGGAGAAGAGATTTTATTGGGCCAAGAAATACAAGGAATGGACATTAGACCAGTGGATATCTGTGCTTTGGTCTGATGAGTCCAAATTTGAGATCTTTGGTTCCGCCCGCCGTGTCGTTGTGCGACGCAGAAGAGGTGAACAGATGGTCTCTACATGCATGGTTCCCACTGTGAAACATGGAGGAGGAGGTGTGATGGTGTGGGGGTGCTTTGCTGGTAACACTAATGGGGATTTATTCAAATTTGAAGGCACAATGAACCATCACGGCTACCACAGCATCCTGCTGAGACATGCCATCTTATCTGGTTTACGTTTAGTTGGACCATCATTTATTTTTCAACAGGACAATGACCCCAAACACACCTCCAGGCTGTGTAAGGGCTATTTGACTATTGGAGAGTGATGGAGTGCTGGACCAGATGGCCTGGCCTCCACAGTCACCCAACCTAAACCCATGTAATGAGATAGTTTAGGATGAGATGGACTATTACGAATAATTGTTTCGAACAAATACTTTTAAAAATATTTGTATTCGAGAACAAGGAAAAACTTTATATCAAAAAGCTGAGTTTCCTTATGAGACCGCAGTGCATGACTGGACGAGTGAGTGACGTGTGAAAGAGGTGACTGACATGGGCTGCTCCACACAGCGAAAAAAGACTGAACTGCGTTACTATTTTTGTTGAATAGATATTTTTGTACCTTAACTGGTTTATGGAGGCAGTTTATAACTTTCGCGAAGACCGGGAGATTATTCCATTGCTCTGCATTAATAATGTCTGCAGTCAGAAGCTCTCATGTTCGCTCTGTTTACTTAGCTCTGTTAGCTCGGTAATTTAGACAATAGGCTGTTGACAGAGTAACGTTAACGTTCGGTTAAAAAGGTTAAAACAATGCTTGTGTAGTTCTCACTGGGGAATAGAAGAGTGTTGCTGCTGCTGAGCCGTCTGGCAATAACATACATAACAACAGCCAATGGCTGTTATGTTATTTCCTTTTCAATGACGTTCCTTGTTACATGTTTATTGCTGGATTTATGGAAAAACATCAACAAATATTGCATATCCATAATTATTATAATGGATATAATTAAAAAAATACTTACACTATTACGTATAACTATACGTGTAACGCAAAAAAACTGGATTTTTACGCCTATTTTGAATTTTACTCGAATACAAATACAAATTCAAATACTTTTCCCTCCTCAACAAATACAAATACAGATACAAATACCGGCTGCTTTGCACATCTCTCTCTCTCTCTATATATATGGATAGGTGTGTGTGTGTGGGTGTGTGTGTGTGTAAAATGTTTTTCTCTGTGAACCTTAGACTATTTTCCTTCTCCTGTGACCTACTTTACGAGTTATCATAGCTCTTCACTGAGAATCTGTGATTTTTTTCTTGAGTTTTCCTGATGATCAAAGGAAGTAAAATATAGTTTACACATACATACATCTTGAGGAACATTGAAAGCAGAAAACTGCTTGCATCCCTTTTTTGAGCAAAAGAGGTTGGCGGTGGAGGCTCGAGTTGAAGCGCACAGAGCACTCTGAAATTATCTGAAGGGATAAACCACTGATCTAAACAAAATATGTAAACAATCAAATCAGTATATACGCAGACATGTACCTATACCCAGGGAACCTCCTTTGATTAGGTTATTTTTTTCATAGAGTAAAAGACGTGGAGAGAGGGCTGTGTTCATATAGTGAAATTCCCTAAAGTTTTAGAAGCTGTGATTAGCTGAAAGTATGTGCCCGACAGTATGTATGCAGTAGATGATAGCAGTATATGTGCGTACTTGAGTGCCAGTGGGATGCTGTTGTATTGCACTTGTAAACAGAGTGACTACAGCCTAATTAGGATCCCCTCAGGTTTATGCTAGTAACCCTAGGCACGACAAGCTGAAGTCTGTGTTCGGGTATCTATCATGGATAGGGTGGGCCTGTGGCCTTAACAATGGTACTATCCGTTATGTTACTGCTATGCTGGGACACAGGTGGCAAGCAGGGACTGGATTTTACATTTCCACAGCTCCAAGACAGCCAGAGCTAGGCATTTACAAAATGACACACACAGAGGAAAGAGCGCTAATGGATGCTTACGCGAGGGCAGATTATGCAAATTACTGGCACTTCTAGTCATAAAAATGGGGGAAAAAAATGTAATGTGAGATGACTTGAGCATCTCTTGTCATGTGGGAAGTATAACAGAGTGTGACATTCTCTTGAGGATTAGACAAAGCCGAAAGACAGAACCATGATCATTAATTAAGCTGTGATGCTGTTATAGCTGTGCATCGCATTAGAAGGCTTGCTGGTGCCATCTTGGTCTAAGCCCAGATGCTGTGGATTCAAATCCACTGTCTGCAAACTCACTGATACTGGCTCTCTTCATTTCTTGAAGTGAATAAGCACTCTTTTATCTTTGCCAGTTGGGTTTTTGGTTTAGGATTTCAATTTTGGAGGTTAAAGCTAAACCAACTATGCTTCTGTGTTCATTGTGTTGTGATTCAGGGATGCAGTTTTTTTAGTTATCATTGCCTTCCTATCAGATCAGAGCAGTACGGACATTCTCCTCTGACCTCTGGCATAAACAAAAAGTTTATGCTGACTGGATATTTTCTCTTTTCCGGACCGTCCTCTGTATACTGTAAAAACGGTTATATAGGAAAATCCCAGTAAGTCACCAACATCTGAAATACTTAGACTAGCCAACAACCAGTTTCAAAGTCAAGTTTTCCATTTTGATGCTTGGTTTTAAGGTTTTTATATATATGTGCCTGAAACCATTACCTAAATGCAGTGAGTTAGCTGATTAGATGCTATCTGGCATTAGCCGATCAGATCTATTGCTTTGTCCAAATATGTAAATATGGTCACCTCTGGATCCAAAAAGAAAAAAAAAAACAAGGCTGATGGTGGACATAACTGTGCCTGATTCACAACTAGCAAGATGCTACTTGTCATTACTACTTATCATTATCTGTAATCTAAGAATGTCTCTTCACCAGGTTGGGGTCATTACTCAAAACATGTTACTTGTTACCTTATTTAGAAGTAATGCAGTGGAAATGAGATGACAGTTCTTAATAAAAATATTTTAACTGTAATGTTCTACAGCTTTGCCAAAATGCACATAATCAGGGCCGGTTTTCCTTTCTTTTGTTTTTGTTATTGCTTTTTTGTGAAACTATTTATTGGACTTGAGCAAGTGTCGAGGCTTTCTACCTTCACACATAAATAAATTATTGCTAGAATTAAAAAAAAATACTTTGGTCTGTGTCACAAAAAACTCTTGATGTTAGCTGTTCTTTCTTCTTTTGATGGACTACTGTTGATTTTAATTAAAAGCAAAAATCAAAACTGAAGATTGTGAGTTTCACGGCATTTCTCCAACAAAACAGCTAAACCACACTTCTAATCAGGATGCATTCTCCATGCAACCTCTTGCAAAAAGGTGATACTCAGCAACTAGTCAGGGCCTCATTACTTCAGCCAGAGTGTTTGCGGGCTCGCAGTTGAATAATGAGGCTATTATGGAGATATCCTCCAAGAAATGCTAGAGAGGTCTCTGCTCTCAGAGCTAAAGTAGACTGCCAAGCCGCTATCGCCTACCATACAATAATGCATTTATATATCAAGATTGCATTGCAACTAGGGACTTTTTTTTAAATGGATTTGGCTGGATTTGTTAAGTGTTACATGCAAAATGTGACCATCATTATTTCAAAGAAGATGTAATGAAAAATTGATGCTCTGTGGTTTGGGTGGCTATCGGGGCAGTTTGGTTTTAAACAGGCTCAATCAGACTGACTCAGAGCCATTTGTATCCCTCGCTTAGGCAATACCAGTTAATATTTGCACTATCAAGTTGTTTTCCTAAATTCTGCACAGCTACAGATGCAACCAAAGATAGGAGTCTCTCCTCTTGATGCTCAGGTTGAATGTGTTTCTCTCCTCGGTCTCTCCATTCTGATTGCTTTCATTTTCAGGATGGAGCAATGGAATATTAAAGCTGTGGGCCCAGCTTGACTCCCCCGGGAGTTGTGCCTCATTATCTAAGAAGCTGCTTACACTCCACTGCTTAGCTCATTACAGATGGTAGAGCAGAAAGAGAGGGGGAAACAGAAGCAGAGAGCAAAGAGAAAGGGAGAGGGAAGGCAGGCTGCATGTAGCATTTCAAATACTTTACACCCTCGGACCTCAAAGTTTTCTGCAGCCTCTTTTCCAACAATTTTCACTGACAGTGTTAAAAACAAAGCAAACAAAGAACATGACAACAAAAGATTTGGCGGAAGAGAAAAAATCTCATAACTTACAAACTCCTGTGGTTAATTATTAACACGACTGTGTATAAAAAGAACATCCCAGAGAGGACGGATTCACAATTCTGGTTGAGATGGGCAATAAGTTGCTTCTGCAATGTAAAAATCACAAATGTTAGGGCATTTTTTTCATATTAAATGACACTAAATTCAGAAATGTTTCTCCATCCTTGTAATCCATTATTACAAGTGAATACTCTACTATCAAAAGATAAAAATATGCACACTTACAGCAGAAATGTATAAATGTTCTTCCCATTTTTCAAAATAAAAAAAGCTCTAGGTTGAAATGGAAAAGTAGTCCTGTTATTTTTTGGAAATTATGGACCCCGTGTCATCTGGGCTAAAAAAGAAAGGGACAATCCAGCTTGCCATCTTCCATGATATGGGGTTGCATTAGTGCCCGTACCATGGATAAATTGCACAACTTCAAAGTGTTAATGGTGTATCTTATGTACAGATATGGAGCAAAATGTTAATGTTTGATTTTCTTATTTGAATTTCTTGTTTGCATTTGAAAGGAATTCTTTTTATTTAAGAAATATAATGCCAAAGCATGTTCCGTGCATATTTCTACAGCAAAAAATCAATATAATGTATGAAATAAAATCAAATATAGTGTTAATGAATTGCAAATAGTTGTGTCTGTCTTTTGCTGACATCAGAGAGTCAACATCATATTAAATGATGATAAAGGTGGTCCTCAACTAACTTGTATTATGTAGAAACCCATGTTAAAGGTGTTCCTAATAATGGTGCTGGTTCAGGTAGTTATGGCCACAATTGAGTCTTTTTCATCTTCTAATGATAACGTTTATCGCATTAATGCCATGCACAAAGCAAAGTTTGTCGCAAACAGTTAAAAGCAACCGAAAAAGGTCTTCCAGGAATATAGTCAGACATTCAAATCAGCAGTTTTTGCAGAAATTAGTTTTATCTACATTTCTTTCTGTTAATTGCAGCTTACCAATAGGAGGGCTCAACAACCACTGGTAGCTTAATAATCTGCTTGTAAAACAGTATTTCTATAACAAGTAAGAATGCCTGTGGGTTATTATGAAGCACCCTGACCAATTTTAGTGTTCAACCTATTTAGCTTTGAGACTGAAAAACTAATCTATACTAGGCTCCCCTTTATCTGTCCAGATGGTCTTTATGACACAGCACTTGCACATTCAATGAGCCATTTACTTTGTTGGCATATTTTTGAAGTTTAAAAAAAATGTCTTAACTGTTTCCTGTATTCACAGACTGAAAAGCTAAGCTAAAAAAGTTTTGATTCCAGCTGAAACACAGGAGTGAAACTCGTTGAACTTCCTATTCTGTTTACAAGAATAAAAGTAAATAAATTATTCCCTTAGTATATTGATCTAGTTTATCCAGGCCCACAGGGGCAAACCTGCTCTTCTGGGGGGACACTCAGGATTTCCAATCCAGTGAAGCGTAATCTCTCCAGTGTGTCCTGGTCTGCCCAAGAGGCTTCTCCTGTTAGGCTATTCCCAAAACACCTTGAATAGGACGTGTCTTAGTCAGATGCCTAAACCAACTGAATTGCCTCCATTTGATGTGCAGGTGTAGCAACTATACTCCCAATACCCAAATGACTGAGCTCTTCATCCTGTCTCCACCCTAGTGATGGGATGTCACTCATCCATCCATTCTTTCTACTGCTTTTTGGGTCATGGGGGTGGCAGCATATGCAGAGAAGCCCACATGTCCTTCTCCCCAGCCAGCTCATCTGGGGAAATACACAGTTGTTCCTGTACCAGCCAAGAGATATCATCTCTCCAGCATGTTATGGATCTATCTCAGTGTCTCCTCCTGGTAGGACATGCCCAGAAAACTTCTCCCAGGAGGCATCCTAATTAGATGCCCAGGTGACTTTAACTGTCTTCTTTGAATGTGGAGGAGTAGTGACTGTACTCTAAGTCCCTCCTGAATGACTAAACTTTTTATCCTATGCTTAAGATGCTGAGTGCAGCCACCCTTTGGGTAATAGCCTAAAGAGTGAAGTGGCAAATGACAAATGACTTTTCTCCAAAGTTCATGACCACATTTGAGGAAAGGGATGAAGATTGACCAGTAAATTGTCAGCTTTGCTTTTAAATTTAGCTCTCTTCTCACCACAGCAGACCAGTACAGTGCGCTGCACCAACCCCACTCCCCTTTCCCCTCACTGGTGAGCAAGCTCCAGCTTCAGCTCCATTTTCAAGAATGAAAATAAATGACACAAAAAGAAAACACCTGATGGATAATCAAACCACCCTTCAGTAGTAACTGTTCCTTTAACTGAGACAACACCTTGAAACTTATATGGCATTGTAAAATGCAGTGTAGGCAAACATTTTAACAAAGGAAACTATTTTTCAACCTTTCAAAGGGTTTACTTTAACATATCCTGTCACTCTCCCAGGTATGACAATAACACCAACAGACACTGTAAAGATTTATATCTACACATAAACTGATAAGGAGACTGAAGTTGGCTCAGATCACAGGTTATCAGTGTCAGGGATTAATGTGACCAACAGTAAAACCTCAAATCTGAGGCAAGCCCACGCTGCTATCTCCTTTGTATTCACATTCAATCCTCAACCCCTAGGATCACCTTCCTGATCTCCTGCTACAAGCACTTTACTTCCAATCTGCCAGCAATTTCCTCAAATATAACAAATGCAGAATTAGTTTGACCTGCAGCAGAGAGGGGGGGGAGCCCTCACAGTGTATATAAAGAGCTTTCAGAGGAAGAAGCAGGAGGAAACAAGCTTTTAAATGTTTTGTCATGATGCCAATCAAAATGAGACATGCTTTCCCCAATCTAAGAACTGTCAATCTTACCGTGCAAAGCTGCCTGCATGTGGCAACAGTGCACATCGTCTTATTGCAGATTTAGAAGCATTTTCTTTTCCAACCTGGAAAGCCTCAAACTATTTCTCTCAAAACAAGGAAACAGATCAAAAGGCCTTTCTTGGCTATGTAAAAAGAGATATAATTTTGAACATTTATAGCACTTTAGTAACACAACTTTTTTCCCCAGATTTTCAAATTAAACCCTGTGCAAAGAAAAAACAATTCTAGAAGAATAAGGACCGGTGTTATCGTATTAATGTGGTCAGCTGCAAAGCACATGCAGTGTATTACATGAAAAAGTCTCAGTGAAAAATAAGAAATGTGGCATGTTTACTGTTACGGCATCTAGCAATAACAGCATAACTGAATTTTACATCACTGTGCAATTTGTCCCAGCATGTCATTGTGTTATGCTCACACAGATAGATCTACGGTTGTTGAAGAGTGATATTTTTCACACAATAGGAGATCAGTGGGCATAAAAGATAAATGGGAAATCAGCTTGAACAATTTAAATATACTGAGAGGGAAGAGGGGGGGAAAAGGCAATTTGCACTTCCTATTTTGCTATTACCAATGCATAAGGCATGATAACAAGCACTTTCAGCAAAGTCTTGCAATGTTTCAGCATGGCATTTGGATAATTGGCTGGGGAAATCGTTTGCTGCAATTAACAAATTAAAGGATTTTTAATGCTGCGTTCACTCTCTCATTCCCAGGGAGGGCAGACGCCATCGCACTTTTCTGCCTCTCCAGCAAGTTGGCGTCTAGGTGATTTTGGCGATAACCTTTAAACACATGATGCTTCAGCTTTATTAATACAACTGTGATGTCACCTTCAAAGATTTCCAATTTGGGGGAAAAAAAACAAAAAAACAAAACAAAATCCCTGACCCCAGTTGTGGTGAGGAGGGATGAATGCCAAGCTGCCTGGCTGGAATCTAAATGGCAGATATGTCCCTGACAATGCTGCAATAACATATCGATCAGGTGCAAGGTGCATGAGCTCAATATAAAGTCTGCTGAAATGCCATAGAAAAGGAGGCTACAGAATTGAGAAACGGGCGATGTATTCAAATGTCAACCTGGATGCCTTTACAACCTTTTGCACCACCGAACATCTCTGCGAGCACATACGGAGAATCTAAATGGACTGGAGATTTAGAGCAGCTCCTTTAATTTCAATATGGAAGATACGTGCTCTATTTCAAAACAGACTCTAACTATAAAAAAGAAAAAGAAAACGTCTTGTGCAACTGTGTATGCAAATCATAGCCCTGCATCTCTTGAAGCTGCATGTGATGCAAACACTCAATTGCCTCAGACTGCTGAGTTTAGTGAGAGGAGAGTGACCGCCCAGGGAGAGCTCAAACAGGTTCATCTGATGAGCTACTTCACGCCACATTTCAGTCCATTGATGAATTTTATCAGCATGATAAATATCTTCTTGCAGGCACTTTCAGACCAGTCATTATCCCTTTTCCCCCCAATATTTGTGAAATTGGAGAACGGGTTATTTTAGCCATGTCACCAGAGCCTTATTTTATATTCCAGTGTGCTCCAAAATACTTTTGGATGACAAGATGTGAAATGGGCTTTTTGTGACAACCACACATTAATATTGCAATATAATATTGCAGTATTGATGCATTTGTAACAAAAAGTTACAAATGCATTGTAAACTTATTGTATCTATACAATGTATTGTATTCAATCATTTTTCCTGAAAAACTTTGGTCCCTGGTCTAATCATAAATTCATCAGAACATAAAGCTTTAGACAGTATAGCAGAGGCTATATATCTTATGGCTTCAGCTGGACCAGGGATGTGAACAAGCCCTCAGTCCAAATACATCAGCTGTTGGAAGAAGTTGATTGGTTTTCTAAGGGTCTCAATAACTGACTTGACAGCATGTCACCATTAGCCATTGTTTTGATAGAAACTTAGCCTACTTGAATAGATGGATTGTGTGAAAGTGTCTGATGAAAGTAGTGAAGTATTCTTGCCTTAAAAAATTGCCATGCTAGGTCCAGATACTACAAATGAGCTGTCCAGAATGCCCTTGACAATATGCCATATCCAGTGCTGTGTAGTTCAAAAGACTAGACTTGGAAAAACAATGTGATTCAAAGAAAAAGCTTTCTTATCTGACTGGTTAGGATGGGTGTTGGGAGCCTTCAACATCAAAACAATGTGAGACAAAGAGCAACAAACACAGATGACAGGGGACAGACAGGCAGATGACTATGTAATTAGGACAGGATAAATGAATGCATATAGTATATTTAGTAGGGTTACAGTTAACCCTAGTTTTAACCCATAGTGCGAGCGGCAAGTTACTGACCTCTGGGCTAGGGTTAAAGTTAGGGTAGCTTTGGCTTAGTTATTAGACCTCAGAAGGCTAAGCTCAAGTAACAACAGTAATTGTAAGAAGACAGCAAAAGCGGCTGATTTTGAGTTAAAAAGTTAAAACATAATTAATTACAACAGCAAATATGTCAAGAAGCTCCATTTTCTAGGTTACGAGTCCACATTTCCAACCTTTGTAAAGAAACCATTTCACCTACATTGGTTCATATGATTGGTAGACTTCACAAATCTAGGTTATAATAACAGCTATATTGGTTTTTCTCAGACAACAAACCTCTGAAAATTGTTCAAAAACTGTTATAAAGGAAATGGGGGTAGCTAATATTTATTGCACGTAGTCCTGCAAGTAAGTTTTATGTTATGCGACTCAGCTGATGCAGTTGTATAGCTTTAATAGTGGATTCAATTCTCACTGAAACTGACGCATAATATTAATATCGCAAACACAACACCAACAGAACTAGAAATAACTGAAATTATTAACTGCTGGAGCAAAATATCAACTCATAGTTTCTTTATTAGAGCATGATACTGACAGCACTTCACTCCATGACCTTATTTGTAGGAATGTAGCATTTCTCTGTTCAGTAGCATAAATAATGTTAATTATTGTTTCTGAAATTTGATATACTCATTAAGTAGGGGAAAAATCCCGACAGAACCAATGAGTCTTCCTAGTTTTTTGAATAGCTATATTGACTACAACAAATTTAAAAAACAATAATTAGGATTATCCATACTAGAATAGAGAGGCACTACCTTCTTACAAATAGCTAAGTTGCTATTTACACCAGGGGCAGTGTGTCTTCCTGCGTCAAAGTTCTATTGTGCCACTTTTGTTTTTAGACCGTTTTACCCCTGAAATTCAAGACTTTTATGCAGTTGGCTCATAGTAATGCTGTCTTTACTTTCTACAGCTTCCAGAAAGCTTGAGTGAACAGTGAACTCTACAGCACAGGAGATCAAACCACAGGAGGTTCAAGGCACGTGTGCGAATGTTTGAACACAGTTGTCAACAGTGCATTTCCCTCTCTGACTCCAATCTTTCATCAGAGCCGAGAAGCACCGGCTTTGTCAATCAGTCACAGTCAACTAATTGCTGGGCTGGCACATTCAAATCACGACTCCTGTGGAGGTTAATGAAAATTGTACCTTTGCTCGACATAACATCCGATCGTGTTAGCTGCGCCGAGCACAATCCTTAGGCAGTGTCAAGTGGATTTCCCCGGAGAGTTGCTGCCACATTTACACGGCAAGTGCACCTAATCTTACTTGTCATAACTGCACCTGCATTTGCACTGCTACAAAAGCAACACCTATGATCTCCAGTAGTGATGTGCGGATCGATCCTGAAATATCGATTCCTCCGATACCAATCATTTATGTTCTAGAATCGATTCTCACATTAAAATATCGATATTTTAGTAATTTAGGGTAAATTTGTAGTTTATCATTAACAGGAACACAGTGGAAAGAAACTATAACATTCGGATTGTCTACATTCAAAGGAACTACTTCCTCTTCCGCCTTTCATAGTCATGTGTGAAATACGGCTGTCTGTCTCGTAGCCCCTTGGCGTGCGCATTCACAACAATGGTTGAGTGTAATTGGAGTCATGTGCGAACGTATTTTACCTCCACAAAAGCTGAGACGTGGTTTGCGATACATGTGGCAAAAACGTGAGGTGTTGTGGCCACACTAGGGAGATATTCAAAAGGGGGGGGATAAATACATTTTACAGTGTTTATTTATCAGATAAAATACGTTAAATGTCCGGAAACAGCGGGGGTGTCCAAATTCAGAGGCTGCTTCCACCTGAGGACCCGGCCTTCGCGGTCTAAAGAAAGCCGGGCAGTACGTCACGAGCTCCCTCGGTGGAGTGAAACTCTGCCGTCTGCTCCTTGCTATCTAAAATATAGCCGGACGCTGACGTAAACTCTCGACCATCTCACACTTCTGTTTAATCAGTTTTCTGTTTGACGTTTTTCAGCTGTGTGGAACCCTCCTGAGGGATTAATAAAGTTAAATTTAATTTAATCTAATCTAATAACTTTAATCTCAGCCAAACTGATTTACTCACGAACAAATAAAACACTGAAAAAGCCAAACAATAACATTTTTAAGTTATCTAAGGGACTTATATATCATGTTTAACCCGAGTAGCGAAAGACCGTGGGGGTTTGAAAACGATGTGTCGGTCGGCTCAGATATTTGAAGTTTACACAGCTACATTCTCGCCTGAAAATATGTTAAAAGTTTTTTTGCGACCCAGAAAGAGAAATAAGAGTAATATTAAAACTAAGTAGCTACACCTCAGAGTAAATCATATCACAGAATATGACAAGCGTATGTTGAGGTGAACTGAAGAGGAGGACAGGGACAGGTGCTGCTAGGGCGAGACAGACGTCTCTCACAGAGTCCTTTAGTGCTGCAGGCAGGCAAGGTGTTCAAATAGCGCACAACTTCCGTTTTTTTTATTTCTATGTGATGAACTCTGCATTATTAAGTGATAAGATCAAGTAATCTGATGTCCTGTAATCATTATGATGCTATAATTTGAGATACAATAAATAAAATACGTTTTTGTACAAAGTATCGGTATCGGATCAGTATCGTCGATACCACCCTGAATATTACTTGGTATCGGATCGGAAAGGAAATCAGTGGTATCGCACATCACTAATCTCCAATAATGATCGAAATTTAAGTGGAGCTAATAATCAAAACTGAAGATTATTTACTGAAAAACAAAAAATTAAACAAAGCGGAGTACTCCAACAAAAGATAAAGTGGACTTGACCAAACCCTCCCCGTATACCTACAATAATGATGATGATTAGTGAGGTTTCAGTAGCATAACACCTACTTGCATGATGAAAAAGACATTGCAATTAACATATTGTGTTATTTTCAAAAGAAATATATTCCACATGAAACATTCTCCTGATGCTTCTAAATCATGTTGATGCTGCTACATTGGCCTGTTAGCTAAAATTAGAATATTCAGACAACCCTGCCAGCGACTGTGTTTATCTGCCAGTGGTGCTGGGCCTCAGCCCCTATTTTATGCCCCTTTCTGTCCTTGTCAATATACATGTTGACATCAAATAAACAAAATTATTCTCTGCATAATTCAGCATTCAGTATGCATCTCATTTCTTAGTACCGTCCAGATGTCTGGTGACATTTATTACGCCCACACAGTGGATCTAAATTATGGGAGAATTTGACGTAGCAAATAGTGGAACTTTTCAAACCTCACCATTAGCATTTGGGCCACCACAATGGTAGTTTTTTGGAACCAGAAGTTACAATATTGTGATAAAAAGGTGGAGTCTTGAGTTATCAGCTAGCAAATTTTGCTCACATGCTCCGTCCATAAACTGTATCTTTACAATGTACAGGCACAGAAATAAGCTATTGGCTATACAAATAAAACACACGAATTTTACACCAAAGATGAAACAAAAACTTTGAGGTCTGTCTGTACCACACAAAGAAAAAAAAAAAAACAGGACTCGGATAATTCCCCTGAAAATGGTCCAAAAGGCACTAAGATTTAAAGCACTCTAGTAACACCATTATTTTTTTCCAGATTTTTAAGTTATTAGAGGGTGACTATCTATACAGGCCAAAAATGTTTTTGATTGAAGTTGTAAATATAGTTTGTGCTTTTTTATTGCTGTAAAATTGGATATTGGCAGCATGTTTTCTTTCATTTTCAGTTTTAGTATTTCCTGTTCACTTAATCTGTAGCATAACCTATATCTTTCGGAGAGTAAAGACAGAAAAGCCCAAGTCCTGATCATCATGAAGGGTGATACCCCATCATCATTCTCAGGGTTTTTCCTGGACCAGATTATGCCTTTAGGGGGTAACGACATGCAGTGAATCTGTGTTGCCTTTTCTGACTGAAATCTGTCAATTTTCTTGTATTTTTTTCACAATACAATAATAATCCATCCATTCATTTTCTCCCACTTATCCAATTTAGGGTTGTGGAGGCTGAAGCCTATCCTAGCTAATAATAATTATTACTAATATCTAGTTATAATAAATATAATTAAATTGCTACTAGAAGTTCCTCCATAAAGGAAGAGTCTTGCTCTCTGGACCTCCTTGCAAAGAAAAGCGTAGTCAACTTGACAGTAATTCATCTGGAGTGCAAAGATAATTGAACGCCATACCTCGTCTCTGCTGTGTATTTTAGTTTGTTCCTGCAGAGTGGCCATGGAAGAACCTAAAAGCTGTGACACAGTTCTTTTTTTTTTGTATTTTTTCTTAAGGTAGGTTCTTCTAGTGTCATGCTGTTTGTAAATGGCAAAAATTATGTGTCAAAGTGCTGAAAGTGGACTTTTTGCAAAAGCCAAGCTTTTGTATTTATTTAGTCTCATCAACCATGCCGCCATCGTCTGATGTCACTCCAAAATTCTCTAAAGTCCTGGTGTGTCTGTTCTTTTACGCAGACAAAAAAACTAAAGTAGCATTATAAACCGATAGCTATTGCTTTGTGTGTGGGACTGCCTATAAATTGTGCAGTAATTGCGCAAGGTTCAGTCTAATGAGGTGAAAGAAGGAATATACAGTGCAGGGTGTCCACACACTGTAGTGGTGGCCGTTTCTGAGTCATTAAGTGCTGCCGTAATCGTGCCATTACGCTGCTCATTACAGACAGACTGTGGCATAGTCTCCCACAGGGCCGCAGTCACCACTCAATTCCATTAGATACTGCTTCCTGCCTGGGAATCATCCTCGCTCACTACTCCTAATGATGGACCCCTTGCTGATTCAAAGCCCGACTCCTCTGACACTGGTGTTCTGACTGGAAGCAGGCCACCATCACCCTTTGAGGCTGTCTTTCTTTCAAGCACGCTACAAGCAGATTATGGCTGAAGCACAAATGAACACATTCACTTGCTCGGGAGAGGACTTTAACTGGTGACAGCTGACAGCAGCCGACTACACAGGCAAGATCCTCTGTCTTGTTGGCTTTGAGCAGGATATATTTGAGACACGCTCGGCTCAAATGAAACAGATGCAATAACTGCAGATGAATGCAAAGCAAACCTGCAGCCAAAAGATAAAATTCAAACAGACTCATTACCGTTTCATTCTTTTCATGACAACTTTATCCCAACTATTAGCATGATTAGCTGTGCTTTTCCTCTTTCTATTTTGCTCCAAAAATTGATATTCCTGTGTGGCTAATACTTTGTGTTGTATGCATTACACATCTTCTAGAGAAAAAAAAGAGAGAAAGGGAAATGCGGTGCAGTCGACAAGCAAAGAAATAATGTAATAATGACAGAATTTGTGCTGACAAAAATCAGTTGCAAGTTTGCTGTGTAGCATTTTTAAGCTAGCTTTGAAGAAACAGTTTGACTTTTATCAAATGTGTTTATTTACC